>NC_091767.1:0-317798 GCF_029378745.1 Bos indicus
TCAGGCCACCTGATCAGTGCGTGCACAGTCCCCTGATCAGCGCCTGTCAGTCACTGATCACTGCCTGATAAACACGTGATCAGTGCCCGAACAGCCACGTCATCAGTGCATGCGCAGTCACGTGATCAGTGCATGATAGCCACGTGATCAGTGCGTGCACAGTCCCATGATCAGCGCCTGTCAGTCACTGATCATTGCCTGATAAACACGTGATCAGTGCATGATGAGCCATGTGATCAGTGCCCGATCAGCCACGTCATCAGTGCATGCGCAGTCACGTCATCAGTGCATGATAGCCACGTGATCAGTGCATGCTCAGTCACGTGATCTGGACTTGATCAGCCACGTGATCAGTGCCTGCAGAGTCACGTGATCAGGGCCTGCTGAGCTGCGTGATTCCTGCCGGCTCATCTGCATGACAATTGCCATCTGAGCTGCGTGATTCCTGTCGGCTCATCTGCTTGACAATTGCCAGCTGAGCTGCGTGATTCCTGCCTGGTCACGTGCTTGATTATTGCCAGTTGAGCAGCATGATTCGTCACTGCTGAGCTCCATGCTTATTGCCTGCTGATTGCGTGGTTCGTGTCTGCTCAGCTCTTTGAGTATTGCCTCCTGAGGTCCCTGTTCGGTCGCCACCTGCCGGGGACCAGCCCCAACTGATCCAGGGTATTCGAAGGAGAGATGGCCTAGGCGACTATTTATATGCTAATCAGAGATGTCAAGAATAATAGTATGAGGAGAGCTCAGTAGGAAAATTCGGTGGAGAAAAGAGACTGAGTAGCTTGGTTTACGCGGAAGACCAATCAAACTTCAAGACAAGAAGTTTGCACCACTTACGTAGGCCGCAGGTGCCCTCTCGAATAGCGAAAGGTGCCTCACCCTAGACAGCTTCTCGAGTGGGTCTTAGCAGCCCAGGCATAATTAGTAAGCGTGGTGGGTTCTGCGCTCCAGATGGAGACTCAGCTGGAAGGTAAAGGGAAGAATGACAAGGAACTTTATGAATTGGAGCTGTAAGTTAACTCTTTGACAGAGAGAGCGAGATGGTGGTGGGGGACAGCCCCCAGTGAAATCAGAGGTGAGAGCACAAAGCAATACAGTAGGCAGACTCTGGTTTTTTTGGGGGGGAGATGCTCGAGAATATCCGGGTGGACTCCTGAGGCTCGATCCCGCATTTGCGTATGCCGAGCCTCCTTCCTCATGACCTTTGTCCAGAGTGGAATGCCTCCCCGGCTCCCGGCACATGATCAGTGCATGCTCAGTCACGATATCAGTGCCTGCTCAGCCACGTGATCACTGACGGCACAGTCACGTGATCAGCGCCTCTCAGTCACGTGATCACCGTATGATAAACACGTGATCAGTGAACGACCAGCCACGTGATCACTGCATGCGCGGTCAGGTGGTCAGTTCCTGATCAGCCACCTGATCAGTGCGTGCACAGTCCCCTGATCAGCGCCTGTCAGTCACTGATCACTGCCTGATAAACACGTGATCAGTGCCCGAACAGCCACGTCATCAGTGCATGCGCAGTCACGTGATCAGTGCATGATAGCCACGTGATCAGTGCGTGCACAGTCCCATGATCAGCGCCTGTCAGTCACTGATCATTGCCTGATAAACACGTGATCAGTGCATGATGAGCCATGTGATCAGTGCCCGATCAGCCACGTCATCAGTGCATGCGCAGTCACGTCATCAGTGCATGATAGCCACGTGATCAGTGCATGCTCAGTCACGTGATCTGGACTTGATCAGCCACGTGATCAGTGCCTGCAGAGTCACGTGATCAGGGCCTGCTGAGCTGCGTGATTCCTGCCGGCTCATCTGCATGACAATTGCCAGCTGAGCTGCGTGATTCCTGTCGGCTCATCTGCTTGACAATTGCCAGCTGAGCTGCGTGATTCCTGCCTGGTCACGTGCTTGATTATTGCCAGTTGAGCAGCATGATTCGTCACTGCTGAGCTCCATGCTTATTGCCTGCTGATTGCGTGGTTCGTGTCTGCTCAGCTCTTTGAGTATTGCCTCCTGAGGTCCCTGTTCGGTCGCCACCTGCCGGGGACCAGCCCCAACTGATCCAGGGTATTCGAAGGAGAGATGGCCTAGGCGACTATTTATATGCTAATCAGAGATGTCAAGAATAATAGTATGAGGAGAGCTCAGTAGGAAAATTCGGTGGAGAAAAGAGACTGAGTAGCTTGGTTTACGCGGAAGACCAATCAAACTTCAAGACAAGAAGTTTGCACCACTTACGTAGGCCGCAGGCGCCCTCTCGAATAGCGAAAGGTGCCTCACCCTAGACACCTTCTCGAGTGGGTCTTAGCAGCCCAGGCATAATTAGTAAGCGTGGTGGGTTCCGCGCTCCAGATGGAGACTCAGCTGGAAGTTAAAGGGAAGAATGACAAGGAACTTTATGAATTGGAGCTGTAAGTTAACTCTTTGACAGAGAGAGCGAGATGGTGGTGGGGGACAGCCCCCAGTGAAATCAGAGGTGAGAGCACAAAGCAATACAGTAGGCAGACTCTGGTTTTTTTGGGGGGGAGATGCTCGAGAATATCCGGGTGGACTCCTGAGGCTCGATCCCGCATTTGCGTATGCCGAGCCTCCTTCCTCATGACCTTTGTCCAGAGTGGAATGCCTCCCCGGCTCCCGGCACATGATCAGTGCATGCTCAGTCACGATATCAGTGCCTGCTCAGCCACGTGATCACTGACGGCACAGTCACGTGATCAGCGCCTCTCAGTCACGTGATCACCGTATGATAAACACGTGATCAGTGAACGACCAGCCACGTGATCACTGCATGCGCGGTCAGGTGGTCAGTTCCTGATCAGCCACCTGATCAGTGCGTGCACAGTCCCCTGATCAGCGCCTGTCAGTCACTGATCACTGCCTGATAAACACGTGATCAGTGCCCGAACAGCCACGTCATCAGTGCATGCGCAGTCACGTCATCAGTGCATGATAGCCACGTGATCAGTGCGTGCACAGTCCCATGATCAGCGCCTGTCAGTCACTGATCATTGCCTGATAAACACGTGATCAGTGCATGATGAGCCATGTGATCAGTGCCCGATCAGCCACGTCATCAGTGCATGCGCAGTCACGTCATCAGTGCATGATAGCCACGTGATCAGTGCATGCTCAGTCACGTGATCTGGACTTGATCAGCCACGTGATCAGTGCCTGCAGAGTCACGTGATCAGGGCCTGCTGAGCTGCGTGATTCCTGCCGGCTCATCTGCATGACAATTGCCAGCTGAGCTGCGTGATTCCTGTCGGCTCATCTGCTTGACAATTGCCAGCTGAGCTGCGTGATTCCTGCCTGGTCACGTGCTTGATTATTGCCAGTTGAGCAGCATGATTCGTCACTGCTGAGCTCCATGCTTATTGCCTGCTGATTGCGTGGTTCGTGTCTGCTCAGCTCTTTGAGTATTGCCTCCTGAGGTCCCTGTTCGGTCGCCACCTGCCGGGGACCAGCCCCAACTGATCCAGGGTATTCGAAGGAGAGATGGCCTAGGCGACTATTTATATGCTAATCAGAGATGTCAAGAATAATAGTATGAGGAGAGCTCAGTAGGAAAATTCGGTGGAGAAAAGAGACTGAGTAGCTTGGTTTACGCGGAAGACCAATCAAACTTCAAGACAAGAAGTTTGCACCACTTACGTAGGCCGCAGGCGCCCTCTCGAATAGCGAAAGGTGCCTCACCCTAGACACCTTCTCGAGTGGGTCTTAGCAGCCCAGGCATAATTAGTAAGCGTGGTGGGTTCCGCGCTCCAGATGGAGACTCAGCTGGAAGTTAAAGGGAAGAATGACAAGGAACTTTATGAATTGGAGCTGTAAGTTAACTCTTTGACAGAGAGAGCGAGATGGTGGTGGGGGACAGCCCCCAGTGAAATCAGAGGTGAGAGCACAAAGCAATACAGTAGGCAGACTCTGGTTTTTTTGGGGGGGAGATGCTCGAGAATATCCGGGTGGACTCCTGAGGCTCGATCCCGCATTTGCGTATGCCGAGCCTCCTTCCTCATGACCTTTGTCCAGAGTGGAATGCCTCCCCGGCTCCCGGCACATGATCAGTGCATGCTCAGTCACGATATCAGTGCCTGCTCAGCCACGTGATCACTGACGGCACAGTCACGTGATCAGCGCCTCTCAGTCACGTGATCACCGTATGATAAACACGTGATCAGTGAACGACCAGCCACGTGATCACTGCATGCGCAGTCAGGTGGTCAGTTCCTGATCAGCCACCTGATCAGTGCGTGCACAGTCCCATGATCAGCGCCTGTCAGTCACTGATCACTGCCTGATAAACACGTGATCAGTGCCCGATCAGCCACGTCATCAGTGCATGCGCAGTCACGTGATCAGTGCATGATAGCCACGTGATCAGTGCATGATCAGTCACGTGATCAGTGCATGATCAGTCACGTGATCAGTGCATGATCAGTCACGTGATCACGGCATGCTGAGCTGCGTGATTACTGTCTGCTCATCTGCTTGACAATTGCCAGCTGCGCTGCACGATTCCTGCCTGTCATCTGCTTGACAATTGCCAGCTGTGCTGCGTAATTCCTGCCTGCTCAGCTGCTTGATTATTGCCAGCTGAGCAGCATGATTCCTCACAGCTGAGTTCCATGATTATTGCCTGCTGACTGTTTGATTCGTGCCTACTCAGCTCTTTGTTTATTGCCTCCAGAGGCACATGATCAGTGTATGATAGCAAACATGATCAGCGCATGATCAGTCACATGATCAGCGCCATTAAGTCACGTGATCACTACATGATAGTCATGTGATCAGTCCATGCTCAGTCACGGTATCAGTGCATGATCAGCCACGTGATCAGTGCATGATAGCCACGTGATCATTGCATGATATCCACGTGATCAGTGCATGATCAGCTAGGTGATCAGTGCATGATTCCTACGTGATCAGTTCATGATTAGTCACGTGATCTGTGCATGACCAGGCAGGTGATCAGTGCATGATAGCCACGTGATAAGTGCATGATCAGTCACCTGATGGGTGTATGATCAGTCACGGTGAACGGTACATGGTAGCTACGTGATCATTGCATGATCAGCCACGTGAATCAGTGCATGGGCAGTCATGTGATCAGTGCATGATATAGAAGTGATCAGTGCATGATCAGTCCTCGTGATCAGTGTATGATCAACCATGTGATCAGTGCACGATAGCTAGGTAAAGCGTGCATGATACCCAGATGATCAGTGCATTATCAGTCACGTGATCAGTGTATGATCAGCCAAGTAATCCGTGCATGATAACCAACTCATCAGTGCATGATCAGTAACGTGATCAGTGCATGATCAGTCACGTGATCAGTGTAGGATCATCCAAGTGATCAGTGCATGTGGACTCATGTAATCAATGCATGATAGCCACGTGATCAGTGCATGATCAGTCCCGTGATGAGTGTATGATCAGCCAAGTGATCAGTGCAAGATAGCTACGTGATCAGTGCATGATCAGTCACATGATCCGTGCATGGTCAGCCACGTCATAGTGCATGATAGCCCCGTCATCAGTGCATACAATTACGTGGTCAGTGCATGCGCAATCACGTGATCAGTGCATGAGGGCCACGTGATCAGTGTACGATCAGCCAACTGATCAGTGCATGATCAATTACCTGATCAGTGCATGATCAGTCACGTGACCAGTGCATGGTAGCTACGTGATCATTGCATGATCAGCCACGTGATCAGTGCATGATAGCCACGTGATCAGTGCATGATAGCCACGTGATCAGTGCATGATCAGTCACGTGATACGTGTGTGATCAGCCACGTGATCAGTGCATGATATCCACGTGATCAGTGCAGGATAGCCACGTGATCACTTCATGATTAGTCACATGATCTGTACATGATCAGTCACGTGATACATGTGTGATCAGCCACGTGATCAGTGCGTGATGAGCCACGTGATCAGAGAAGGATCATTACGTGATCATTGCATGATCAGCCACGTGATCAGTGCATGATAGCCACGTGATCAGTGCATGATAGCCACGTGATCAGTGCATGATCAGTCACGTGATACGTGTGTGATCAGCCACGTGATCAGTGCATGATGAGCCACGTGATCAGAGAAGGATCATTACGTGATCATTGCATGATCAGCCACGTGATCAGTGCATGATAGCCACGTGATCAGTGCATGATGAGCCACGTGATCAGTGCATGATCATTCACGTGACCAGTACATGGTTGCTATGTGATCATTGCATGATCAACCACGTGAGCAGAGCATGATAGCCACGTGATGTGTGAATGATCAGTTACGTGAGCAGAGTATGATCAGCCACGTGATCAGTGCATGAGTTCCACGTGATCAGTGCATGATCAGTCACGTGACAGGTGTGTGATCAGCCACGTGAACATTGCATGTTCAGCCACGTGATCAGTGCATGATAGCCACGTGATCAGTGCATGATCAGTTACGTGAGCAGTGTATGATCAGCCACGTGATCAGTGCATGGTCAGACACGTGAACAGTGTATGATCAGCCACGTGATCAGTGCATGATATCCAAGTGATCAGTGCATGATCAATCACGTGATCAGTGTATGATCAGCCACGTGAACAGTGCATGCTCAGTCACGTGATCAGGGCCTGCTGAGCTGCGTGATTACTGTCTGCTCATCTGCTTGACAATTGCCAGCTGAGCTGCACGATTCCTGCCTGTCATCTGCTTGACAATTGCCAGCTGTGCTGCGTAATTCCTGCCTGCTCAGCTGCTTGATTATTGCCAGCTGAGCAGCATGATTCCTCACAGCTGAGTTCCATGATTATTGCCTGATGACTGTTTGATTCGTGCCTACTCAGCTCTTTGTTTATTGCCTCCAGAGGCACATGATCAGTGTATGATAGCAAACATGATCAGCGCATGATCAGTCACATGATCAGCGCCATTAAGTCACGTGATCACTACATGACCAGCCAAGTGATCAGTGCATGATAGCCACGTGATCAGTGCATGATCAGCTCACGTGATCAGTGCATCATCGATCACGTGATCAGTGCATTATCAGCCACGTGATCAGTGCATGACAGCCACATGATCAGTGCATGATCAATTACGTGATCAGTGCATGATCAGTCACGTGACCAGTACATGGTAGCTACGTGATCATTGCATGATCAGCCACGTGAGCCATGCATGATAGCCACGAGATCAGTGCATGATCAGTCACTTGATCAGTGCATGATCAGTCACGTGAACAGTGCATGATAAGCACCTGATCAGTGCATGATCAATTACGTGATCAAGGCATGATCACGTCACGTGACCAGTACATGGTAGCTACGTGATCATTGCATGATCAGCCAGTGAGAAGTGCATGTAGGCCACGTGATCAGTGCATGATTAGTTTCAGGAGCAGAGTATGATCAGCCACTTGTTCAGTGCATGATAGTCACGTGATCACTGCATGATCTGTCACATGATCAGTGTATGATCATCCACGTGATCAGTGCATGGGCAGTCATGTGATCAGTGCATGATATAGACGTGATCAGTGCATGATCAGTCTCGTGATCAGTGTATGATCAACCACGTGATCAGTGCACGATAGCCAGGTAATGAGTGCATGATAGCCAGATGATCAGTGCATTATCAGTCACGTGATCAGTGTATGATCAGCCAAGTAATCAGTGCATGATAGCCAACTGATCAGTGCATGATCAGTCACGTGATCAGTGCATGGTCAGTCAGGTGATCAGGGCATGATAGGTCACGTGATCAGTGTATGATCATCCACGTGATCAGTGCATGTGGAGTCATGTAATCAATGCATGATAGCTCCGTGATCAGTTGAAGATCAGTCCCGTGATGAGTGTATGTTCAGGCAAGTGATCAGTGCAAGATAGCCAAGTGACCAGTGCATGATCAGTCACATGATCAGTGCATGATCAGCCACGTCATCAGTGCATGATAGCCACGTGATCAGTGCATGTGCAATCACGTGATCAGTGCATGATAGCCACGAGATCAGTGCATGATCAGTCACGTGATCAGTGCATGATCAGTCACGTGAACAGTGCATGATAAGTCACCTGATCAGTGCATGATCAATTACGTGATCAAGGCATGATCAGTCACGTGACCAGTGCATGGTAGCTACGTGATCATTGCATGAACAGCCAAGTGAGCAGTGCATGATAGCCACGTGATCAGTGCATGATCAGTTTCCGGAGCAGAGTATGATCAGCCACTTGATCAGTGCATGATAGCCACGTGATCACTGCATGATCTGTCACATGATCAGTGTATGATCATCCACGTGATCAGTGCATGGGCAGTCATGTGATCAGTGCATGATACAGACGTGATGAGTGCATGATCAGTCTCGTGATCAGTGTATGATCAGCCACGTGATCAGTGCACGATAGCCAGGTAATGAGTGCATGATAGCCAGATGATCAGTGCATTATCAGTCACGTAATCAGTGTATGATCAGCCAAGTAATCAGTGCATGATAGCCAACTGATCAGTGCATGATCAGTCAAGTGATCAGTGCATGGTCAGTCACGTGAGCAGTGTATGATCATCCACGTGATCAGTGCATGTGGAGTCATGTAATCAATGCATGATAGCGCCGTGATCAGTGCACGATCAGTCCCGTGATGAGTGTATGATCAGCCAAGTGATCAGTGCAAGATAGCTACGTGATCAGTGCATGATCAGTCACATGATCAGTGCATGATCAGCCACGTCATCAGTGCATGATAGCCACGTGATCAGTGCATACAATTACGTGATCAGTGCATGTGCAATCACGTGATCAGTGCATGAGAGCCACGTGATCAGTGCACGATCAGTCACGTGATAGGTGTGTGATCAGCCACGTGAACAGTGCATGCTCAGTCACGTGATCAGGGCCTGCTGAGCTGCGTGATTACTGTCTGCTCATCTGCTTGACAATTGCCAGCTGAGCTGCACGATTCCTGCCTGTCATCTCCTGGACAATTGCCACCTGTGCTGCGTAACTCCTGCCTGCTCATCTACTTGATTATTGCCAGCTGAGCAGCATGATTCCTCACAGCTGAGTTCCATGATTATTGCCTGCTGACTGTTTGATTCGTGCCTACTCAGCTCTTTGTTTATTGCCTCCAGAGGCACATGATCAGTGTATGATAGCAAACATGATCAGCGCATGATCAGTCACATGATCAATGCATGATAAGCCAGGTGATCAGTGCATGATCAATTACGTGATCAGTGCACGATCAGTCATGTGACCAGTACATGGTAGCTGCGGGATCATTGCATGATCAGCCACGGGAGCAGTGCATGATCAGTCCCGTGATCAGTGCATGATCAGTCACGTAATCAGTGCATGATCAGCCACGTGAACAGTGCATGATCAATTACGTGATCAGTGCAAGATCAGTCACTTGACCAGTACATGGTAGCTACGGGATCATTGCATGATCAGCCACGTGATCAGTGCATGATAGCCACGTGATCATTGCATGATAGCCACGTGATCAGTGCATGATCAGCCAGGTGATCAGTGCATGATAGCTACGTGATCAGTTCATGATTAGTCACGTGATCTATGCATGACCAGGCAGGTGATCAGTGCATGATCAGCCACATGATCAGTGCATGATCAATTACGTGATCAGTGCATGATCAGTCACGTGACCAGTACATGGTAGCTACGTAATCATTGAATGATCAGCCACGTGAGCCGTGCATGATAGCCACGAGATCAGTGCATGATCAGTCACGTCATCAGTGAATGATCAGTCATGTGAACAGTACATGGTTGCTACGTGATCATTGCATGATCAGCCACGTGAGCAGGGCATGATAGCCACGTGATGTGTGCATGATCAGTTATGTCAGCAGAGTATGATCAGCCACGTGATCAGTGCATGAGTTCCACGTAATCAGTGCATGATCAGTCACGTGACAGGTGTGTGATCAGCCACGTGAACAGTGCATGTTCAGCCACGTGATCAGTGCATGATAGCCACGTGATCAGTGCATGATCAGTTACGTGAGCAGTGTATGATCAGCCACGTGATCAGTGCATGGTCAGACACGTGAACAGTGTATGATCAGCCACGTGATCAGTGCATGATATCCAAGTGATCAGTGCATGATCAATCACGTGATCAGTGTATGATCAGCCACGTGAACAGTGCATGCTCAGTCACGTGATCAGGGCCTGCTGAGCTGCGTGATTACTGTCTGCTCATCTGCTTGACAATTGCCAGCTGAGCTGCACGATTCCTGCCTGTCATCTGCTTGACAATTGCCAGCTGTGCTGCGTAATTCCTGCCTGCTCAGCTGCTTGATTATTGCCAGCTGAGCAGCATGATTCCTCACAGCTGAGTTCCATGATTATTGCCTGCTGACTGTTTGATTCGTGCCTACTCAGCTCTTTGTTTATTGCCTCCAGAGGCACATGATCAGTGTATGATAGCAAACATGATGAGCGCATGATCAGTCACATGATCAGCGCCATTAAGTCACGTGATCCCTACATGATAGTCATGTGAACAGTCCAATATCAGACACGGTATCAGTGGATGAAAGCCATGTGATCAGTGCATGATCAGTCACCTGATGGGTGTATGATCAGTCACGTGAACGGTACATGGTAGCTACATGATCATTGCATGATCAGCCACGTGAGCAGTGCATGATAGCCACGTGATCAGTGCATGATCAGTTTCCGGAGCAGAGTATGATCAGCCTCTTGATCAGTGCATGATAGCCACGTGATCACTGCATGATCTGTCACATGATCAGTGTATGATCATCCACGTGATCAGTGCATGGGCAGTCATGTGATCAGTGCATGATATAGACGTGATCAGTGCATGATCAGTCTCGTGATCAGTGTATGATCAGCCAAGTAATCAGTGCATGATAGCCAACTGATCAGTGCATGATCAGTAATGTGATCAGTGCATGGTCAGTCACGTGATCAGTGCATGGTCAGCTCCAAGTGATCAGTGCATGATCAGCCACGTGATCAGTGCATGAGAGCCACGTGAGCAATGCATGATAGCCACGTGATCAGTGCATGATCAGACACGTGATCAGTGCATGATCAGCACGTGATCAGTGCATGATCAGTCACGTGATCAGTGCATGATCAGCCACGTGATCAGTGCATGACCAGGCACGTGATCAGTGTATGTCAGCCAAGTGATCAGTGCATGATAGCACGTCGATCAGTGCATGAATAGTCACATGATCAGTGCATGATCAGTCACGTGATAGGTGTGTGATCAGCCACGTGAACAGTGCATGCTCAGTCACGTGATCAGGGCCTGCTGAGCTGCGTGATTACTGTCTGCTCATCTGCTTGACAATTTCCAGCTGAGCTGCACGATTCCTGCCTGTCATCTCCTTGACAATTGCCACCTGTGCTGCGTAATTCCTGCCTGCTCATCTACTTGATTATTGCCAGCTGAGCAGCATGATTTCTCAGAGGTGAGTTCCATGATTATAGCCTGCTGACTGATTCCTGCCTACTCAGCTCTATGTTCATTGCCTCCAGAGGCACATGATCAGTGTGTGACACCAAACATGATCAGCACATGATCAGTCACATGATCAATGCATGATAAGCCAGGTGAACAGTGCATGATCAATTATGTGATCAGTGCATGATCAGTCATGTGACCAGTACATGGTAGCTGCGTGATCATTGCATGATCAGCCACGTGAGCAGTGCATGATAGCCACGTGATCAGTGCATGATCAGTCACGTGATCAGTGCATGATCAGTCACGTGATCAGTGCATGATCAGTCACGTGATCAGTGCATGATCAATTACGTGATCAGTGCATGATCAGTCACGTGACCAGTACATGGTAGCTACGTGATCATTGCATGATCAGCCACGTGATCAGTGCATGATAGCCACGTGATCAGTGCATGATAGCCATGTGATCATTGTATGATAGCCACGTGATCAGTGCATGATCAGCCAGGTGATCAGTGCAGGATAGCTACGTGATCAGTTCATGATTAGTCACGTGATCTGTGCATGACCAGGCAGGTGATCAGTGCATGATAGCCACGTGATCAGTGCATGATCAGTCACCTTATGGGTGTATGATCAATCACGTGAACGGTACATGGTAGCTACATGATCATTGCATGATCAGTCACGTGATCTGTGCATAACTAGGCACGTGATCAGTGTATGACCAGCCAAGTGATCAGTGCATGATAGCCACGTGATCAGTGCATGATCAGTCACGTGATCAGTGCATGATCAGTCACGTGATCAGTGCATGATCAATTACGTGGTCAGTGCATGATCAGTGTATGACACCAAACATGATCAGCACATGATCAGTCACATGATCAATGCATGATAAGCCAGGTGATCAGTGCATGATAGCTACGTGATCAGTTCATGATTAGTCACGTGATCTGTGCATGACCAGGCAGGTGATCAGTGCATGATAGCCACGTGATCAGTGCATGATCAGTCACCTTATGGGTGTATGATCAGTCACGTGAACGGTACATGGTAGCTACATGATCATTGCATGATCAGTCACGTGATCTGTGCATGACCAGGCACGTGATCAGTGTATGACCAGCCAAGTGATCAGTGCATGATAGCCACGTGATCAGTGCATGATCAGTCACGTGATCAGTGCATGATCAGTCACGTGATCAGTGCATGATCAATTACGTGATCAGTGCATGATCAGTCACGTGACCAGTACATGGTAGCTACATGATCAGTGCATGATCAGCCTCGTGAGCAGTGCATGATAGCCAAGAGATCAGTGCATGATTAGTCACGTGATCAGTGCATGATCAGTCACGTGAACAGTGCATGATAAGTCACCTGATCAGTGCATGATCAATTACGTGATCAGTGCATGATCACTCACGTGACCAGTACATGGTAGCTATGTGATCATTGCATGATCAGCCACGTGAGCAGTGCATGATAGCCATGTGATCAGTGCATGTTCAGTTTCGGGATCAGAGTTTGATCAGCCTCTTGATCAGTGCATGATAGCCACGTGATCACTGCATGATCTGTCACATGATCAGTGTATGATCATCCACGTGATCAGTGCATGGGCAGTCATGTGATCAGTGCATGATATAGACGTGATCAGTGCATGATCAGTCTCGTGATCAGTGTATGATCAGCCAAGTAATCAGTGCATGATAGCCAACTGATCAGTGCATGATCAGTCACGTGATCAGTGCATGGTCAGTCACGTGATCAGTGCATGATCAGTCACGTGATCAGTGTATGATCATCCACGTGATCAGTGCATGTGGAGTCATGTAATCAATGCATGATAGCGCCGTGATCAGTGCACGATCAGTCCCGTGATGAGTGTATGATCAGCCAAGTGACCAGTGCAAGATAGCTACGTGATCAGTGCATGATCAGTCACATGATCAGTGCATGATCAGCCACGTCATCAGTGCATGATAGCCACGTGATCAGTGCATACAGTTACGTGATCAGTGCATGGCAATCACGTGATCAGTGCATGAGAGCCACGTGATCAGTGCATGATCAGTCACGTGATAGGTGTGTGATCAGCCACGTGAACAGTGCATGCTCAGTCACGTGATCAGGGCCTGCTGAGCTGCGTGATTACTGTCTGCTCATCTGCTTGACAATTGCCAGCTGAGCTGCACGATTCCTGCCTGTCATCTCCTTGACAATTGCCACCTGTGCTGCGTAATTCCTGCCTGCTCATCTACTTGATTATTGCCAGCTGAGCAGCATGATTTCTCAGAGCTGAGTTCCATGATTATAGCCTGCTGACTGATTCCTGCCTACTCAGCTCTATGTTCATTGCCTCCAGAGGCACATGATCAGTGTGTGACACCAAACATGATCAGCACATGATCAGTCACATGATCAATGCATGATAAGCCAGGTGATCAGTGCATGATAGCTACGTGATCAGTTCATGATTAGTCACGTGATCTGTGCATGACCAGGCAGGTGATCAGTGCATGATAGCCATGTGATCAGTGCATGATCAGTCACCTTATGGGTGTATGATCAGTCACGTGAACGGTACATGGTAGCTACATGATCAGTGCATGATCAGTCACGTGATCTGTGCATGACCAGGCACGTGATCAGTGTATGACCAGCCAAGTGATCAGTGCATGATAGGCACGTGATCAGTGCATGATCAGTCACGTGATCAGTGCATGATCAGTCACGTGATCAGTGCATGATCAATTACGTGATCAGTGCATGATCAGTCACCTTATGGGTGTATGATCAGTCAAGTGACCAGTACATGGTAGCTACATGATCATTGCATGATCAGCCACGTGAGCCGTGCATGATAGCCACGAGATCAGTGCATGATCAGTCACGTGATCAGTGCATGATCAGTCACGTGACCAGTGCATGGTAGCTACGTGATCATTGCATGATCAGCCACGTGAGCAGTGCATGATCAGTTTCGGGAGCAGAGTATGATCAGCCACTTGATCAGTGCATGATAGCCACGTGATCACTGCATGATCTGTCACATGATCAGTGTATGATCATCCACGTGATCAGTGCATGGGCAGTCATGTGATCAGTGCATGATACAGACGTGATCAGTACATGATCAGTCTCCTGATCAGTGTATGATCAACCACGTGATCAGTGCACGATAGCCAGGTAATGAGTGCATGATAGCCAGATGATCAGTGCATTATCAGTCACGTGAACTATGCATGACCAGGCAGGTGATCAGTGCATGATAGCCACGTGATCAGTGCATGATCACTCACCTGATGGGTGTATGATCAGTCACGTGAACAGTACATGGTAGCTACATGATCATTGCATGATCAGTCACGTGATCTGTGCATGACCAGGCACGTGATCAGTGTATGACCAGCCAAGTGATCAGTGCATGATAGCCACGTGATCAGTGCATGATCAGTCACGTGATCAGTGCATGATCAGTCACGTGATCAGTGTATGATCAGCCACGTGATCAGTGCATGATCAGCCACATGATCAGTGCATGATCAATTACGTGATCAGTGCATGATCAGTCACGTGACCAGTACATGGTAGTTACGTAATCATTGAATGATCAGCCACGTGAGCCGTGCATGATAGCCACGAGATCAGTGCATGATCAGTCACGTGATCAGTGAATGATCAGTCACGTGAACAGTACATGGTTGCTACGTGATCATTGCATGATCAGCCACGTGAGCAGGGCATGATAGCCACGTGATGTGTGCATGATCAGTCACGTGATCAGTGTATGACCAGCCAAGTGATCAGTGCATGATACCCACGTGATCAGTGCATGATCAGTCACGTGACCAGTGCATGATCAGTCACGTGAACAGTGCATGATAAGTCACCTGATCAGTGCATGATCAATTACGTGATCAGTGCATGATCACTCACGTGACCAGTACATGGTAGCTACGTGATCATTGCATGATCAGCCACGTGAGCAGTGCATGATAGCCACGTGATCAGTGCATGATCAGTTTCGGGAGCAGAGTATGATCAGCCACTTGATCAGTGCATGATAGCCACGTGATCACTGCATGATCTGTCACATGATCAGTGTATGATCATCCATGTGATCAGTGCATGGGCAGTCCTGTGATCAATGCATGATACAGAGGTGATCAGTGCATGATCAGTCTCGTGATCAGTGTATGATGAACCACGTGATCAGTGCACGATAGCCAGGTAATGAGTGCATGATAGCCAGATGATCAGTGCATTATCAGTCACGTGATCAGTGTATGATCAGACAAGTAATCAGTGCATGATAGCCAACTGATCAGTGCATGATCAGTCACGTGATCAGTGCATGGTCAGTCACGTGATCAGTGCATGATCAGTCACGTGATCAGTGCATGATCAGTCACGTGATCAGTGTATGATCATCCACGTGATCAGTGCATGTGGAGTCATGTAATCAATGCATGATAGCGCCGTGATCAGTGCACGATCAGTCCCGTGATGCGTGTATGATCAGCCAAGTGACCAGTGCAAGATAGCTACGTGATCAGTGCATGATCAGTCACATGATCAGTGCATGATCAGCCACGTCATCAGTGCATGATAGCCACGTGATCAGTGCATACAGTTACGTGATCAGTGCATGTGCAATCACGTGATCAGTGCATGAGAGCCACGTGATCAGTGCACGATCAGTCACGTGATAGGTGTGTGATCAGCCACGTGAACAGTGCATGCTCAGTCACGTGATCAGGGCCTGCTGAGCTGCGTGATTACTGTCTGCTCATCTGCTTGACAATTGCCAGCTGAGCTGCACGATTCGTGCCTGTCATCTCCTGGACAATTGCCACCTGTGCTGCGTAATTCCTGCCTGCTCATCTACTTGATTATTGCCAGCTGAGCAGCATGATTTCTCAGAGCTGAGTTCCATGATTATTGCCTGCTGACTGATTCCTGCCTACTCAGCTCTTTGTTCATTGCCTCCAGAGGCACATGATCAGTGTATGACACCAAACATGATCAGCACATGATCAGTCACATGATCAATGCATGATAAGCCAGGTGATCAGTGCATGATCAATTACGTGATCAGTGCATGATCAGTCATGTGACCAGTACATGGTAGCTGCGTGATCATTGCATGATCAGCCACGGGAGCAGTGCATGATAGCCACGTGATCAGTGCATGATCAGTCACGTGATCAGTGCATGATCAGCCACGTGATCAGTGCATGATCAATTACGTGATCAGTGCATGATCAGTCACGTGACCAGTACATGGTAGCTATGGGATCATTGCATGATCAGGCACGTGATCAGTGCATGATAGCCACCTGATCAGTGCATGATAGCCACGTGATCATTGCATGAAGGCGACGTGATCAGTGCATGATCAGCCAGGTGATCAGTGCATGATAGCTACGTGATCAGTTCATGATTAGTCACGTGATCTGTGCATGACCAGGCAGGTGATCAGTGCATGATAGCCACGTGATCAGTGCATGATCAGTCACCTTATGGGTGTATGATCAGTCACGTGAACGGTACATGGTAGCTACATGATCATTGCATGATCAGTCACGTGATCTGTGCATGACCAGGCACGTGATCAGTGTATGACCAGCCAAGTGATCAGTGCATGATAGCCATGTGATCAGTGCATGATCAGTCACGTGATCAGTGCATGATCAGTCACGTGACCAGTACATGGTAGCTACATGAACATTGCATGATCAGCCACGTGAGCAGTGCATGATTAGTCACGTGATCAGTGCATGATCAGTCACGTGATCTGTGCATGACCAGGCACGTGATCAGTGTATGACCAGCCAAGTGATCAGTGCATGATAGCCATGTGATCAGTGCATGATCAGTCACGTGATCAGTGCATGATCAGTCACGTGACCAGTACATGGTAGCTACATGAACATTGCATGATCAGCCACGTGAGCAGTGCATGATTAGTCACGTGATCAGTGCATGATCAGTCACGTGAACAGTGCATGATAAGTCACCTGATCAGTGCATGATCAATTACGTGATCAGTGCATGATCACTCACGTGACCAGTACATGGTAGCTACGTGATCATTGCAAGATCAGCCACGCGAGCAGTGCATGATAGCCACGTGATCAGTGCATGTTCAGTTTCGGGATCAGAGTTTGATCAGCCTCTTGATCAGTGCATGATAGCCACGTGATCACTGCATGATCTGTCACATGATCAGTGTATGATCATCCACGTGATCAGTGCATGGGCTGTCATGTGATCAGTGCATGATATAGACGTGATCAGTGCATGATCAGTCTCGTGATCAGTGTATGATCAGCCAAGTAATCAGTGCATGATAGCCAACTGATCAGTGCATGATCAGTCACGTGATCAGTGCATGGTCAGTCACGTGATCAGTGCATGATCAGTCACGTGATCAGTGTATGATCATCCACGTGATCAGTGCATGTGGAGTCATGTAATCAATGCATGATAGCGCCGTGATCAGTGCACGATCAGTCCCGTGATAAGTGTATGATCAGCCAAGTGACCAGTGCAAGATAGCTACGTGATCAGTGCATGATCAGTCACATGATCAGTGCATGATCAGCCACGTCATCAGTGCATGATAGCCACGTGATCAGTGCATACAATTACGTGATCAGTGCATGTGCAATCACGTGATCAGTGCATGAGAGCCACGTGATCAGTGCATGATCAGTCACGTGATAGGTGTGTGATCAGCCACGTGAACAGTGCATGCTCAGTCACGTGATCAGGGCCTGCTGAGCTGCGTGATTACTGTCTGCTCATCTGCTTGACAATTGCCAGCTGAGCTGCAGGATTCGTGCCTGTCATCTCCTGGACAATTGCCACCTGTGCTGCGTAATTCCTGCCTGCTCATCTACTTGATTATTGCCAGCTGAGCAACATGATTTCTCAGAGCTGAGTTCCATGATTATAGCCTGCTGACTGATTCCTGCCTACTCAGCTCTATGTTCATTGCCTCCAGAGGCACATGATCAGTGTGTGACACCAAACATGATCAGCACATGATCAGTCACATGATCAATGCATGATAAGCCAGGTGATCAGTGCATGATCAATTATGTGATCAGTGCATGATCAGTCATGTGACCAGTACATGGTAGCTGCGTGATCATTGCATGATCAGCCACGTGAGCAGTGCATGATAGCCACGTGATCAGTGCATGATCAGTCACGTGATCGTGTGCATGATCAGCACGTGATCAGTGCATGATCAGTCACGTGATCAGTGCATGATCAGCACGTGATCAGTGCATGATCAGCCACGTGATCAGTGCATGATAGCACGTGATCAGTGCATGATCAGCCACGTGATCAGTGCATGATAGCCACGTGATCAGTGCATGATCAATTACGTGATCAGTGCATGATCAGTCACGTGACCAGTACATGGTAGCTACGTGAACATTGCATGATCAGCCACGTGAGCCGTGCATGATAGCCACGAGATCAGTGCATGATTAGTCACGTGATCAGTGCATGATCAGTCACGTGAACAGTGCATGATAAGTCACCTGATCAGTGCATGATCAATTACGTGATCAGTGCATGATCACTCACGTGACCAGTACATGGTAGCTATGTGATCATTGCATGATCAGCCACGTGAGCAGTGCATGATAGCCATGTGATCAGTGCATGTTCAGTTTCGGGATCAGAGTTTGATCAGCCTCTTGATCAGTGCATGATAGCCACGTGATCAGTGCATGATCTGTCACATGATCAGTGTATGATCATCCAGGTGATCAGTGCATGGGCTGTCATGTGATCAGTGCATGATATAGACGTGATCAGTGCATGATCAGTCTCGTGATCAGTGTATGATCAGCCAAGTAATCAGTGCATGATAGCCAACTGATCAGTGCATGATCAGTCACGTGATCAGTGCATGGTCAGTCACGTGATCAGTGCATGATCAGTCACGTGATCAGTGTATGATCATCCACGTGATCAGTGCATGTGGAGTCATGTAATCAATGCATGATAGCGCCGTGATCAGTGCACGATCAGTCCCGTGATGAGTGTATGATCAGCCAAGTGATCAGTGCAAGATAGCTACGTGATCAGTGCATGATCAGTCACATGATCAGTGCATGATCAGCCACGTCATCAGTGCATGATAGCCACGTGATCAGTGCATACAATTACGTGATCAGTGCATGCGCAATCACGTGATCAGTGCATGAGAGCCACGTGATCAGTGCATGATCAGTCACGTGATAGGTGTGTGATCAGCCACGTGAACAGTGCATGCTCAGTCACGTGATCAGGGCCTGCTGAGCTGCGTGATTACTGTCTGCTCATCTGCTTGACAATTGCCAGCTGAGCTGCACGATTCCTGCCTGTCATCTCCTTGACAATTGCCACCTGTGCTGCGTAATTCCTGCCTGCTCAGCTGCTTGATTATTGCCAGCTGAGCAGCATGATTCCTCACAGCTGAGTTCCATGATTATTGCCTGCTGACTGTTTGATTCGTGCCTACTCAGCTCTTTGTTTATTGCCTCCAGAGGCACATGATCAGTGTATGATAGCAAACATGATCAGCGCATGATCAGTCACATGATCAGCGCCATTAAGTCACGTGATCACTACATGATAGTCATGTGATCAGTCCATGCTCAGTCACGGTATCAGTGCATGATCAGCCACGTGATCAGTGCATGATCTGCCACGTGATCAGTGCATGATAGCCACGTGATCAGTGCATGATCAGTCATGTGATCAGTGCATCCTCTTCCCTTTCTGCCATAAGAGTGGTGTCATCTGCATATCTGAGGTTATCGATATTTCTCCCAGCACCCTTGATTCCAGCTTGTGCTTCTTCCATTCCAGCGTGTCTCATGATGTTCTCTGCATATAAGTTAAATAAGCAGGGTGACAATATACAGCCTTGACGTACTCCTTTTCCTATTTGGAACCAGTCTGTTGTTCCACGTCCAGTTGTAACTATTGCTTCCTGACCTGCATACAAATTTCTCAAGAGGCAGATCAGGTGTTCTGGTATTCCCATCTCTTTCAGAATTTTCCACAGTTTCTTGTGATCCACACAGTCAAAGCCTTTGGCATAGTCAATAAAGCAGAAATAGATGTTTTCTGGAACTCTCTTGCTTTTTCCATGATCTTGTGGATGTTGGCAATTTGATCTCTGGTTCCTCTGCCTTTTCTAAAACCAGCTTGAACATCTGGAAGTTCATGGTTCACATATTGCTGAAGTCTGGCTTGTAGAATTTTGAGCATTACTTTACTAGCATGTGAGATGAGTGCAGTTGTGTGGTAGTTTGAGCATTCTTTGGCATTGCCTTTCTTTGGGATTGGAATGAAAACTGACCTTTTCCAGTGCTGTGGCCACTGCTGAGTTTTCCAAATTTGCTGGCATATTGAGTGCAGCACTTTCACAGCATCATCTTTCAGGATTTGTAATAGCTCAACTGGAATTCTATCACCTCCACTAGCTTTGTTTGTAGTGATTCTTTCTAAGGCCCACTTGACTTCACATTCCAGGATGTCTGGCTCTAGGTCAGTGATCACACCATTGTGATTATCTGGGTCGTGAAGATCTTTTTTGTACAACTCTTCTGTGTATTCTTGCCATCTCTTCTTAGTATCTTCTGCTTCTGTTAAGTCCATACCATTTCTGTCCTTTATTGAGCCCATCTTTGCGTGAAATGTTCCTTTGGTATCTCTGATTTCCTTGAAGAGATCCCTAGTCTTTCCCATTCTGTTGTTTTCCTCTATTTCTTTGCATTGATCACTGAAGAAGGCTTTCTTATCTCTTCTTGCTATTCTTTGGAACTCTGCATTGAGATGCTTATATCTTTCCTTTTCTCCTTTGCTTTTCACTTCTCTTCTTTTCACAGCTATTTGTAAGGCCTCCCCAGACAGCCATTTTGTTTTTCTGCATTTCTTTTCCATGGGGATTGTCTTGATCCCTGTCTCCTGTACAATGTCACAAACCTATCAGATCTAGGCCCTTAAATCTATTTCTCACTTCCACTGTATAATCATAAGGGATTTGATTTAGGTCATACCTGAATGGTCTAGTGGTTTTCCCTACTTTCTTCAATTTCAGTCTGAATTTGGCAATAAGGGGTTCATGATCTGAACCACAGTCAGCTCCTGGTCTTGTTTTTGCTGACTGTATAGAGCTTCTCCATCTTCGGCTGCAAAGAATATAATCAATCTGATTTTGGTGTCGACCATCTGGTGGTGTCCATGTATAGAGTCATCTCTTGTGTTGTTGGAAAAGGGTGTTTCTTATGACCAGTGCATTTTCTTGGCAAAACTCTATTAGTCTGTGCCCTGCTTGCCCAGGGAGTCTCAGACAGAGACCAGGTGGTCATCTGGGTTCCTGGGAGCTGAATGTGGAGGGGCTCCCAGGCTGTGCAAGGGCAACCCAGGTGTGCCGCGGGAGTCGGAGCCCCTGCCACCCACCCAGGGAGGGGCTGGGGTTTCAGGGACCCAATAGTAGGGATACTGGTGCCTTCCAGGCCTGCCGGTTGACTGGCTGGCTGGCCAGCCGGCTGGCCAACCTAAAGTCAGGCGACAGCTCTGAGCGTGGTGGGGTGCCAGGGGTCAGGGGCAGGTGGGTTTTGCAGTGCTAACCATGCCTGGGGCCTGGGGGCAAAAGGAGAGGGGGGCAAAAAGACGACAGCACCCGGTATTCCCAAGCGGTCTCACACTTAAGTACTAACCAGGCCAGACCCTGCTTAGCTTCTGAGATCAGACGAGATCGGGCCTGTTCAGAGTGGTATGGTTGTGGACAGAGGAAGCTGCTGCCAGGCGCCCTGAAAGCCCTGCGCTGCGTCTCCATTTTGGTCTGACCTGCCTGCTGGTCGGGAGAGCCAGGCGGACTTCTCCCCTGACTTACTCAAACTCATGTCCATTGGTTTGGCATTGCCATCCAACCATCTCATCCTCTGTCTTCCCCTTGTCCTCCTACCATCAGGGTCTTTTCTAATGAGTCAGTTTTTTTGTATCAGGTGGCCACAGTATTGGAGCTTCAGCTTCAACATCAGTCCTTCCAGTGACTATTCAGAACTGATTTCCTTTAAGATTAACTGGTTTGATCTCCTTTCAGTCCAAGAAACTCTCAACACCACAGTTCAAAAGCATCAATTCTTCGGTGCTCAGCTTTCTGCATTGTCCAACTCTCACATCCATACATGACCACTGGAAACCATAGCTTTGACTAGATGGGCCTTTGTTGGCAAAGTAATGTCTCTGCTTTTTAATATGCTGTCTAGGTTGGTCATAACTTTTCTTCAAAGGAGCAATCACCTTATAACTTCCTGGCTGCAGTCACCATCTGCAGTAATTTTGGAGCCCCCAAAATAGTCTGTCACTCTTTCCACTGTTTCTCCATCTATTTGACATGAAATGATGGAACCTGATGCCATGAGCTTAGTTTTCTGAATGTTGAGTTTTAAGCCAACTTTTTCACTCTCCTTTTTCACTTTCATCAAGAGGCTCTTTAGTTCTTCTTCGCTCTCTGCCATAAGGGTGGTGTCATCTGCATATCTGAGGTTATTGTTGTTTCTTCCAACAATCTTGATTCCAGCTTGTGCTTCATCCAGCTGAGCATTTCTCATGATGTACTCTGTATATAAGTTAAATAAGTAGGGTGACAATATACATCCTTGATGTGCTCATTTCCCTTTTTGGAATCAGTCTGTTGTTCCATGTCCAGTTCTAACTGTTGCGTCCTGACCTGCATACAGATTTCTCAAAAGGCAGGTCAGGTGGTCAGGCGTTCCCATCTCTTAAAGAATTTTCCACAGTGTATTGTGATCCACACAGTCAAAGGCTTTGGCATAGTCAGTAATGCAGAAGCAGGTGCTTTTCTGGAACTCTCTTGCTTTGTTTGATTATCAAGTGGATGTTGGCAGTTTGATCTCTGGTTCCTCTGTCTTTTCTAAATCCAGCTTGAACATCTGGAAGTTCATGGTTCGTGTACTGTTGAAGTCTGGCTTGCAGAATTTTGAGCATTACTTTGCTAGCATGTGAGACAACTGCAATTGTGCGGTAGTTTGAGCATTCTTTGGCATTGCCTTTCTTTGGGATTGGAATGAAAACTGACCTTTTCCAGTCCTTTGGCCACTGCTGAGTTTTCCAAATTTGCTGGCCTATTGAGTGCAACACTTTCACAGCATCATCTTTTAGGATTTGAACTAGTTCAACTGCAGTTCCATCACCTGGCACTAGCTTTGTTCATACTGATGCTTCCTAAGGCCCACTTGACTTTTTCATTCCAGGATGTCTGCCTCTAGGTGAGTGATCATACCATCATGATTATCTGGGTCATGAAGATCTTTTTTGTATAGTTCTTCTGTATATTCTTGCCACCTCTTCTTAATATCTTCTGCTTCTAAATAAAATTTAGCTATAACAAAATATTTCAGAAAGGCTAAAGTATGAAGAGAAGTGAAATTAGGCCCAACACATGCAAATCAGAAAAGCAAGGGTTATGATCTTGACATGTGACAACTTAAAATTCAGGCCAGGAACATTATGTGAACAACAACAAAACAATGAAAACATATTCTTAATGCTAACAGCTACCATTCACAATGAAATTATAATAGATTTTAATTTTGTCCCTCAAAATACAGATGCAACTATGTAAGAAAGAAACTACATAGTACTTACAAGGAGAGACAAGCACATTGATAAGAGTAACTTTAAACCACTTTGGTCAAAAGAGATCAAGAAGAAAAATACAAATAAGGATTTAGAATATATAAACAGAAAAGAATGTATAATGTATAGTTATATCCTGTCTTCTCAAGGTACATGAACTATTTATGACTATTAAGTCGCAACAAAAATGTCAAACAATGTCATAACACAAACTTATTTCCTCATCTCATGCATTAAACTATTAATGGATTAAAAAAAAAACAGTTGTGAACTTATAACCTATGACAGAGAAAATCAGAGTTTACACACTGAAACTTGGCATGTTCCTTTCTTTGTATTACAGATGGTTTTGACTAAAAACTTGGGTCTCACAAAAACTTTTTCCAAAATATTTAAATGTACAAAAATCTAAAGAGCACACATATTTATCATGATCAACTTGGAATAATTTTGTGGTCTACTCAACATCTTGTTAATATGTATAAAATGTGGTGGGCTGGTTTAGGTGTATATTAAGTCATGCTTGGTCATTTGTTCAGTTATGAAGGTTTTCTGTTTTCTCTGTTGATATATATATATTCGTATGTAAGGGTTAGTTTGATGGCTCATTGTCCAGAGGAATAAAATAACCAATAATCATGGAGGACATTAGGATTTCTCTGATGTGATTTCTTTTAACTAATTAAGTTGACTGCCCCAGGTCTCAGGTGTGACACACAGAATCTTCTCTGCATCATTCAGGATCTCGTATTGCAGCTCACAGACTCTCTAGTTGTGGTGCATGGACTCAGTAGCTGCAGCTTAGTTGCCCCGTGGCATGTGAGACTTTAGTTCCTGGATCAAGGATCAAACCCATGTCTCCTGCATTGGCAGGTGGATTCTTTACCACTGGACCAACAGGGAAGTCTCTCTAATGTGACTTTAATGCATAAAAAATTGCTTCTAAAAAGATACAAGCTTTTCAAATATAAGATGGCACTGCCTCTGTTCTAATCCATCCCCTGTTGTTTCTGAGCTTTAACTACTCATAGCCAGCTGTATGGGGGAGGGAAAGCCCTGCTGGAGTCACATCCTCTTGGCCCAGCAGGACTAAGCGCACAGCTTGACTCTGGTGGAAGAGACTATGGCCTCTGCTTCTCCCAGTCCCCTCTGCCTTTAATACTTTGAGTATCCGGTGCTTTCACCACTTCTGAAACTGCAACACTCCTCTAACTGAGTTAATCGATCAAGATACACTCACTTGTCTCATGGCTTGTAAGATTTTTTTAATTAAAGAACTTTTTATTGTCAGGGCTCTTAACATCCTTGATCACTGGCAATCCATGCAAACTGTGAAACAGAAGACTGGCATGAGTGTGCAGAAAGCTTCAGGTGGAGCTTTGATTTCAAGTGGAGAATTATCCTTTGATTATTACAATTTAAAGGGTTGTAACAGGAAATGCACCTGTTTCCATATTAAGTCTATCAATTTAGTGATTAGATATAGTCGTTGCCAAATGTCTTTAGATAAATTGGCAGATATGTGCACTTACTGGCATAGAACTAGGATGTGGCAGTAACATGAGTGAGTTGTCTATTTTTCTGGTAATAAGCAGATTTTTCAAATTTATTCAGGTGAGTCATGAAAGAGACAGACTGTGGGTTTCTCTCTAGCTGTGGAGGCCTATTCTTGGGATTTTGTGTTTGTGGAGTGTATGAAAGCTGTGACACTTGACACCTGCCGCATTGAAATTCCCAGCTCAGCTCAGTCTTTGTCGATGAGAGGAGAAGCTGCAGTGAAGGCAGAGCTTCACCTGCTGCCTTCAGGACATGAAATCTGCTCTGTGGATGGTCACTATTGTTTGAGGTGGTCAGACACTTTTCACAGATGTTTTATGGCAATTTATACTTTCTGTTTTGTCTTTTTCACACAGCTGTGGTGAACTTGGACAATTCTGTGATTGACCTGAAGACCTTTGAAGCTCTGTATGAGAATGTGAGTAACAGGAGGTTTTCTGTGTGAAAATGACACACGCACAGTTCTTGTCAATGTCCACATCTGGGCTCATTGCCTCCATGTCCTCTGAGGAAGTTTGATACGGGGGCACTGAATTTACATAAGTCTGGATTTGTTTAAATTTATACTTTGTAGAAATGTATGGAATAAATGCATGGTCTCATAGTTTTAAAAATTGTGATTCAAAACATGTTGTATGTGCAGTCTTTCAGATTCCTTCTTTTGAAATATAATCAATGCTTAGGCAGAAGGTAATTTAAGAGGAACATTGTGTGGTATGCTGATGCATTTACTCTTGATGTGAAAACTCTCAGTAGCTGCTATTATTGCTCTATTTTACAGATAAGGAAACTTGGCAGAGAGAGTCCATACCATCTGCCCAAGTCACACATTCTGTGTTGTGGTGAAGTGGGATGTGATTTCATTCTGTCTCTGTTTCTCTGTCTGCCACAGTTTCCTTCACTGAGCATCAGGACATGGTATCTTTCTCCTAGTACCACTTTCTCTTAAAAAGGTGGCAGGCAACTGGCATGAGGAGAACCGACCAGGGCATGTGCTCTGGGGAAGTACAGTCTGGGGGGAGCTGTGTGAAATGACTTTTGCTGGGGCTTGGCATTAAGTAACATTGATTCATGTAGTAAGAAAGCGATTCTCTCTTCAATGTGCTTGATTGAATCTAGGAAAGTCTCAGTGTGGCCGTTTTCTTCCTTGGTTTCTGTTCTTGCCTATGGTCTGCCGGGTATTTAAGCCTCTGTGTTTAAATGGGACCTGATTTGGTTGCTCCTGGGCTTTTCTGACCCTCTTCCTCAACCTCTCCTTTGAGGACAGTGTGTTCCACCTGTATGTCTATTCTTAGATTCGGTACTTTTAAAGCACATGTCCACATGATGTCCCTGTTAGGCCAGAACCTTTATGGGCAGGTATTTCCCATGAAGCATCACCCAGTCCACAGGTGAAATACACAGCTGTGATGAACGCAGTGTTGGCATCTGGTGCCCATTGTGGGCACAGGTGTGTGACGCATTAATGAACTGGAGAGGTAAGCATGAGTGTTTTGTTACCTGGTGGTCACTACATGATGGAAAACTTGGAAAAAATGGAACTGTTTAGAGGTATACAGAGCTTTCATTTCCCTCATCCTTCCTGCCAACCTGCTCTCAACCAAGAACCATGTGGAGGAAACAAGGAAACACCAGGGAGAACAATGTCTTCAACAGGTTGTAACCATGTCAGACTTCACTGGTGTATGTATAACTGGATCTCATACACATATTCCATGTACTTATGTACATGTCTATCTGCAGATACATATGAAGGCATGAATGTTTTATTTTAAGCTGGTATATCCATGTGCAGGCTGGAATCAAGATTGCCGGGAGAAATACCAATAACCTCAGATATGCAGATGACACCACCCTTATGGCAGAAAGTGAAGAGGAACTCAAAAGCCTCTTGATGAAAGTGAAAGTGGAGAGTGAAAAAGTTGGCTTAAAGCTCAACATTCAGAAAACAAAGATCATGGCATCCGGTCCCACCACTTCATGGGAAATAGATGGGGAAACAGTGGAAACAGTGTCAGACTTTATTTTTCTGGGCTCCAAAATCACTACAGATGGTGACTGCAGCCATGAAATTAAAAGACGCTTACTCCTTGGAAGGAAAGTTATGACCAACCTAGATAGCATATTCAAAAGCAGAGACACTACTTTTCCAACAAAGGTTCGTCTAGTCAAGGCTATGGTTTTTCCTGTGGTCATGTATGGATGTGAGAGCTGGATTGTGAAGAAGGCTGAGCGCTGAAGAATTGATGCTTTTGAACTGTGGTGTTGGAGAAGACTCTTGAGAGTCCCTTGGACTGCAAGGAGATCCAACCAGTCCATTCTGAAGGAGATCAGCCCTGGGATTTCTTTGGAAGGAATGATGCTAAAGCTGAAACTCCAGTACTTTGGCCACCTCATGCGAAGAGTTGACTCATTAGAAAAATTCTGATGCTGGGAGGGATTGGGGGCAGGAGGAGAAGGGGACGACAGAGGATGAGATGGCTGGATGGCATCACTGACTTGATGGACGTAAGTCTGGGTGAGCTCTGGGAGTTGGTGATGGACAGGGAGGCCTGGCATGCTGCGATTCATGGGGTCTCAAAGAATCAGACATGACTGAGCGACTGATCTGATCTGATCCATGTGCAGAAATATATACAGGAAAAAAAAAAAAACAGAACATTGGGGACAACTGTATTTATAAGGAGAGTTTATTTTGCAGTATTTTCTGGAGAAGGAAATGGCAACCCACTCTAGCGTTCTTGCCTGGAGAATCCCAGGGATGGGGGAGCCTGGTGGGCTGCCATCTATGGGGTAACACAGAGTCAGACACAACTGAAGTGACTTAGCAGCAGCAGCAGAGTATTTTTTGGGGGGAGATTTTTGCCTTTAAAGTAAAGTAACTTCACAAAATAGAAATTTCTGACTGTGGAAAAACCAGATAGCTACCCAGAATTTCTTACCATCGTACTCCATGAAAGGAGAACCAGCACCAACTGGAACTGGTTACATTTGTGGTTTTCTTTATATTGTTGGTGTCATTAAATCTGATGGTTCAGACTTTCACTGTGTCAGGAAAACAATCATTTTGTGGTAGGAGTGGTTCACAGTGATACTGGTTTAGGTGGGAATATTCTGGATTGTTTTGATCACCATCTTCAGTAGAGGACCTTAAAGCACCCCTTATAAATAAGAGATGCCTTGTGTAATAATATATGCCTTGTAGGCTGCGATGGGCGTGCTAAAGCGCAGGCGGCTGCGACGGGCACGCTAAGCACCGCCGAGAGGAGCCACCCCACATCTGAGGTCAGGGGCAGAAGCCAGGAGGACCCCATGCCCGAAGGGCGGCACCCAAGAGGAGTTATCCCAGGTACGAGGTCAGGGGCAGCGGCCGAGAGTACCAGACTGCGACGGCGCAGCAACTGCCAAGAGGAGCTACCCCATATCCGAGGTCAGGGGCGGTGGCCGGGAGGAGATACCCCATGCCCAAGGCCAAGGGCGGCGGCAGGGAGGAGCAACCCCATGCCCAAGGCCAGGGGCGGTGGCCAGGAGGACCAACCCGACGTCCAAGGAGCCGTGGCTGCGCGGGCGCAGGTGGGCCTAGATGGCTATCCCACGTTGAAAGTCAGGAAGGGGAGTGGTGAGGAGATACCCCTCGTCCAAGGTAAGGAGCAATGGCTGCGCTTTGCTGGAGCAGCCGTGAAGAGATACCCCACGCCCGAGGTAAGAGAAACCCAAGTAAGACGGTAGGTGTTGCAAGAGGGCATCAGAGGGCAAACAAACAGAAACCATACTCACAGAAAACTAGTCAATCTAATCACATTAGGACCACAGCCTTGTCTAACTCAATGAAACTAAGCCATGCCCGTGGGGCAACCCAAGACGGGCGGGTCATGGTGGAGAGATCTGACAGAATGTGGTCCACTGGAGAAGGTAATGGCAAACCACTTCAGTATTCTTGCCTTGAAAACCCCATGAACAGTATGAAAAGGCAAAATGATAGGATACTGAAAGAGAAACTCTCCAGGTCAGTAGGTGCCCAATATGCTACTGGAGACCAGTGGAGAAATAACTCCAGAAAGAATGAAGGAATAGAGCCAAAGCAAAAAGAATACCCAGCTGTGGATGTGACTGGTGATAGAAGAAACGTCTGATGCTGTAAAGAGCAGTATTGCATAGGAACTTGGAATGTCAGGTCCATGAATCAAGGCAAATTGGAAGTGGTCAAACAAGAGATGGCAAGAGTGAATGTTGACATTCTAGGAATCAGCGAACTGAAATGGACTGGAATGGGTGAATTTAACTCAGATGACCATTATATCTACTACTGTGGGCAGGAATCCCTCAAAAGAAATGGAGTGGCCATCATGGTCAACAAAAGAGTCCAAAATGCAGTACTTGGATGCAATCTCAAAAACGACAGAATGATCTCTGTTCGTTTCCAGGGCAAACCATGCAATATCACAGTAATCCAAGTCTATGCCCCAACCAGTAATGCTGAAGAAGCTGAAGTTGAATGAAGACCTACAAGACCTATGAAGACCTACGAAGACCTACAAGACCTTTTAGAACTAACACCCAAAAAAGATGTCCTTTTCATTATAGGGGACTGGAATGCAAAAGTAGGAAGTCAAGAAACACCTGGAGTAACAGGCAAATTTGGCCTTGGAATATGGAATGAAGCAGGGCAAAGACTAATAGAGTTTTGCCAAGAAAATGCACTGGTCATAACAAACACCCTCTTCCAACAACACAAGAGAAGACTCTATACGTGGACATCACCAGATGGTCAATACCGAAATCAGATTGATTATATTATTTGCAGCCAAAGATGGAGAAGCTCTATACAGTCAGCAAAAACAAGACCAGGAGCTGACTGTGGCTCAGACCATGAACTCCTTATTGCCAAATTCAGACTGAAATTGAAAAAAGTAGGTATGACCTAAATCAAATCCCTTATGATTATACACTGGAAGTGAGAAATAGATTTAAGGACCTAGATCTGATAGATAGAGTGCCTGATGAACTATGGAATGAGGTTCGTGACATTGTATAGGAGACAGGGATCAAGACCATCCCCATGGAAAAGAAATGCAAAAAAGCAAAATGGCTGTCTGGGGAGGCCTTACAAATAGCTGTGAAAAGAAGAGAAGTGAAAATCAAAGGAGAAAAGAAAAGATAAAAGCGTCTGAATGCAGAGTTCCAAAGAATAGCAAGAAGAGATAAGAAAGCCTTCTTCAGTGATCAATGCAAAGAAATAGAGGAAAACAACAGAATGGGAAAGACTAGGGATCTCTTCAAGAAAATCAGAGATACCAAAGGAACATTTCATGCAAAGATGGGCTCAATAAAGGACAGAAATCGTATGGACATAACAGAAGCAGAAGATATTAAGAAGAGATGGCAAGAATACACAGAAGAACTGTACAAAAAAGATCTTCATGACCCAGATAATCACGAGGGTGTGATCACTGACCTAGAGCCAGACATTCTGGAATGTGAAGTCAAGTGGGCCTTAGAAAGCGTCACTACGAGCAAAGCGAGTGGAAGTGATGGAATTCCAGTTGAACTATTCCAAATCCTGAAAGATGATGCTGTGAAAGTGCTGCACTCAATATGCCAGCAAATTTGGAAAACTCAGCAGTGGCCACAGGACTGGAAAAGGGCAGTTTTCATTCCAATCCCAAAGAAAGGCAATGCCAAAGAATGCTCAAACTACCACACAACTGCACTCATCTCACACGCTAGTAAAGTAATGCTCAAAATTCTGCAAGCCAGACTTCAGCAATATGTGAACCATGAACTTCCAGATGTTCAAGCTGGTTTTAGAAAAGGCAGAGGAACCAGACATCAAATTGCCAACATCTGCTGGATCATCAAAAAAGCAAGAGAGTTCCAGAACATGTATTTCTGCTTTATTGACTATGCCAAAGCCTTTGACTGTGTGGATCACAATGAACTGTGGAAAATTCTGAAAAAGATTGGAATACCAGACCACCTGATCTGCCTCTTGAGAAATCTGTATGCAGGTCAGGAAGCAACAGTTAGAACTGGACATGGAACAACAGACTGTTTCCAAATAGGAAAAGGAGTTCATCAAGGCTGTATATTGTCACCCTGTTTATTTAACTTATGTGCAGAGTACATCATGAGAAATGCTGGACTGGAAGAAACACAAGCTGGAATCAAGATTGCCAGGAGAAATATCAATAACCTCAGATATGCAGATGACACCACCCTTATGGCAGAAAGGGAAGAGGAACTAAAAAGCCTCTTGATGAAAGTGAAAGTGGAGAGTGAAAAAGTTGGCTTAAACTCAACACTCAGAAAACGAAGATCATGGCATCTGGTCCCATCACTTCATGGGAAATAGATGGGGAAACAGTGGAAACAGTGTCAGACTTTATTTTGGGGGGCTCCAAAATCACTGCAGATGGTGACTGCAGCCATGAAATTAAAAGACGCTTACTCCTTGGAAGGAAAGTTATGACCAACCTAGATAGCATATTCAAAAGCAGAGACACTACTTTTCCAACAAAGGTTCATTTAGTCAAGGCTATGGTTTTTCCTGTGGTCATGTATGGATGTGAGAGTTGGACTGTGAAGAAGGCTGAGCGCCGAAGAATTGATGCTTTTGAACTGTGGTGTTGGAGAAGACTCTTGAGAGTCCCTTGGACTGCAAGGAGATCCAACCAGTCCATTCTGAAGGAGATCAGCCATAGGATTTCTTTGGAAGGAATGATGCTAAAGCTGAAACTCCAGTACTTTGGCCACCTCATGCAAAGAGTTGACTCATTGGAAAGGACTCTGATGCTGGGAGAGATTGGGGGCCGGAGGAGAAGGGGACGACAGAGAGTGAGATGGCTGGATGGCATCACTGACTCGATGGACGTGAGTCTGAGTGAATTCCGGGAGTTGTTGATGGACAGGGAGGCGTGGCGCGCTCCCTGTGCCCAACTGAACCCACTCCAGTGTTCTTGCCTGGAGAATCCCAGGGATGGGGAGCCTGGTGGGCTGCCATCTATGGGGTCTCACAGAGTCTGACAAGACTGAAGTGACTTAGCAGCAGCAGCATGTTCAAGAAAGTAAAGATTTAAATTGATATCAAAATATAAGAAATTCTTATATTTCTTATAACAAAATATAAGAAATTCTTTAAATGGCCAAACTGTTCACCGACCATAACATGGTTTGATAGTCCTTTATAGTTCCACATGTACCGTAGCTGTTTCCAAAGATAAATGAAACATTATCCTACTATATTTCTTATTGTATGAAAGGTATATACCCTGTGGCTAAATGATATAAATGAATTCTCATGAGCATTTATCAAATGAATAAATGAGTGAATATGTGAATGAAGGACTGACTAAAAATACAAATACCACTATGCTTAACTAAGACTGTTATGTTGCTTTGTTATTTCTTGAGATCTCATTCTGTATCCAGCATGATGATATTCAAATATTTCCAGCATTAAATAAGAATTATTGTTTTTATTAAGACATGATTAACATTATTTTATATATATAATATATATAGTATATTATATATATTATTATATTAAAGATTATATCATGTTAATTATATTAATATATAAATATATAAAAATATATATTATATAAGTATGTTTATAATATATAGCATTATATATTATATATTATATTATATATTTTATTAAATTATACATAATAGTTATATTTATTTATATTTATTATATATATAATATATACTATATATAAGTATATATATAATTATAATTATATCATAGTATATAACATTATATATATATTATATATTATATATCATATATATATTATACATATTATATATATTACATTATATAATACATGTTACATATATATTATATATAATACATATAATATATATAATATATAACAAAATATAATATAATATATATAAAATATAGTATAATATGTAATATATATAATATATATTATTATATATATTATAATATAATGTAATTATATTATATATTATATTTATAATTATATATTATTATAATAATATAATATATTATAATAGTATATAAATAATTTATTATATATATTATACATTATTTATCATATAATATATATATAATATATAATATATTATAATATATACATATATACATATATATTGTATACATATTATATATATAGTATAATACATATAATAATACATATAATGTACATATACATAATACATACATAATACATATAATAACATAATACCTATATATTTATATTTATATATTTTATATATTATATTTATATATTATGTATATTAATATATAATATATTATAATAATATATAATATAATAATATATAAGGTATAATATTAATATATTATAATACATTAAATATGTATTAAAATACAAAATTTATATGAAATATATTAATATATTATGTATTTTTAAATATAATTATATATTTATGTTTATGTATATATATTTATATATTTAAATACACATATTTTATATATTTATATATTTATAAATGTTTATATTTATAAATATACTTTTATAACTATATATATTTATATATATATTTATATTTAAATAATTTATTATATATTTATATGTATTATATATAGATATTATATATTATATGTATAATAGATATTATATATATGTATATTATATATATGACATATACATGTTATATATATAATTATATATATTATATATATATATTATATATAATATAATTATATATTAAATGATATTATATTATAAATATTAAAAATATTTTTAATATTATAATATTCTTCACAACTCAGGGATGGAACCTGGACCTCCCACATTGCAGGCAGATTCTCTACCATCTGAGCCACCAGGGAAGTCCTGTATATAAATGTATACCATAACTTTGATATTTCTTTGAGATTTTCACTCTATTTCTAAGTTTTGATTTCATAAATGAGCAACAAGAAGCATTTCTGTTACTTTCATATTCACCTCTTTGTTGTCCTTGGTGGCTCAGATGGTAAAGGGTCTCCCTGCAATGGGGAGACCCAGCTTAGATCTCTGAGTGGAGAAGATCCCCTAGAGAAGGGAATGGCAACCCATTCCAGTGTTCTTGTCTGGATAATCCCAAGGACAGGGGAGCCTGAGCATATTCTGAGATTCTGTTCCACTCCAGTAACTTGTTTAATTCCTTTAGAGTTTTTGGATGGAATATACATTCTAAGCTGAACTATCTTTCAAATTACAGGAATTAGAAGTTGTTTAGGATATTTTTGTCATACAGAAAATTATAATTTATAATTCTAACATCAACAGCTTATAATTCAGTGTTTCTTTGTTAGCTTCCTTTGAATTTTTTAGGTCATTAGGTAATATTTAGCTGAGAAATATATGAATTGAGAAGCAAACAGGCAAGCAATAAGAAAAACACTAGTTTTATTGCATATTTTTTCTGTGTCATTGTATGTGATTTTAAACAAATCTACCATATATATATATATACACACACACACACACACACACACACACACACACACATCGAAACATCAAATTTATACCTTACATATATATAAATTCTGTTTGTCAATTATACCTTGGTAAATCTAAAAGAAGTTAAAAGCATAAAACAATATATTTTAAAAAGAGAAATGTTTACTGTGCAATCTAGATAACTTTTGCTGCTGCTGCTGCTGCTAAGTCACTTCAGTTGTGTCCAACTCTGTGATACCCCAGAGATGGCAGCTCACCAGGCTCCTCCGTCCATGGGATTTTCCAGGCAAGAGTGCTGGAGTGGGTTGCCATTGCCTTCTCTGTAACTTTTGCTGTGATGTCATTATGCAACAGTTTTGGAGTCTCTGGAAATGATAATGGGGCTTAGTGAGAACGTGACAGTTAAACTTTTGACTTACTTTCGTATACAACGTTTCTAAGTCTGCTATTGATTTTTCCTCATGTTTTCAAGAAATATAAATTGCATCAGAAAACAATAATTATATTTAATTGCCTGTTTTGAGCCTCTAAAGAGGAAGGAAACGGATTCTCTCTAGGGCCTTGTGCCACAGAGAGTGGAGGAGACATATGGGACTCAGCCTTCCCGGTAAATCAACAAGTCCTCTGGAGGGCGGAGAGGGGCTGCCTTTCCCACAGTCCCATGTAGGGTATCTAATAGATACCTTAGCTTCAGTTATTTCTTCATGAGGGAAATCACTTGGGGGAATTTTGAGTCACAGCAAACGTTACATATCAGGAACAAGAAGTGCATATTTTCCTGAAAGATATGTAGAAGGGCCTGGCTTAGCTGAACTCCTTTATAGCAGTGTCCTGAACAAGTGTTTCCTGGCAGTGAGGAGAGAGGGGCCCTGAGACTCTTTGGTGCACGTCTCTCTGCTTCTGCCAATTCGGGGTAGAACTGTGCAAGGGAGAATAGGCAGGTATTTAAGCAAAATTGAATTTAAAAGAATTAAAAGGTAACTTCTAAAGGAGAGGTAGAATCAACGATGTTGCTCTAAACAAGATTTTCAGTTCAGTTCAGTTCAGTTCAGTCACTCAGTCATGTCCGACTCTTTGCGACCCCATGAAATGCAGCACGCCAGGCCTCCCTGTCCATCACCAACTCCTGGAGTTCACTCAGACTGGTGTCCATAGTCAGTGATGCCATCCAGCCATCTCATCCTCTGTCGTCCCCTTCTCCTCCTGCCCCCAATCCTTCCCAGCATCAGAGTCTTTTCCAATGAGTCAACTCTTCACATGAGGTAGCCAAAGTACTGGAGTTTCAGCTTTAGCATCATTCCTTCCAAAGAACACCCAGGGCTGATCTCCTTCAGAATGGACTGGTTGGATCTCCTTGCAGTCCAAGGGACTCTCAAGAGTCTTCTCCAACATCACAGTTCAAAAGCATCAATTCTTCAGTGCTCAGCTTTCTTCACAGTCCAACTCTCACATCCATACATGACCACTGGAAAAACCATAGCCTTGACTAGACGGACCTTTGTTGGCAAAGTAATGTGTCTGCTTTTGAATATGCTATCTAGGTTGGTCATAACTTTCCTTCCAAGGAGTAAGCATCTTTTAATTTCATGGCTGCAGTCACAATCTGCAGTGATTTTGGAGCCCCCCAAAATAAAGTCTGACACCATTTCCACTGTTTCCCCATCTATTTGCCATGAAGTGATGGGACCAGATGCCATGATCTTCATTTCCTGAATGTTGAGCTTTAAGCCAACTTTTTCACTCTCCTCTTTCACCTTCATCAAGAGGCTTTTTAGTTCCTCTTCCCTTTCTGCCATAAGGGTGGTGTCATCTGCATATCTGAGGTTATTAATATTTCTCCTGGCAATCTTGATTCCAGCTTGTGCTTCTTCCATTCCAGCGTTTCTCATGATGTACTCTGCATATAAGTTAAATAAGCAGAGTGACAATACACAGCCTTGACGTACTCCTTTTCCTATTTGGAACCAGTCTGTTGTTCCATGTCCAGTTCTAACTGTTGCTTCCTGACCTGCATACAGATTTCTCAAGAGGCAGGTCAGGTGTTCTGGTATTCCCATCTCTTTCAGAATTTTCCACAGTTTCTTGTGATCCACACAGTCAAAGGCTTTGACATAGTCAATAAAGCAGAAATAGATGTTTTCTGGAACTCTCTTGTTTTTTCGATGATCCAGCAGATGTTGGCAATTTGATGTCTGATTCCTCTGCCTTTTCTAAAACCAGCTTGAACATCTGGAAGTTCACGGTTCACATATTGCTGAAGTCTGGCTTGGAGAATTTTGAGCATTACTTTACTAGCGTGTGAGATGAGTGCAGTTGTGTGGTAGTTTGAGCATTCTTTGGCATTGCCTTTCTTTGGGATTGGAATGAAAACTGACCTTTTCCAGTGCTGTGGCCACTACGGAGTTTTCCAAATTTGCTGGCATATTGAGTGCAGCACTTTCACAGCATCATCTTTCAGGATTTGAAATAGCTCAGCTGGAATTCCATCACCTCCACTAGCTTTGTTCGTAGTGATGCTTTTAAGACCCACTTGACTTCACATTCCAGGTAATCTGGCTCTAGGTCAGTGATCACACCATCGTGATTATCTGGGTCATGAAGATCTCTTTTGTACAGTTCTTCTGTGTATTCTTGCCACCTCTTCTTAATATCTTCTGCTTCTGTTAGGTCCATACCATTTCTGTCTTTTATCGAGCCCATCTTTGCATGAAATGTTCCTTGGTATCTCTAATTTTCTCGAAGAGATCTCTAGTCTTTCCCATTCTGTTGTTTTCCTCTATTTCTTTGCATTGATCACTGAGGAAGGCTTTCTTATCTCTTCTTGCTATTCTTATGAACTCTGCATTGGATGCTGATATCTTTCTTTGTCTCCTTTACTTTTCACTTCTCTTCTTTACAGCTATTTGTAAGGCCTCCCCAGACAGCTGTTTTGCTTTTTTGCATTTCTTTTCCATGGAGATGGTCTTGATCCCTGTCTCCTGTACAATTTTACAAACCTCCATCCATAGTTCATTAGGCACTCTGTCTATCAGACCTAGTCCCTTAAATCTATTTCTCATTTCCACTGTACAATCATGGTGGCTCAGAGGATAAAGCATCTGCCTGCAATGCAGGAGACCAGGGTTTGATCCCTGGGTTGGGGAAGATCCTCTGGAGAAGGAAATGGCAATCCACTCCTGTATTCTTGCCTGGAGAATCCCATGGACAAAGGAGCCTGGCAGGCTACAGTCCACAGGGTTGCAAAGAGTCAGACACGACTGAGCGACTTCACTTTCACTTTCACTATACCTGAATGGTCTAGTGGTTTCCCCCACTTTCTTCAATTTAAGTCTGAATTTGGCAATAACTTTGAATTTGGCTCATGATCTGAGCCACCGTCAGCTCCCAGTCTTGTTTTTGCTGACCATATAGAGCTTCTCGATCTTTGGCTGCAAAGAATATAATTAATCTGATTTTGGTGTTGACCATCTGGTCATGTCCATGTGTAGAGTCTTCTCTTGTGTTGTTGGAAGAGTGTGTTTGCCATGACCAGTGCATTCTCTTGGCAAAACTCTATTAACCTGTGCCCTGCTCCATTCCGTAGTCCAAGGCCAAATTTGCCTGTTACTCCAGGTATTTCTTGACTTCCTACTTTTGCATTCCAGTCCCCTATAATGAAAAGGACATCTTTTGGGGGTGTTAGTTCCAAAAGGTCTTGTAGGTCTTCATAGAACCGTTCAACTTCAGCTTGTTCAGCATTACTGGTTGAGTCATAGACTTGGATTACCATGATACTAAATGTTTTGCCCTGAAAACGAACAGAGATCATTCTGTCGCTTTTGAGATTGCATTCAAGTACTGCATTTCTGACTCTTTTGTCGACCATTATGGCTACTCCATTTCTTCTAAGGGATTCCTGCCCACAGTAGTAGATATAATGGTCATCTGAGTTTAATTCACCCATTCCAGTCCCTTTTAGTTCGCTGATTCCTAGAATGTCGACATTCACGCTTGCCATCTCCTGTTTGACCATTTCCAATTTGCCTTGATTCATGGACCTGACATTCCAGGTTCCTATGCAATATTGTTCTTTACAGCATCGGACCTTGCTTCTATCACCAGTCACATCCACAACTGGGTATTGTTTTTGCTTTGGCTCCATCCCTTCATTCTTTCTGGAGTTGTTTCTACACTGATCTCCAGTAGCATATTGGGCACCTACTGACCTGGAGAGTTCCTCTTTCAGTATCCTATCATTTTGCCTTTTCATACTGTTCATGGGGTTCTCAAGGCAAGAATACTGAAATTCCCTTCTCCAGTGGACCACATTCTGTCAGACCTCTCCACCATGATCCTCCCCTTTTGGGTAGCCCCACACGGCATGGCTTAGTTTAATAATCATTCTAAATATAATTGCTTAAATGAATCCACCGAGAAAATTTCGCATCCATTATTGCATGGACATATACACACTGTATTTATCAATGTATCTATCATCTATCTAAATTCTTTAAACACAAAATATAAATGTACATATATAAATATGTATATCTTTTGTGTGTAAAGCTTATTATGTCAAAGCTCAATCACCTTCCTTTATGAAACTTCAATCATCTCACTTAAAGTTTGTTTCATAATTTATATTTTTTCCAAATCTTCCCTGAAACCATCTGTTCACCTTCTCTTTATCTTCCAATTCTATTATTCTATTTCCATATATGTTCTCTGTACTAATTATATGATGGTGAAATAAGCTTACATGCTTTCATGTCACAGCTAAAGAAATAGTATATCAATATAAAGGATACATATAGCAAAACACTATTCCAAGAAACATTTATATGTATGATACCTATATAAATATAAATATGCAGATACCTTTAAAAGAAGGAAAGAAAGAGAACATGTCTATTGTTATTCCCTGAATATTCTTTTCTAGCAAATAATCCATAGCTATTAATACAATCCAGATGCACAATGAAGACATATTCACTTTACACTTTCGCCGAATCAGGCTATTAATCTTGGAAAGATTTTGCACTATTATTGACCTTCCTATCCTTTGTTGTCAGTTGACTTCAGTCCACAAGAGCAATATTCCCCTAAAGTACACACACAGACACACACAGACAAGCATGTATACCTACATAAATGAATATCTGTTTTTGTGTTTCTAAATAATAAAATTGTATGTGCTTAGTTTCTCAGAATTATAAGTGACTTAATCTGGGAATAGTACAATGCAAAGTAGTAACAAAAGATTATCTTGCTAATAAAGATATTTATAATTTACAAAGCAGTGGTAGTATTTGCACACATTCACTGTGTTTTAAAAATAAGTGATACAGATACAGATTTTTAGCAAGCTATTACCACTGAATGTGATAACTAGTTTAGATAGGATTTGTTAATTTCAAAATCAAAGAGAAAATAATTTCTGAAGCTGTGCACTGACATTTTTAGCTTGTGGAACTTCAGTATCTACCCAAAAAAGTCATAATGCTCCAAGATATCACTCTTATTTGCCCTTCTCTATAAAAGGAGAGAGATCCAGTCACAATTTGATATATCAATATTTTTAAACATTGTCCTCCTCCCCCATTAGTTATCTCTTCTCTCTAAAAAAGTTTTTTTTTTTTTTTTTTAATTAGGCAGGACGGAGAGAAAAAAGAGAGGATTTCTTAATTTATGTCTCAATCTTTTCAACATATGATAGTTTCAGGATTTATCCAACTTCTGCCTAGAAAATTTCCTGGAATTTTGTTGTTGCTGTTATTATAGTTCTCTTTCTTTTAACCTCCTGTATTCAATCGTTTCCATTAGATTTTAATAGATTATGATGGCTGTATTATCTGAGAATCTTGGTGATTTATTGTTTACTTGGTTCTCAATAAGAGTTGGTTTTTCCTTCTTCACTTTATTATCAGAATTGGTCACATGTCATGTGGTTGCTTTCTCCCAAGGAGAAAGTGGTACTGCACCTCCCTATCCATCTGGATATAGCCAGCTCCATATAAATGTGAACAAAACTGACATATATATTTATGGGAATAAACTTTAAAAGCAACTGTTCAAGCTTCATCATATTTTTTAACTTTGAGTACTGGTGACAAGTCATACTTCTGCAATGATCTGTTGCATGTCTATATGAAGGATTAATATATATACATGGAATTTTGAAAATTATATAACTACAGAAATAGCACATACAACTAATAATTGTGATTTTCCTTGTCCAGAATGAATACAAATTTATTGTTTGTTATTTTGATTACCTGAATAGCACAAGCTTATTGTCATAAACTGCACAATTTCAATAAAGCAAATAGAATGATTTACTCTGAGATTTCCATAATTAACAATGATGATTACTTTTGTATTGACCATTTCTAATATGTGTATGTATGTAAGGTTTAAGGTGTACAATACTTGTGCTTTTATAGCAGATACTTACTTTTACAAAAATTTAAATCCTTTGTCTTTCCCCCTAATTTTCCTATCCCCACTATCGTCTCTAGGAAAATATATTTTAAAAAACCAAGACTTGTGAATATTCCCATTGCTTTTTCCAAGCTCATCTTATTATATGTAAAGATTTCAATAATATCTTTTGTTTTATCAACTCAACAAATCATATTATGGATTTAACCTGATATACACATAAATGATGCCTAATAATTACTAATATCATTGTACAACATCATTTATTAAACTACACTCCCAATGAGAGCTACTTTTCACTCTAAGAAATTATTTCTCTGCAGAATAATTGCTAGGCCAAACTATACATAACATGTTAATTAATGCCCATTACTAACTTAGTTTTTAAAATTTCTGTGACAACTCTATGGAACTGAATAATATACTTTCAAATAAGTGATATAACTGAATCTGTATTACTACTGGGCCTATTATAGCAATTCTTGTCTAAAGTTCTTACTACAAGCACAGAGAACATTTCACAATAAGGTTATAGAATTCCAAGTGAATGATTTGCTATTTGTTGACCCATACACAACTGTATAACTTGAGACAGAAAGGATTCTCAGTGTTACAAGTAATTTTTATTTTGGTAATAACTACCACTTTTTTGAATCAAGGAAAATTGGAAGTGGTAAAACAAGAGATGGCAAGAGTGAAGGTCAACATTCTAGGGAAACAGCAAACTAAGATGGACTGGAATGGGTGAATTTAACTCAGATGACGATTATATCTACTACTGAGGGCAGGAATCCCTCAGAAGAAATGGAGTAGCCATCATGGTCAACAAAAGAGTCCGAAATGCAGTACTTGGATGCAATCTCAAAAACGACAGAATGCTCTCTGTTCGTTTCCAAGGCAAAACATTCAACACCACAGTAATCCAACTCTATGCACCAACCAGTAATGCTGAAGAAGCTAAAGTTGAATGGTTCTATGAAGACCTACAAGACCTTTTAGAACTAACATGCAAAAAAAGATGTCCTTTTCATTATAGGGGACTGGAATGCAAAAGTAGGAAGTCAAGAAACACCTGGAATAACAGGCAAATTTGGCCTTGAAATATGGAATGAAGCAGAGCAAAGACTAATAGAGTTTTGCCAAGAAAATGGACTGGTCATAGCAAGCACCCTCTTCCAACAACACAAGAGAAGACTCTACATGTGGATATCACCAGGTGGTCAACACCAAAATCAGATTAATTTTGTTGTTTGCAGCCAAAGATCGAGAAGCTCTATACAGTCACCAAAAATAAGACCAGGAGCTGATGGTGGCTCAGATCATGAACTCCTTATTGCCAAATTCAGACTGAAATTGAAGAAAGTAGGGAAAACCACTAGACCATTCAGGTATGACCTAAATCAAACCCCTTATGATTATACAGTGGAAGTGAGAAATAGATTTAAGGGCCTAGATCTGATAGATAGAGTGCCTGATGAACTATGGAATGAGGTTCATGACATTGTACAGGAGACAGGGATCAAGACCATCGCCATGGAAAAGAAATGCAAAAAAGCAAAATGGCTGTCTGGGGAGGCCTTACAAATAGCTGTGAAAAGAAGAGAAGCAAAAAGCAAAGGAGAAAAGGAAAGGTATAAGCACTGAATGCAGAGTTCCAAAGAATAGCAAGAAGAGATAAGAAAGCCTTCCTCAGAGATCAGTTCAAAGAAATAGAGGAAAACAACAGAATGGGAAAGACTAGAGATCTCTTCGAGAAAATTAGCGATGCCAAGGGAACATTTCATGCAAAGATGGGCTCGATAAAAGACAGAAATGGTATGGACCTAACAGAAGCAGAAGATATTAAGAAGAGGTGGCAAGAATACACAGAAGAGCTGTACCAAAAAGTCTCCATGACCCAGATAATCACGATGGTGTGATCACTCACCTAGAGCCAGATATCCTGGAATGTGAAGTCAAGTGGGCCTTAGAAAGCATCACTACGAACAAAGCTAGTGGAGGTGATGGAATTCCAGTTGAACTATTCCAAATCCTGAAAGATGATGCTGTGAAAGTGCTGCACTCAATATGCCAGCAAATTTGGAAAACTCAGCAGTGGCCACAGCACAGGAAGGTCAGTTTTCATTCCAATCCCAAAGAAAGGCAATGCCAAAGAATGCTCAAACTACCGCATAATTGCACTCATCTCACACGCTAGTAAAGTAATGCTCAAAATTCCCCAAGCCAGGCTTCAGCAATATGTGAACCATGAACTTCCTGATGTTCAAGCTGGTTTTAGAAAAGGCAGAGGAACCAGAGACCAAATTGTCAACATCCGCTGGATCATGGAAAAATCAAGAGAGTTCCAGAAAAACATCTATTTCTGCTTTATTGACTATGTCAAAGCCTTTGACTGTGTGGATCACAATAAACTGTGGAAAATTCTGAAAGAGATGGGAATACCAGAACACCTGACCTGCCTCTTGAGAAATCTGTATGCAGGTCAGGAAGCAACAGTTAGAACTGGACATGGAACAACAGACTGGTTCCAAATAGGAAAAGGAGTACGTCAAGGCTGTATATTGTCACCGTGCTTATTTAACTTCTATGCAGAGTACATCATGAGAAACGCTGGACTGGAAGAAACACAAGCTGGAATCAAGATTGCTGGGAGAAATGTCAATAACCTCAGATATGCAGATGACACCACCCTTATGGCAGAATGTGAAAATGAACTGAAGACCCTCTTGATGAAAGTGAAAGAGAAGAGTGAAAAAGTTGGCCTAAAGCTGAACATTCAGAAAACAAAGATCACGGCATCTGGTCCCATCACTTCATGGGAAATAGATGGGGAAACAGTGGAAATGGTGTCACACTTTATTTTGGGGGGCTCCAAAATCACTGCAGATGGTGACTGCAGCCATGAAATTAAAAGATGCTTACTCCTTGGAAGAAAAGTTATGACCAACCTAGATAGCATATTCAAAAGCAGAGACATTACTTTGCCAACAAAGTTCCGTCTAGTCAAGGCTATGGTTTTTCCAGTGGTCATGTATTGATGTGAGAGTTGGACTGTGAAGAAGACTGAGTGCTGAAGAATTGATGCTTTTGAACTGTGATGTTGGAGAAGACTCTTGAGAGTCCCTTGGACTGCAAGGAGATACAACCAGTCCATTCTGAAGGAGATCATGGGATCACAAAGAGTCAGACATGACTGAGCGCCTGAACTGACTGACTGACCACTTTATAGACAGATAAATTGAGCCTAAGATAAATATTGAAAATTTATAATAAATATATAAGAAATCAACTTCTGAAATAGTCAGTTTTTCAAGGAACTAAGGTATTTGCATGGCCACTGTCTCAGTGCCATCATGACATCCTTGTTCCTTAGACTGTATATCATGGGATTAAACACAGGCATCACAATCGTGTAGAAGAGAGAAAGTACTTAGTCGGTTCCTGCTGAGCCTTGGGTCTTGGGTCTTAAATATGTGATAAGGCCTGATCCAAAGAACAATGCCACAACCATAAGATGAGAGGAGCAGGTAGAAAAGGCTTTGCCCTGACCTATGGCTGATGGCAATTTAAAGACTGTGGAGATGATTTTGCCATAAGAGGCAAGTATCAACAGAAATGGAACCAAAACAAACAGCACAGCAACTGTGGAGACCAACACTTCATTCAGAAAAGTGTCCCCACAGGCCAGCTTGAGTATGGGAGAGATGTCACAGAAGAAGTGGTTGATGAGGTTAGAACCACAAAAGGGCAGAAAGAAAATCTAGCCTATCTGGCCTATTTGGATTGGGATTCCACTGATCCAGGAGCCAGGCACTAGCTGGATAAACACCCTGTAGTTTATGACTAGAGGATAGCGCAGAGGGCTACAAATTCCATCACGGCCAGAAGGAAGCACTCAGTGGCCCCAAGTATAAGAATGAAGCACATTTATGTGACACACGCAACTAAAGAAATCGTTCTTCTTTGTGTCCAAAGACTCGTGAGCATTCTGGGGAGTGTAACAGACACACAGCAGATTTCCAAAAGGGAAAAATTGCCAAGGAAAAAATACATGGGGGTCTGGAGACCAGGGTCTAGTTTTGTTATCAGAAATATGATGCCATTGCCCATCAAGATAATTATATAGATGAGTAAGAACCGTCCACATAAAAACCCCTGGAGATGAGGAACATCAGCAAAGTCCAGGAGAACAAACTCCATCAGTTTAGTGAGATTACCTTCTGGTGCTTTTTCTTGGTGATCCATCTGTGAAAAAGGGTAAATGTATTATCTGCTTTTTATTTTTACCATCAAGGGTCAGTGCCTGTTTTATAAATTGTATCAGGATATCCAGATTGATTTCCATGATCAATGCAATTGTTTCTAATTTAAGAATTTTATTATGTATGCATTTCCCCTTTCTCAGTTTATAATCCATGTGTTATCACCATACACTCTTCCTTGAAATATCTTTTAGGGCATTCTTTCCGAATACAGTCCAATGTCAAAAAAGTTAAAGTGTTAGTTATTCAGTCATGTCTGACTCTCTGATCCCATGGACTGTAGCCCGCCAGGCTCCTCTGTCCATGGGATTTCATAGGCAAGAATACTGGAGTGGGTTGTCATTCCCTTCTCCAGGAGATCTTTCCTACCCAGGGATCAAACCCAGTCTCCTGCACTGCAGGTGGATTCTTTACTACCTGAGCCACCAGGGAAGCCCCAAATGCCCTGATTGGCACAGGCTTTGGACAAATTGATAGTTATTGAAAATAGAACCACAACTTTGCCATATGATCTCAGTTTTAAATATTTACATCATTTTGTGGCCATGTTTCATGGTTTGCGGGATCTTAGTACCCCAACCCAGAGAAGGCAATGGCACCCTGCTCCAGTACTCTTGCCTGGAAAATCCCATGGATGGAGGAGCCTGGTAGGCTGCAGTCCATGGGGTCGCTAAGAGTTGGGCATGACTGAGCGACTTCACTTTCACTTTTCACTTTCATGCATTGGAGAAGGAAATGGCAACCCACTCCAGTGTTCTTGCCTGGAGAATCCCAGGGACTGGGGAGCCTGGTGGGCTGCCATCTATGGGCTCGCACAGAGTCGGACAGGACTGAAGCGACTTAGCAGCAGCAGCAGCAGTACCCCAACCAGACATTGAACCTCAGGCTGATGGCAGTGAAAGTACAGAGTCCTAACCATTGGGCTGCTAGGGAATTCCCTTAAATATTTACATTTTTTGACAATTTTATTGTATTTCTCTACGACTTTATGTACTTCAGTAGAACTATTAATATAACAGAAATTATCTTCCTTATATATTTTCAGCTACGTATTTAAATTCTTCATTTCCCTTCCTTCACTTGATGATCTTGATCATACATGTTGTTATATACAATTCACATTATTAGGCGGTTTGCAAAAAATTAGAGAATATTTGATTGTACATAGGGGAATAAAATACATATATTTCAGTAAGATACTATGTGGGGGCTATCAGAGAATTTCATTCCGGAAAAGTTGTGTGGGAATAGATACAGATAGAAGCAATTAAGAGGGTCACTTTGGGAAAACAGGGGTCACCTGGAATGTGTTCACTAGCTGTGTAACTTCCTGTCATGCTTTACCCTGTGTTCTGTATGCATCTCTGATGTCTTTGTTGTTCCTCGAAAATAATAATAATTCAGATAACAGTTTCTAAACTCACTTTTCTTGAGCTAGGATATTGAGATTTAGCAAAGATGGATACATTGATCATTTGCACATTGGTATTGTGATTGCAAATCAGTGCTTATTTTTTTTATTTTATTTTATTTTTAAACTTTAAAATATTGTATTAGTTTTATCGAAATGAATCCGCCACAGGTATACCTGCGTTCCCCATCCTGAACCCTCCACCCTCCTCCCTCCCCTCCCCTCCCTCTGGGTCGTCCCAGTGCACCAGCCCCAAGCATCCAGTACCGTGCATCGAACCTGGACTGGTGACTCGTTTCATACATGATATTATACATGTTTCAATGCTATTTTCCCAAATCTCCCCACCCTCTCCCTCTCCCACAGAGTCCATAAGACTGATCTATACATCGGTGTCTCTTTTGCTGTCTTGTACACAGGGTTATTGTTTCCATCTTTCTAAATTCCATATATATGCGTTAGTATACTGTATTGGTGTTTTTCTTTCTGGCTTACTTCACTCTGTATAATAGGTTCCAGTTTCATCCATCTCATTAGAACTGATTCAAATGTATTCTTTTTGATGGCTGAGTAATACTCCATTGTGTATATGTACCACAGCTTTCTTATCCATTCATCTGCTGATGGACATCTAGGTTGCTTCCATGTCCTGGCTATTATAAACAGTGCTGCGATGAACATTAGGGTACACATGTCTCTTTCCCTTCTGGTTTCCTCAGTATGTATGCCCAGCAGTGGGATTGCTGGATCATAAGGCAGTTCTATTTCCAGTTTTTTAAGGAATCTCCACACTGTTCTCCATAGTGGCTGTACTAGTTTGCATTCCCACCAACAGTGCAAGAGAGTTCCCTTCTCTCCACACCCTCTCCAGTATTTATTGCTTGTAGACTTATGGATTGCAGCCATTCTGACTGGCATGAAATGGTACCTCATAGTGGTTTTGATTTGCATTTCTCTGATAATGAGTGCTTTAGAGCATCTTTTCATGTGTTTATTAGCCTTCTGTATGTCTTCTTTGGAGAAATGTCTATTAGTTCTTTGGCCCATTTTTTGATTGGGTCATTTATTTTTCTGGAGTTGAGCTGTAGGAGTTGCTTGTATATTTTTGAGATTAGTTGTTTGTCAGTTGCTTCATTTGTTATTATTTTCTCCCATTCTGAAGGCTGCCTTTTCACCTTGCTAATAGTTTCCTTTGTTGTGCAGAAGCTTTTAAGTTTAATTAGGTCCCATTTGTTTATTTTTGCTTTTATTTCCAATATTCTGGGAGGTGGGTCATAGAGGATCCTGCTGTGATGTATGTCGGAGAGTGTTTTGCCTGTGTTCTCCTCTAGGAGTTTTATAGTTTCTGGTCTTACATTGAGATCTTTAATCCATTTTGAGTTTATTTTTTAAATCATACTTAAGTTTGAATCCTAACTCCATTATTTATCACCTGTTATATTAAGTAATTATTTAAATTTTCTGTTTGCTTTCTTGAGATAATTAAACATTATGTTGTTGATAAAATTACCTATTACTTTTAATATGTTTATACATAAATTATGCTCCTATAATTATTAATATGGTATAATGTTCTTAAATCTTTAGTTTCCAGGGTTGTAACACACTCCCTAGAAAAATTATTTTTTGTAGAGTTAATGAGTTACTCACTGATGATTACTTTTTTCCATTTTTTTTCCTTTCATCAGAGCCAGAAGTAGGATACGGTGTTACCTAAATAAGGAATGAGACTCCTCTAGTACAGAATCTCAGAGCACGCACTCAGTTTCAGGGCTAACTCTGCATTGCACCATTATTAAATTGATGCCTCCTTAAATATTGCACTCCAGACATCACTTGACTCAGCATGAGTCCCAGCCCTGCTTCTCATTTCCCTACCCTTTATGTTTCAAGTTTTTCCATGCAAGCATAGTCTAAACATAGTGTCATGGACGAAAAATACAATCCTGACCGTTGGGAGCCGCATTAGGCATTACTGACAAAATGGAGGCACAGCCCCAGACCCCTGTCCTCATTCTGCAGGCACGGTCCTGGGATGAAGGAGTTAGGCCTTGTAATTCTGATTTGTCTTTTCCTCTTCTCGGCTGAGTTGACTGAAAAAGAATATTAAGGTTCTTATTGTTCTTGAAAGGAGCATGAGAAGGCACAAAGCCTTCTGCAGCTGTGCTCAGAGAATAATTCATGAAGTTAATCATTGACATTTGTTTAAGGACTTTTACAAAAGAGTGTTCCAGGATGATCACAGAGGCCACAGCTTGAGGCCATGGGAGGGATTGCTATCTGAAGCCTATTTGTGAGGAAAATGTTTATGGCAAAGGAGTTTAATGAATTTAGGGCTTAAAAATAATTAAAATAATTAGAAGTTAAAGATTTAAGGAATGTTGTAAAGTTAGCATATTTTACTATAGCTTATAGAAGTTAGGAATTTTAGAGACACTATAGCTAGAAGCCTTTTTAAGAGATAGTGAGCTCAGGATGTCACCAGCAAACAGGATTTAGGAAGATAAGTAGTAAACTGAGGAATGTAGCATGAGTGAGTGAGTGAGTGAAGTCGTTCAGTTGTGTCCGACTCTTTGCGACCCCGTGGACTGTAGCCCACCAGGCTCCTCCGTCCATGGGATTCTCCAGGCAGGAATACTGGAGTGGGTTGCCATTTCCTTCTCCAGGGGCTCTTCCTAACCCAGGGATCAAACCCAGGTCTCCCACATTGCAGGCAGAAGCTTTAACCTCTGAGCCACCAGGGAAATCCACCAGGGAACTCATGTAGCATGGGTTACAATGTAATCACAAGTTAACTATAGGGCACATTAGAGGAGGTAAATAATAAATAATAAGGCTGATTCCGAGAGAATCACTGAAGCAGGAACTCTGTTTGAAGAGCAACAATGATTTATGGAGATAATAAATCTGGGAGAGTGGGAACTGAAAATGTCAAACCTCTGACCTAATGTTTTTGTAAAAGTATAAAAAAGAATCTTAAACTTGAAATAAATGGGCAGTCCAAAAGAAAACTGAGAGGCTGTCTCATTCGCCAACACCGTCCATCTTTTCAGGTTGAATCCCTGGCTGCTGGAGCTGGACTCCAGCACCTGACAAGATGGCCTGCAATCGAATCACGGCTTCACTTGCCAGCTGTGTAACAAACTGCTTAATCTCCATGTGCCATAGATCACTTGGCTGCAAAACTGACTAACAGTTGTACCAACAGTTAGGATTGCTATATGAATTAATTCATTTGATACATGTAAAGAAACTTAAAGTTGTTTGGGCATTCATAGAAAATCTATTTGAAAGCTAGCTATTATTGTTTTTATTAAAAGCTAAATTTTGTTCTTCTAAATTTCACTCTTTGCTTTAACAGTATGAAAAACTGCTCTCTAATTTACTTTGATTTGGTATCACATGGTTAATGTGGGAATTAAATAAGATATTAAAACAATCATCACAGTGTTATAAAAATCCAAGACTCTTAGATGTGAATTCTCCATGAATTTTCTGCCAATAATTTAATAATATTATCACCTCCACTCTGTAGAACTAACAGGGAGAGCACCCATGACTTTGGAGCACACAGTGTTGCAATTTCGCTCATTCCTTTCATATACTGTTTTTCTTTCCCACTGATATTGCATGATCTAGGATCTAAGTGTCACACGAGTGTATGTTCCTCGGTTCTTTGTCTCGTCACAACAAAGATTTGGAGCAACGGACATTAAAGCCCTCGGCGCATCACAGCTCTCGGGTCTTGGACAAACTGTGTTACAGCTCTTAGGCAAATCAGTGTTACAGCTCTATTTTATTTAGAAGATAGCAGGAGAATCCAAGACTGGAAGAGAAGGGAGTGGAGGAGTGCGTGGGGAGGGAGAAAGAGAGAGAGAGAGAGAAAGAGAGAGAGAGCGCGCGCGCACATGCACGCGGGAGAGAGAGTCCGAGAGAAAGCGCTTTGGCTCCTCCTTTTATATGTTTCTTCCTCCACCTGGGCCTGCCCTATGCAAATTGGGCTTAGCCAGGAGTGCTGTTTGTTCTTCCTGAAGTTTTCACTCTGGTCCTCGGACCTTCCTTGTCTTTTAGCCACCGCCATTTTGGACTCCTTTTCCCTATTCTACCTACCTAACATTCCCCCCTCAAGAGATGGGGGGCTCAATTCTTTGGGAATAGGGGCATCGAGGTCTTTCTGGCTACTTCCTGGTGAACTGGGGCGGCGAGGGGTATTGGGCCTCCCCCTCTTGCTAGTCTCAATCTTCAGAGTCCTTATAGCGGTGTCCAAGGGTGTGTGATATTTTCCGTGGTCAGCTGTAGTTTTATATCTTTGTTGAACTGGCACTGCATGTTGTAGCTGGTTGACCTGGGCAGAGACAAAACAGGTTAGACAATTGACAGTACATGGAATAATCATAAGCATCATCAATATAGCATAACAAGGACTAGTAGGGACATTGGTCAATTTTAAATTCACATTGCCAGGATAAATCAAGTCCCTCCTTGTTCAGGAATCAGAAGATCTATCTCCTGTCTGTCTTGGAGTACAGTCTCTGTCAAGCTGTGTTGACTCCTTAGAGTTATCCTGAGAAATCTTATCCCCAGAAACCAGATTTTGGGGGTGTTCATTAGAATGACACTCATTGGTAGTTCTGAATAGGTATCTGAGATCTCCCAGGGGCTCACAGGTGTATTGAGTGTCCTCTTCTGTTTTCTTCCATGGCTTGACTCGTGAGTAGTGAATCCAGGAGTCATGTCCTGGTACCTTGACTGCTGTGGGGGTAGAAAGTATTACAGGGTAGGGGCCCTTCCATGTGGGCTGGAGTTGAGCCTTTGGGGACCCATCTTTCCAGACTTTAATTAGGACTTGAGTTCCTGGAGCACATAGTGGTGACTCTTTAGAATCTTTTGGGTCCTGGTTCATACCCCACAAGCGTATATCCTGTTGGAATTGCCCAATGGCCATGGTATAAGACTGGAGGGTCTGAACCTCTGGATCTAGGAAGAGGTCATTGACATAAACAAAAGGTCTCCCACATAGCATCTCATAAGGACTAAGACCAACCTGTTCCTTAGGGGCAATGCAGGTGTGGAGGAGAGCTATTGGTAAAGCCTCCTTCCATCCCAGGGAGGTCTCCTGGGTTATCTTTTTTATCTCTGATTTTAAGAATTGATTGGCTCTTTCTACTTTTCCTGAAGATTGAGGCCTCCAGGCACAATGGAGATAATAAGTAATGCCCAATGCTTTCGAGACTCCTTGGGTGACCTTAGAAGTAAATGATGTCCCATTGTCACTTTGTAATGACCTGGGCAGGCCAAATCTTGGAATGATTTCATGGAGCAATTTTTTTACCACCTCCTCAGCCTCCTCAGTCCGGGTGGGAAAGCCTTCAATCCATCCTGTGAATGTATCTATCATAACTAATAGGTATTTATACCCTTGAGAAACTGGCATCTGGGTGAAGTCCATCTGTCAGTCCTCTCCTGGGTAGGCCCCACGTCTTTGGATGGGCTGGGCCAGCTGGGGTCTTCGAGCTCCTTGGGGTTTGTTTAATTGGCAAGTGGGACAAGAGGAGACCGCCTGTCTTATAGTTGTTTGGAGGCCTGTTCCTCTGAAGGACCTTTCTAGTAATCTTTGGAGGGCCTTTTCTCCTAAATGAGTAGTGGCATGTAAGGAGTTAACCAACTTCCATTGGAGGTTTCCAGGCAGAAAAAGGAGTCCCTCCTTTTGGAACCACCCCATATGATCTTCTTGAAAGCCCTCGCTCTTAGCTTTAAGAGTCTCACCTTCAGTATATGAAGGAGTTTCTGGCAAATTAGTCTGTGGAACTAAGGTGGCAATCCCTATTAGGTCATGGTTCTGTAATGCTGCTCTCCTAGCTGCCTGATCAGCTGCTTGGTTCCCTCGTGCCACTTCCGTGTTCCCTTTTTGGTATCCTTTACAGTGGGAGACTGAAACCTCAGTAGGCAGATGGACTGCCTCCAAGAGTTGAAGAATCTGATCACCATATTTGATTGGGGACCTTTGGGTGGTCAAGTGGCCCCTTTCTTTCGAAACAGCCGCATGTGCATGTAGCACCAGAAAGGCATACTTGGAGTCAGTGTAAATGGCTATTCTTTTTCCTTTTCCCAGCTCTAAAGCTCGAGTCAGGGCTATGAGCTGAGCTAATTGGGCTGAAGTACCTGGTGGCAGAGGCTTAGCCTCTATGGTCTCAAAATTGGAGACTACTGCATACCCAGCTCTTTTTCCATCCAAGACAAAGCTGCTTCCATCAGTGTACCAGATTTCCTCAGGATTGGTCAGAGGATCTTCTGACAATCCCTCTCGGGGTTTTGTCCAGTGGTCCAAGGTTTCTAGACAAGAGTGAAATGGGAGAGAGCCCTCGGGGGTAGGTAGGAGGGTGGCTGGGTTACGAACCTCACAAGGGGATATAGTGAGGCCTGGATTTTCCATCAGCATTACTTGATATCTGAAGATTCTTTGATCAGACATCCATAAGTGGCTTCTCCCATTTAGGAGTTGTTTTACTTGGTGGCTGGTAAAAATAGTTAGTTTGCCCCCAAAGGAGAGTTTTAAAGCATCTTCTATCATGATTGCAATAGCTGCAAGATTTCGAAGGCAGGGGCGCCAACCTTGGGAAGTTGGATCGAGCCTCTTGGATAAGTAAGCTACAGGCTGGGGCTCAGATCCCAACCTTTGAGTTAACACTCCCAAGGCTATTCCCTCTCTTTCATGGACATAAAGTTGGAATGCTTTTTCTGGGTCTGGCAACCTCAAAGCAGGTGCCTGAGTTAAGGCCTGTTTTAGTGTAGCCTCTGCCTCCCTTTGAGGAGTTCGCCACATCAGTGGGATTGAATCATCTCGTCCCTTTAAGCTTTCATTTAAGGACTGGGCAATTAGACCATAATTGGGTATCCAGATTCTACAATAACCAGTTAGCCTCAGGAAAGCTCGCAATTGTTTTCGAGTCATGGGGGAGGGCAACTGGAGAATTCCTTGTACCCGATCAGAGGACAGCCTCCTGGACCCGTGTGTAATCTGAACTCCCAGGTAAGTGACCTTTGTCTCGACCATCTGTGCCTTAGCACGGGAGACTTTATATCCCCTTTCTGCCAAGAAGTTTAGAACCTGAATTGCATGTTGTTGGGCACTTTTCTCATCTGGAGAGCAGATTAGTAGGTCATCTATGTATTATAATATTTTCCCATTAGGTCCCAGGTCCAGATCTAGGAGATCCCGGCTAAGGGCCTGTCCAAACAGGTGGGGGCTATCTCTGAACCCCTGAGGTAATACTGTCCAAGTCATCTGTTGGTGTTTTTCTCCTGGGGCCTCCCACTCAAAGGCAAAAAGGTATTGGGATTCTTTACCCAGTGGTATGCAAAAAAATGCATCTTTGAGATCCAAGACTAAACCATTTGGCACTGGGTGGGATTTCTCCCAAGATTACATAGGGATTGGGTACTGTGGGATGGAGGGGGACTACAGCTTCATTTATAATCCAGAGATCTTGAACCATTCGCCAGGTTCCATCTTTTTTCTTTACTGAGAGGATTGGGGTGTTACATGGCGAACTGGTAGGGACCAATAGCCAACAAGTAAGGAATTTATTTATTAAAGGCTGTAGTCCTTCCTGAGCCTCTCTTTTGAGAGGATATTGTTTCCAGTTAGGAAACCGAGTGGGATCTCGGAGGACAATGAGACCGGTTCAGCTTGGTGGGCTTGCCCAGGAATCCCCTGGTCCCACACCTGGGGGTTAATTTTGTCTTCCCATAGTTTTTAGTCCCTCTCTATTGAAGGTGTAATGGGTTCTTCAGTAGTAACCAGGAGCTGTAGAGCTCTAGGGGCTGAAAAACTTCCCATCACAAGGGTGGCCCCCAGTTTAGTTATATCTCTTCCCAATAAAGGGGTAGGACACTCAGGGACCACCAGAAACTGGTGGGAAATATTTGTCCATCCCAGCAACAAAGAAGTGCTCAGGTGAATCTTTTAGTAGTTGCTTTTCCTGTAGCACCCTAAATGGTACAGGTTTGGGAGGAGAAGGTTCCGGAGTAGGAGATCAAGACAGAGTAGGTAGCCCCTGTGTCAACCAAGAAATTCTCGGACCTACCTGCCACATCCAGTTGCACCCTCAGCTCCAGCCCCGTGATGGTTATCTGTGACAGGTGGGCTGGCTGGAGCGGGCCGCTTCAGTCCTCTTGAACCATCATAAAGGTAGGCTTGGTGCTTGACCTTGAGGCTCTTGGGTCCCGAGGGCAGAGTGCCGCCCAATGTCCCAATTGATGGCATTTGTGGCAAGCCGTTCTAGGAGACTTGTCACGGTTTGGACACTCTTTGGCCCAATGCCCCGCCTGTCTACAGATCAGGCATCTGTCTCATGCCTTGTCCCTCAAGGACCCGGGGTTTGCCATAGGGCTTCTCTGGAGGGTGGCCAGCATCTGGGCATGCCTTGTCTCTTTCTTTCTCTCCTTCTCCTGGGCCTTGGCCTCCCTCTCCTGTTCTCTGTTATAAAAGGTATTGGTGGCTGTCTGGACCACCTCATCTAAAGAGGCAGCAGGGTCCTGCTGTTGTAGCTGCTATAACTTAATTCTGATATCTGATGCACATTGGGAGAGGAATTTGTCCTTTAAAATCACCCGTCCCTCGTAAGAGTCTAAGTCCAGGTTGGTAAACTTTTGGAGTGCCTCTTTTAGCCTCTCCAGAAAGGCAATGGGGTTCTTATTGGGCTCCTGAGTTATTGCTGAGACTGGGCACAGTCCCACAAGTAATAGGCTTCTTTATGTTTCCATTGGTGGACTTCCTTAGGGGTGAGTCTTCCTGAAGCTTATCCTACCCAGAACGGTTGCAATCTGAGAGCCAGTCATCCCTGGGTCAGGGTGCAGATCCCCAGGCAGACTGAGGCGTGACAGCCTCCTAGAGATCAAATCCCCGGGCAGGTTGAGGCGTGACGGCCTCCTGAGGATTGGGTCCCTGGGCAGGTCGAGGTGTGACGACCTCCTGGGACCCCTGGGACTAAAGGATCCCCGAACAGGTTGAGGCGTGACAACCTTTCGAAGACCGATCCCTAGGCAGGTTAAGGTGTGATGACCTCCTGGGACCCCCCGGACTGGAGTTTGGGCGTCCCCAAGATCTCCAGTGTGACCAGTGCTGGGTAGAATTAAGAGGTTTGTTTTGCCCACTGTGGACGGGAATAGATATGATGTAAGTTCATCCTACCCAGAACTGTTGCAACCTGAGAGCCAGGCATCCCCGGGTCAGGGTGCAGATCCCCAGGCAGACTGAGGCGTGACAGCCTCCTAGAGATCGAATCCCCAGGCAGGTCGAGGCGTGACGGCCTCCCGAGGATTGGGTCCCTGGGCAGGTCGAAGCATGACGACCTCCTGGGACCCCTGGGACTAAAGGATCCCCGAACAGGTTGAGGCGTGACAACCTTTTGAAGACCGATCCCTAGGCAGGTCAAGGCGTGATGACCTCCTTGGACCCCCCAGACTGGAATTTGGGCGTCCCCAAGATCTCCAGTGTGATCAGTATTGGGTAGGATTAGGGGTTGGATATTATAGAGTATTTCCCTCCCAAGGCCAGCTATTTTCTGGTTGTCTCTCCAGAAGATTGTAGAGACCTTGTGGGTCTGGATGGGGCTCAGGAAAAGAGCATGAAACAGGAGGGAAGGGGGCAGAGCATAAACTTTCAAAGAACGACATAAACCAATTAAAATCAATTGGGTCCAAGATGACAAGTCAACTTCAAGTAAACCTTAATCCCCAATCTATAAGCCAACAGACACACCCAGAGGTGGCAAGACAGCTCCAAGGCACAAAGTAAAAGAGGGAGGAGAGGGTGGTTCCCCAATGGCTGGGATGAGCCTCTCACTCATTAGCATATGAATTCCATCCCCTCACAAAACCTAGCTAGGCCTAATACCAGGGTTGCAGCCCTTGCCCTCAGCAGTGGTTCACACCCTGAAGGGTGGCTTCTCTCTGGATCCTAACAAATCTACCTCATCGCTTTGTCTCTCAATGAATTTTTGCAATGAGACATCAGAGCCTGAGTTTCACTAGTTTTGGCCGGGCTTGAGTCCCGGGAGAGAGCTGAAGGACAGGAGGAAAAAGCAGTGGGAAAAACATGCCAACGAATCCCCTTCATAGCCCGCCGGAAAATTTGCTAAATATCTGACCAGTGCTCACAGTTTCATTGGTCTAATCTTTGGCACAGAGAAGAGAAAGGACAGAAGAACCCCCACCGACTTGTGTAACAGCTATTGGGGCTCAGCAGATAGCGCCTTTGGGACATGCTGAGGAGTAGCCTCTCCAGAGTCCCTCAATTGTGCCCCTGCTGCCCGCCTTTTTGCGGGAGGTTTGAAGAAACAAGAAACGAGAGATTGTAAAGGTCCCTCCAACCATAGGAGCGAGGATCTCTTACCTTAACCAGAGGTCTTCTGGAATCTGAGACTGGGCCACGTGAGCTTTCTGCTGAGTTCGTTTTTCGCTGTCCTGGTTTCCAGCACGATGGGCCTTCCCCTGCACTGAGTTTCTTCGCCTTCCACTTCTAGCGCTGGAGCTTCGCTGAGTTGGGCTCCTGTTGTGCTTGGCCTCTTCCATGAAGAGGTTATTTCAGCCAGGTTAAATCCGAGTCACGGCACCATAGATGTCACATGAGTGTATGTTCCTCGGTTCTTTGTCTCGTCACAACAAAGATTTGGAGCAACGGACATTAAAGCCCTCGGCGCATCACAGCTCTCGGGTCTTGGACAAACCATGTTACAGCTCTTAGGCAAATCAGTGTTACAGCTCTATTTTATTTAGAAGATAGCAGGAGAATCCAAGACTGGAAGAGAAGGGAGTGGAGGAGTGCATGGGGAGGGAGAAAGAGAGAGAAAGAGTGCGCACGCGCATGCACGTGGGAGAGAGAGTCCGAGAGAAAGCGCTTTAGCTCCTCCTTTTATATGTTTTTTCCTCCACCTGGGCCTGCTCTATGCAAATTGGGCTTAGCCAGGAGTGCTGTTTGTTCTTCCTGAAGTTTTCACTCTGGTCCTCGGACCTTCCTTGTCTTTTAGCCACCGCCATTTTGGACTCCTTTTCCCTATTCTACCTACCTAACATAAGGACTGAGATCTAGGAAAATAGTTATTACATGATCTAGAAAAATAGCCCTATTTTTCCTACTTGAAAGCAATATAGATCTTAGAAAATGCTTGTTTACTTAATATAGTGTTCATTATTTGATTCTGAAATTGAGTAAAGGAACAGACACTTTTAATTTAAAATTGTCAATCTTGGAGAGGGTGTGGAGAAAAGGGAACCCTCTTACACTGTTGGTGGGAATGCAAACTAGTACAGCCACTATGGAGAACAGTGTGGAGATTCCTTAAAAAACTGGAAATAGAACTGCCTTATGATCCAACAATCCCACTGCTGGGCATACACACTGAGGAAACCAGAAGGGAAAGAGACACGTGTACCCCAATGTTCATCGCAGCACTGTTTATAATAGCCAGGACGTGGAAGCAACCTAGATGTCCATCAGCAGATGAATGGATAAGAAAGCTGTGGTACATATACACAATGGAGTATTACTCAGCCATCAAAAAGAATACATCTGAATCAGTTCTAATGAGATGATGAAACTGGAACCTATTATACAGAGTGAAGTAAGCCAGAAAGAAAAACACCAATACAGTATACTAACACGTATATATGGAATTTAGAAAGATGGTAACAATAACCCTGTGTACGAGACAGCAAAAGAGACACTGATGTATAGATCAGTCTTATGGACTCTATGGGAGAGGGAGAGGGTGTGGAGATTTGGGAGAATGGCATTGAAACATGTATAACATCATGTATGAAACGAGTCACCAGTCCAGGTTCAATGCACGATACTGGATGCTTGGGGCTGGTGCACTGGGACGACCCAGAGGGATGGTATGGGGAGGGAGGAGGGAGGAGGGTTCAGGATGGGGAACACAGGTATACCTGTGGCAGATTCATTTCGATATTTGGCAAAACTAATACAATATTGTAAAGTTTAAAAATAAAATTAAATTAAAAAAATAAAATTGTCAATCTTCAAAGAGAGAAAAAGATTAATATACAAAAGAATAGAACTGTAATCTTTATCATTTTATGAATAAAATCATTTAGTATTTCACTCATTACCTGAATAAAATTATTTCCAGTGCTTTATAAAATACAATTTCTAATTGTACAGATATGACATTTTGGTGATGAAATCTTGTATAACATGAAATAGGTAAGATTTGAGTTTGAATTTCTCAAGAGTAAAACAAGGTATACTTCAAGTATATTTGTATATTTGATAAAAATTGGTAACTCAATCCTTGAAAATAATTTAAAAACATTGTTGAAACCTAAAGTTATCTTTATTATTTTATAAATCCTGAATTCTATAATTTTTTTCAAAATAATTGTTCTTTGAATTCCCCAATGGTTAAAACTTTATTTTATGTATTACTTTATTTTAAATCTCTTATTATAATGTTAAACTGAATAGACATTTGTAACCTTTTTTGTTACAACATGTGGGCTCAAATGAAGTTTTCTTTAATATTATCTATACCTAGCTTGGGGAGCTAAGATGGCAGAGGAATAGGACGGGGAGACCACTTCCTCCCCCACAAATTCATCAAAAGAACATTTAAACGCTGAGTAAATTCCACAAAACAACTTCTGAATGCTGGCAGAGGACATCAGGCACCCAGAAAAGCAGCCCATTGTCTTCAAAAGGAGGTAGGAAAAAAGTATAAAATACAAAAAAAGAGACAAAAGAGGGAGGGATGGAGCTCTGTCCCAGGAAGGGAGTCTTAAAAAGAGAGAAGTTTCCAAACACCAGGAAACACTCTCACTGCCAAGTCTGTGCCAAGTCTTGGAAGCACAAAAGGCAACATAACAGGGAGGAAAAATAAATAAACAATTAAAACCCACAGATTACGAGCCCAATGGTAACTCCCCCAGCAGAGGAGCAGCGCAGACGCCTGCACCCGCCACTAGCAAGCCGGGGCTGGGCAGGGAGGTACGGGCTGCATCACTTAGAGTAAGGATCTGACCTGAATGCCCCGAGCGCTAACTGAGCGAAATAACTTGGGCTACAAACCAGACTGTGGGATAACTACCACGTGAAAAGCCAGCCCTAACCTAAGACACCGCCAGCAGCGCACAGAATAAAGGACTGAATAGAGATAGCTGGCTGCAGACAATCCCCCTCGAGTGACAGGCAGCCAGAGCCAGAAGGGGGCAATCACAACCCCAGAGAGACATTATCTACAAAACTGTAAGCAGGCTTCTTTGCTAACTAAGACTTCTTGGGGTTCTGGATGGTCAACGTCTGCCTGAGAAGGTGCGCCGGTTGTACACCCAGAAAACCAAGCGGTGGGAAGGCGATAAGTTGCAGTGGCTGCGCTCGCCTAACACCTCATCACCTGAGCTGCTCGGACCTGGAAAGGGCACAAAACACAGGCCCAACCGAGTCTGAGCCTCTGAGGACTACCCGAGTGCCTGAACCTGAGCGGCTTAGACCTGGGAGGTGCATGCAGCCCAGGGCCAGCCTCATGGTTCCCAGCAGAGCAACCTAGAGTAGTGTGGGCAGGGAGGTTACACGCACCATGAGTGGGGGCAGGCCCAGTGTGGCTGAGGCACTGTGAGCACACGCCAGTGTTATCTGTTTGCAACGTCCCTCCTTCCCCACAGCGCGACTGAACAAGTGAGCCTAGAAAAAAAAAAAAAGTGACCACCACCACCCTCTTTGTGTCAGGGCAGAAATCAGACACTGAAGAGACCAGCAAACAGAAGCTAAAACAGAGGGAACCGCCTTGGAAGCGACAGGTGCAATAGATTAAAACCCTGTTGTTAGTACTAGGAAGGGACCGATAGATCTTGAGAAATATAAGCCGGACCAAGGAACTAGCCGAAAATGAACTGACCCCACAATACCCACAACAACACCAGAGAAAGTCCTAGATATATTTTTACTATTTTTATGATCTTTCTTTCTTTCTTTCTTTCTTTAATTCTTTTGAAAAATTTTAAGTCCTCTATTACCCCTTTAATTTTCAATTTTATAACCTACTATTACTTTGCAAAAAAAAAAAAAGACCCTATTTTTTTTTAAAGCAAACTTCATATATATATTTTTTTTTTATAATTTTTGTGACTATGTTTTTTTTTTCTCTTTCTTTTTTTTTTCTTCTTTTCTTTAATACTGTATTTTTGAAATTCCAAACTCTAATCTAGATTTTTAATTTTTGTTTTTTGGTATTTGTTATCAATTTTGTACTTTTATTTTTTTATATAATTTTTGTGACTTTTTTTTTCTCTTTTTCTTCTTCTTTTCTTTAACATTGTATTTCTGAAATTCCAAACTCTACTCTAGATTTTTAATTTTTGCTTTCTGGTATTTGTTATCAATATTGTACCTATATTTTTTTATACTTTTTATGACTTTTTTTCTTTCTTTTTCTTCTTCTTTTCTTTAACATTGTATTTTTGAAATTCCAAACTCCACTCTAGATTTTTAACTTTTGCTTTTTGTTATTTGTTATTAATTTTCTACCTTTAAGAACCCAATCTTCGGTACCCATTTTTACTTGGGAGCGAGATTACTGGCTTGACTGCTCTCTCTCCCTTTGGACTCTCCTTTTTCTCCACCAGATCACCTGTGTCCCATCCCTAACCGCTCTCTGTTCTACCCAACTCTGTGAATTTCTGTGTGTTCCAGAGGGTGGAGAACACTTAGGGAACTGATTACTGGCTGGATCTGTCTCTTTCCTTTTCATTCTCCCCTTTTATCCTCCTGGCCACCTCTGTCTCCTTCCTCCCTCTTCTCTTCTTGGTATAACTCCGTGAACATCTCTGAATGGTCCAGTTGTGGAGTGCACATAAGGAAGTGATTACTGGCTAGCCTGCTCTCTCCTCTATTGATTCCACTTCATCTCATTTGGGTCACCTCTAACTCCCGCCTCCCTCTCACTTCTCCATGTAACTCTGTGAAACTCTCTGGATGTCCCTCACCGTGGAAAAACTTTTCATCTTTAACCTAGATGTTTTATCAATGGTGCTGTATAGAAGGAGAAGTTTTGAGACTACTGTAAAAATAAGACTGAAAACCGGAAGCAGGAGGCTTAAATACAAACCCTGACTCCAGGGAACTCCTGACTCCAGGGAACATTAATTGACAGGAGCTCATCAAACGTCTCCATACCTACACTGAAACCAAGCACCACACAAGGGCCAACAAGTTCCAGGGCAAGACATACCAAGCAACACAGGAACACAGCCCTGAGCTCCAATATACAGGCTGCCCAAAGTTACTATAAAATCATAGACATCTCACAACTCATTACTGGACACTTCATTGCACTCCAGAGAGAAGAAATCCAGCTCCAGCCACCAGAACACGGACACAATCTTCCCTAACCGAGAAACCTTGACAAGCCACCTGTACAAACCCACACACAGTGAGGAAACTCCACAATAAAGAGAACTCCACAAACTGCCAGAATACAGAAAGGACACCCCAAACTCAGCAATATAAACAAGATGAAGAGACAGAGGAATACCCAGCAGGTAAAGGAACAGGATAAATGCCCACCAAACAAAACAAAAGAGGAAGAGATAGGGAATCTACCTGATAAAGAATTTGAATAATGATAGTGAAATTGATCCAAAATCTTGAAATCAAAATGGAATCACAGATAAATAACCTGGAGACAAGGATTGAGAAGATGCAAGAAAGGTTTAACAAGGACCTAGAAGAAATAAAAAAGAGTCAATATATAATGAATAATGCAATAAATGAGATCAAAAACACTCTGGAGGCGACAAATAGTAGAATAACAGAGGCAGAAGATAAGATTAGTGAATTAGAAGATAGAATGGTACAAATAAATGAGTCAGAGAGGAAAAAAGAAAAACGAATTAAAAGAAATGAGGACAATCTCAGAGACCTCCAGGACAATATTAAACGCTACAACATTCGAATCATAGGAGTCCCAGAAGAAGAAGACAAAAAGAAAGACCATGAGAAAATACTTGAGGAGATAATAGTGGAAAACTTCCCTAAAATGGGGAAGGAAATAATCACTCAAGTTCAAGAAACCCAGAGAGTCCCAAACAGGATAAGCCCAAGGTGAAACACCCCAAGACACATATTAATCAAATTAACAAAGATCAAACACAAAGAACAAATATTAAAAGCAGCAAGGGAAAAACAACAAATAACACACAAGGGAATTCCCATAAGGATAACAGCTGATCTTTCAATAGAAACTCTTCAAGCCAGGAGGGAATGGCAAGACATACTTAAAGTGATGAAAGAAAATAACCTACAGCCCAGATTACTGTACCAAGCAAGGATCTCATTCAAATATGAAGGAGATATCAAAAGCTTTACAGACAAGCAAAAGCTGAGAGAATTCAGCACCACCAAACCAGCTCTCCAACAAATATTAAAGGATATTCTCTAGACAGGAAACACAAAAAGGGTGTATAAACTCGAACCCAAAACAATAAAGTAAATGGCAACGGGATCATACTTATCAATAATTATCTTAAATGTAAATGGGTTGAATGCCCCAACCAAAAGACAAAGACTGGCTGAATGAACACAAAAACAAGACCCCTATATATGTTCTCTACAAGAGACCCACCTCAAAACAGGGGACACATACGGACTGAAAGTGAAGGGCTGGAAAAAGATTTTTCATGCAAATAGAGACCAAAAGAAAGCAGGAGTAGCAATACTCATATCAGATAAAATAGACTTTAAAACAAAGGCTGTGAAAAGAGACAAAGAAGGTCACTACATAATGATCAAAGGATCAATCCAAGAAGATATAACAATTATAAATATATATGCACCCAACATAGGAGTGCCGCAATATGTAACACGAATGCTAACAAGTATGAAAGGGGAAATTAACAACAACACAATAATAATGGGGGACTTTAATACTCCACTCACACCTATGGATAGATCAACAAAACAGAAAATTAACAAAGAAACACAAACTTTAAACGATACAATAGACCAGTTAGACCTAACTGATATCTATAGGACATTTCACCCCAAAACAATGAATGTCACCTTTTTCTCAAGTGCACACGGAACCTTCTCCAGGATAGATCACATCCTGGGCCATAAATCCAGCCTTGGTAAATTCAAAAAAATTGAAATCATTCCAAGCATCTTTTCTGACCACAATGCAGTAAGATTAGATCTCAATTACAGGAGAAAAACTATTTAAAATTCCAACATATGGAGGCTGAACAACACACTGCTGAATAACCAACAAATCACAGAAGAAATCAAAACAGAAATCAAAGTTTGCATAGAAATGAATGAAAATGAAAACACAACAACCCCAAACCTGTGGGACACTGTAAAAGCAGTTAAGGAGAAAGTTCATAACAATACAGGCATACCTCAAGAAACAAGAAAAAGGTCAAATAAATAACCTAACTCTACGCCTAAAGCAACTAGAAAAGGAAGAAATGAAGAACCCCAGGGTTAGTAGAAGGAAAGAAATCTTAAAAATTAGGGCAGAGATAAATGCAAAAGAAACAAAAGAGACCATAGCAAAAATCAACAAAGCCAAAAGCTGGTTCTTTGAAATGATAAATAAAATTGACAAACCATTAGCCAGACTCATCAAGAAACAACAGGAGAAAAATCAAATCAATAAAATTAGAAATGAAAATGGAGGGATCACAACAGGCAACACAGAAATACAAAGGATCATAAGAGACTACTATCAGCAATTATATACCAATAAAATGGACAATGTGGAAGAAATGGACAAATTCTTAGAAAAGTACAACTTTCCAAAACTGGACCAGGAAGAAATAGAAAATCTTAACACACCCATCACAAGCACAGAAATTGAAACTGTAATCAGAAATCTTCCAGCAAACAAAAGCCCAGGTCCAGACGGCTTCACAGCTGAATTCTACCAAAAATTTAGAGAAGAGCTAACACCTATCCTACTCAAAGTCTTCCAGAAAACTGCAGAGGAAGGTAAACTTCCAAACTCATTCTATGAGGCCACCATCACCCTAATACCAAAACCTGACAAAGATCCCACAAAAAAAGAAAACTACAGGCCAATATCACGGATGAACATAGATGCAAAAATCCTTAACAAAATTCTAGCAATCAGAATCCAATAACACATTAAAAAGATCATACACCATGACCAAGTGGGCTTTATCCCAGGGATGCAAGGATTCTTCAATATCTGTAAATCAATCAATATAATACACCACATTAACAAATTGAAAAATAAAAGCCATATGATTATCTAAATAGATGCAGAGAAAGCCTTTGACAAAATTCAACATCCATTTATGATCAAAACTCTCCAGAAAGCAGGAATAGAAGGAACATACTTCAACATAATAAAAGCTATATATGACAAACCCACAGCAAACATTATCCTCAATGGTGAAAAATTGAAAGCATTTCCCCTAAAGTCAGGAACAAGACAAGGGTGCCCACTTTCACCACTACTATTCAACATAGTTTTGGAAGTTTTGGCCACAGCAATCAGAGCAGAAAAAGAAATAAAAGGAATCCAAATTGGAAAAGAAGAAGTAAAACTCTCACTGTTTGCAGATGACATGATCCTCTACATAGAAAACCCTAAAGACTCCACCAGAAAATTACTAGAACTAATCAATGACTATAGTAAAGTTGCAGGATATAAAATCAACACACAGAAATCCTTGCATTCCTATACACTAATAATGAGAAAATAGAAAGAGAAATTAAGGAAACAATTCCATTCACCATTGCAACGAAAGGAATAAAATACTTAGGAATATATCTACCTAAACAAACTAAAGACCTATATATAGAAAACCATAAAACACTGGTGAAAGAAATCAAAGAGGACACTAATAGATGGAGAAATATACCATGTTCATGGATTGGAAGAATCAATATAGTGAAAATGAGTATACTACCCAAAGCAATTTATAGATTCAATGTAATCCCTATCAAGCTACCAACGGTATTCTTCACAGAGCTAGAACAAATAATTTCACAATTTGTATGGAAATACAAAAAGCCTCGAATAGCCAAAGCAATCTTGAGAAAGAAGATTGGAACTGGAGGAATCAACCTGCCTGACTTCAGGCTCTACTACAAAGCCACAGTCATCAAGACAGTATGGTACTGGCACAAGGACAGAAACATAGATCAAGGGAACAAAATAGAAAGCCCAGAGATAAATCCACGCACGTATGGACACCTTATCTTTGACAAAGGAGGCAAGAATATACAATGGAGAAAAGACAATCTCTTTAACAAAGTGGTGCTGGGAAAACTGGTCAACCACTTGTAAAAGAATGAAACTACAACACTTTCTAACACCATACACAAAAATAAACTCAAAATGGATTAAAGATCTAAACGTAAGACCGGAAACTATAAAACTCCTAGAGGAGAACGTAGGCAAAACACTCTCCGACATACATCACAGCAGGATCCTCTATGACCCACCTCCCAGAATATTGGAAATAAAAGCAAAAATAAACAAATGGGACCTAATTAAACTTAAAAGCTTCTGCACAACAAAGGAAAGTATAAGCAAGGTGAAAAGACAGCCTTCAGAATGGGAGAAAATAATAGCAAATGAAGCAACTGACAAACAACTAATCTCAAAAATATACAAGCAACTCCTACAGCTCAATTCCAGAAAAATAAATGACCAAATCAAAAAATGGGCCAAAGAACTAAACAGACATTTCTCCAAAGAAGACATACAGATGGCTAACAAACACATGAAAAGATGCTCTAAAGCACTCATTATCAGAGAAATGCAAATCAAAACCACTATGAGGTACCATTTCATGCCAGTCAGAATGGCTGCAATCCAAAAGTCTACAAACAGTAAGTGCTGGAGAGAGTGTGGAGAAAAGTGTAAGAGGGTTGGTGGGAATGCAACTTACACTGTTGGTGGGAATGCAAACTAGTACAGCCACTATGGAGAACAGTGTGGAGATTCCTTAAAAACTGGAAATAGAACTGCCTTATGACCCAGCAATCCTACTGCTGGGCATACACACTGAGGAAATCAGAATTGAAAGAGGCACATGTACCCCAATGTTCATCACAGCACTGTTTATAATAGCCAGGACATGGAAGCAACCTAGATGTCCATCAGCAGATGAATGGATAAGAAAGCTGTGGTACATATACACAATGGAGTATTACTCAGCCATTAAAAAGAATACATTTGAATCAGTTCTAATGAGGTGGATGAAACTGGAGCCTATTATACAGAGTGAAGTAAGCCAGAAAGAAAAACACCAATACAGTATACTAACGCGTATATATGGAATTTAGAATGATGGTAACAATAACCCTGTATACGAGACAGCAAAAGAGACACTGATGTATAGAACAGTCTTTTGGACTCTGTGGGAGAGGGAGAGGGTGGGATGATTTGGGAGAATTGCATTGAAACATGTATAATATCATATATGAAATGAGTCGCCAGTCCAGGTTCAATGCACGATACTGGATGCTTGGGGCTGGTGCACTTGGACGACCCAGAGGGATGGTACAGGGAGGGAAGAGGGAGAAGGGTTCAGGATGGGGAACACGTGTATACTTGTGGCGTATTCATGTTGATATATGGCAAAACCAATACAATATTGTAAAGTTAAAAAATAAAAAAAATATATAAATATAAACTTGAAAAAAAAAGAGCTCTTGGTTGAATAATATGTCAATGAGTAATTCAAATAGAATTGTTTTTGGCCTTCTATTGCTGGAAGTATTGTACCTCTGAGAAAATATAAAATTTTTAATTTACTTGTAATTTTATATTAATATACAAATTTATATGCATTTGTATATTTCACATTTTGTGCTGGAATGCTTAGAAATTTTTAATGTTATACTACTTGAATATTCTGATTAGTCACAAAACACTTTTAATAGTTTTGACTTTATCTGAAAAATAAAGTTTTTTCCTAATCTAGGAAAAAAAATATTATCTATACCTAGACTTTAGCTATTACATTTTTTGGCATTTCAAAGTGACTTAGTACCATTATTTATTATAATTATTTGATTGTAAATTTTATTTAATAGAATAATAAGTATATAGAAGTTGCTTTAACGAACAAAAATATTGCTACCATGTGTAAAATTAATAATTTACACATTAAAAACCTGTGTACATGATTAATTTTAAATTTAAAATAAGAATTAAGCCTTACTATCATTTTCATATTTACCTTTCTTACTTAAAATGTTGCTCATTTTTCTCACTAGAGAGACTTTGAATATTTACTGTAAGTGGAATTACTTGTTTCATCAAAGTAATTCAATTGACCTTTAAATATTCTATTCTTTCTAAACATAAAGTGCTCTTAAATAAAAGTAGTTATCTCTACCCAAGGGATCTCTGCCACCTGGCACATTTAAATTTCTAATTAAAATCATCACTTGCTGAATTTTCTGATTTGTTGTATTTTTTTCCCCAGATAGCTCTCACTCTACTCAGAATATTTTTTTTCTTTAGCCTCTCCAGGGAAGAGGACACAATGCATTTTATTTCTTAGGTGTGAACAGGGTACTAACTAATATTATTTGTGGGCTCCCCAGGTGGTACAGTTGGTAAAGAATTGGCCTTTCAATGCAAGAGATGCAAGAGGCCAATGCAGGAGATGCAAGAGATACAGGTTTGATTCCTGGGTCGTGAAAGTCATATGGAGTAGGAAATGACAACCCACTCCAGAATCCTTGCCAGGAGAATTCCATGGACAGAGGAGCCTGGGCTACAGAGTCGGACATGACTGAACACACACACACACACACACACACAATATTATTTGAGTGGATCAAATAGACACACATTCAATTCTTACCTTAACTGTTATGAATGCATTATGCAGAGCCTCTGTATGATATGTTCCTTGATTCCTAGTTAGAGGACAGATATGTGTAATAGTTATAATACATATTCTGATGGCAAATATTTTTATGTGCAAAATTAATGTATTATCGATTTCTTAAGCAACCTGAGATTTAGCTGATGAACATTCATCAAAATTAAAATCAAAATTAAACATACATCAAAATTTAAAAATTTAACCCAAGGTTAACCATAGTAGGAGAAAATTTTCCTCTCTTTTGCAGCCTACCACCAATTTTTCCCAAATTTATTTTACATGCTCAAGATGTGAATACTTTCAGACTCTAGTTACAATAAAATGAGAATCTGGAATAAGTCCAGCTGAGATCATGGGAAAGATGCTAAGCAAAAAGTTTGTGAGTTATACATTTCAAATATGGAGAAATTTCTTCAACATAAAAAGTGTTTAAAATTTTTGGCTTAGAGCCAGTTTCTCACGACCCCAAAAATTGGATATTGTTTCCTGCTGCTGCTGCTGCTGCTGCTAAATCGCTTCAGTCGTGTCCAACTCTGTGCAACCCCATAGAGGGCAGCCCACCAGGTTCCTCCATCCACAGGATTCTCCAGGCAAGAATACTGGAGTGGGTTGCTATTTCCTTCTCTATATTGGTTCCAATTATTTAGTAAATGGTGATTTCTTAAGGTTTATGATTGTGAAGAGAAAATATTTACAAGAGGGAACACATATAGTAATGTGACAGTGCGAATGATTTGGAACGTTAATTTAAAAGTATCAGGAGCCTCACGGCAAAGACCACAGAAGGCCCGTGCGTAGTGGGTGGTGGGACAGGCTTCTCACGGGACCGAATGTGATAAAGGACAGAAGGAGAGTGAGAAGCCAGGCAGGCTGAGCTCCTGCAGGAGCTCATCCAAGAAATAGCTAGTGCTGGGAAGGAGTTACAAGACCTCGTGATTCTGGCGGGCTATCGTCCATGGCGTCTGACAAAGAGTCCAACACAGCTGAGCGACTGAGCACAGCTCAGCGCAGTATCATGCATAAATAAAGAAGCTTTCTGCTGGAATAGAATAGAAATTCCAGAAAAGGCTCAAATATACATGAACATTTGTCATTGACTAAAATAGCCTACCAAATTGGTAAAGCGTGGACATTTAAAGTAACTGTTATTCGGACAACTGGGCAACCTTAGAGGGGAAAAAAAAAAAAAAAACAGTATATGTATTTTTGATAACTATCCCACAGCAGGATAAACTCCAAATGATACACAATTTTGTATATTTTAGAGTGAAATGATGAAAGTATTCTAAGAAATGTGTTTTATAATTTTGAAGTAAGGAAAGTTTAACTCATTAAAATTTAGAATGCAGGACACACACACACACACACACACACACAAACACACACAAACTGTGTAAAAATAAATGATTCTAGATGCTAAAAAGTAGCAAGCCCAATAAGTATCAAATATAATTAACATAAGGGAAAAATTGTTACAACTCATTTCAAATAAAATAATCTTGGCTCCTCTTTTAATACAGAGGAAAAGTCCAAAGTATAAGTTTAAAAAATGGGTAAAACAGACGAATTAACAATTCACAGAAGAAAATTATTCTTTCAACATACAGACAACAGCTTCATTTGTAAAAAAAAAAATAATAATAAGTAAATTGTAATCTGAACAATGATACAGTAGTAAAAAATCTGAGACATTTTCCTATGCGTGTGTATGTGTGAAGAGGAATATCCAGTCGACCAATATCACAATTGTGATCACCCTCTGAATTAATCAGTAAGCATGCACACATACTAAGATATGCAGTAACATGATACTGCGACAAAGTGGCTTGGAAAAGTGTCAATATTTTATGACTTAATGAACCTTGATTTCAATATTGTCATCTATTCTTTTTTCTCCCACAGTTATATGATACGTTTAAAATATGTTCTGTAACTTATCAAAAAAGTCTAGTGCTTGAAACTAGACTGGCTTGTTGTGACCCAGTGCCTCTTAAACACAAATGAAAGTTATTTTTTTGTTGTTGTTGTTTTAGAGGTTGGAAAATTAAACTTGGCTTTAAGTATGTCCTTTTATAAAGATGTTAATTTATTTTTCAAAGCAATTCAGTGGCATCAGCAGTCTTGAATCATATTTTTGTTGCTTGATTACTACTTTTTTATAATAAAAGGTAATTCATTTTTCTGAAAAAGTTTCAGAAAAAATAAAAGCATAGCCAAAAATAAGAAAGCATAATACTTTTTTCCATGATAGAATATGCTCATTAAATAAAATTTAAGAAATAGGGGGAATTATATATATACATATGATAAATGGTGTTCCAAATATGGCTTTTTAACTTAACAAAAGGGATATGTACATATGATTATGATTTGGTTTGCTTAAAAATATGCTTAATCCATGCTGTATGTAATTGTATTTTATTCATTTCTATAACTTCTTGGTTTTCCTCTGTGTGAAATTATCACAATTACATATAATTCTAGTTTGATAAAGATTTGACATTACGAATGATGCAAAATGAGCATTCTCAGATGCGTCCCTTGGCACACATGTGCACACATTTCTTCTGGTACATGGTTAAAGGTAAGATTTTCTCCATGAAGGCAGGCTGTGTGCTAATATGCTGTACAATTCACATACCAGCACCAGGCAAGAGCTTTCGTTACTCCACATCCTTTATGTGTGTGATAAGGTGAGTCTTTTTATTTATTTCATCCTTGTAATGAATGTGTCATAGATTTCATTTGGTTTTAATTTGCATTTACTCGTTGCTAATGAGTTATTTTCTTCTTTTTTCTGGGCATTTAGATTATTCTGTCGTGAAATGCACCTTTAAGTCTGTTGTCAATTTTTCTCCTGAATTTTTGATGCTTTTGATTTAGAGCACTCCTTTAACTATAGTGTACTTAAAATTTTTATATAGAAAAATTTCACTCTGCATAGCAATATTTCTTAGTCCAGGAAGTTCAACTGATTAATGTTTACATTATGACTAACAATTTTATCAAAAACACTTTTCTCTCACCAACGTCATGAAGTTAGTAAACATTATCTTGGTAAAGACTCGTTGTTATGCATTTTTACTTAAGTTTACAAATTTTCTGAGATTACATTTTAAAATAAATTTTGTGAAGTGAGGGTCAACTCTTTTTTTTTAACTTTATATATATTTAAATTAATATAATTTATTAAAAGACCATCTTTTCTACATTTTCTGCAGTATGAACTTTTGCTTATTCAAGTGTGCCCATGCTCTATAGTTATTCAACAAGTATTTTCTAAATCTTTCCATATGCAGTAATCTTTGCTAGCTGAAATCTTTTGGTTTTAAATAAGTTATAAAAATACAGAGGGAGACAAATTAGAATATACATTATGAATTTTGGATAAAAATATCAGGAGGCCAATTGATAGATAAAATATACTATATTGTTTTAGTACTTTGGCCACCTGATACAGAGAGCCAACTCAATGTAAAAGACCCTGATGCTAGTAAAGATGAAGGCAAAAAGGAGGAGACAGCAGAGGATGAGACAGTTGGATATTAATAGTGTCACTGACTCAATGGACATGAATCTGAGCAAATTCCGAGAGACAGCGGAGACTGAGGAGCCTGGCGTGCTACGATCCATGAAGATACTGAGTCGGACATGACTTACCAACTGAACAACAAATCAAATAAGCAGTGAATTTTTTGCTGACAGAGACTACTCCGTTAAATATGAGATCAGCAAAATAATAATAATAATAATAATTTCTTATAAATACAAACTCTAGGGAGATAATCCTGATATCAGAAAGTCAAGCATAAAATGGCAGGATCATGAGGATAATCAATTTATATTAATGTGGGAAGCAAAATTCCAAATAATGTCTGATTAAGACACTGTAGAACTAGGTGGGGGAAAAGATCACTAGCTCAAAGCAGTGGATAAGATGTTAAACATCAAGGCAGTCATTTTCTCAAGGCTGTCGTGACATCCTTATTCCTCAGAGTATATATCATGGGATTAAACATCAGGGTAACACAGTATAGAAAGGAGAAAAAAATCTTTCCTGTAAAAATGTTGGAATCATGACATAAATATGTAATAGTTCTGGGTCCACAAAATAAAGGCTCAACTATGGTGCTTCCCAGGTGGTGTTAATGGTAAAGAACCTACCTGCCAATTCAGGAGACATAAGAGACACAGGTTTGATCCCTGTGTAGGGAAGATCCCCTGGAGAAGGGCACAGCAGCCCATGTCAGTGTTCTTGCCTGGAGAATCCCATGGACACAGGAGCCAGCTGGGCTACGGTCCACAGGGTTGCAGAGAGTCGGACACAACCGAAGCACCTTAGTGCACACACATGATGTGAGGTGAGCAGGTGGAGAAAACTGGCTCATCCTGTTGCCGATGGCAACATAGGATGGAGAAGTGATTTTACTGTAGGAGCCAAGTGTCAACTGAAAAGGGATCATGACAAACGATTCATTAATAGTACAACTATAGAGACTGACATCTCATTCAGAAAAACATCGCCACAGCCCAGCTTGTAGTTAGATCCAAAAATGACAGAGGGGAAATCTGGCATGTTTGCCTTATCCTGGCTGTAACACCACTGATCCAAGAGCCAAATGTCATCAGCTGAATACAGAGCTCCTGGTTTATAAGTCAGGGAAGTTGCGGAAGTTACAATTGGCCACATGGCAGTCACGGGCCATTACTGTCAAGATCAAATATTCTGTGTCCCCAAGAATACAAATAAAATATATCTTTGTAGTTCCTTTAAAAAATGTATATATATATATATATATATATATATATATACACACATATATATATGTATGTGTGTGTGTGTATATATATATATATATATATATATATATATATATATATTCTGACTGAAGGTTTATGGATATTCTAGAAAGAATGACAGATACATAACAGATTTCCAAGAAGGAAAAGTTACTGAGGAAAAGACACATGGAAATTTGAGAGCCTGGTCAACTCTGTTTATGAGAATATTGATGTTGCTTCTCACCAGGATAATCACATAAAAAAAAAAAAACAAATATTACAAAAAGAAACACTCAGACATTGGAAATACAGAAAAATCCCCAAGGAACTAATGTTATCACTGAAGTGAGATATGCTTCTGGGTTGTGTGTGTGTTTCATGTGAAAAGAGTGAAATCAGTCATTCTTCTATTTTTGTATCAGATCAGATCAGATCAGATCAGTCACTCAGTCGTGTCTGACTCTTTGCAACCCCATGAATCGCAGCACGCCAGGCCTCCCTGTCCATCACCAACTCCCGGAGTTCACCCAGACTCACGTCCATCGAATTAGCGATGCCATCCAGCCATCTCATCCTCTGTCGTCCCCTTCTCCTCCTGCCCCCAATCCCTCCCAGCATCAGAGTCTTTTCCAATGAGTCAACTGTTCGCATGAGGTGGCCAAAGTACTGGAGTTTCAGCTTTAGCATCATTCCTTCCAAAGAAATCCCAGGGCTGATCTGCTTCAGAATGGACTGCTTGGATCTCCTTGCAGTCCAAGGGACTCTCAAGAGTCTTCTCCAACACCACAGTTCAAAAGCATCAATTCTGCAGCGCTCAGCCTTCTTCACAGTCCAACTCTCACATCCATACATGATCACAGGAAAAACCATAGCCTTGACTAGATGAACCTTTGTTGGCAAAGTAATATCTCTGTTTTGAATATGCTATCTAGGTTGGTCATAACTTTCCTTCCAAGGAGTAAGCGTCTTTTAATTTCATGGCTGCAGTCACCATCTGCAGTGATTTTGGAGCCCCCCAAAATAAAGTCTGACACTGTTTCCACTGTTTCCCCATCTATTTCCCATGAAGTGATGGGACCGGATGCCATGATCTTCATTTTCTGAATTTTGAGCTTTAAGCCAACTTTTTCACTCTCCACTTTCACTTTCGTCAAGAGGCTTTTGAGTTCCTCTTCCCTTTCTGCCATAAGGGAGGTGTCATCTGCATATCTGAGGTTATTGATATTTCTCCCGGCAATCTTGATTCCAGTTTGTGTTTCTTCCAGTCCAGCGTTTCTCATGATGTACTCTGCATATAAGTTAAATAAACAGGGTCACAATATACAGCCTTATGAACTCCTTTTCCTATTTGGAACCAGTCTGTTGTTTAATGTCCAGTTCTAACTGTTGCTTCCTGACCTGCATACAAATTTCTCAAGAGGCAGATCAGGTGGTCTGGTATTCCCATCTCTTTCAGAATTTTCCACAGTTTATTGTGATCCACACAGTCAAAGGCTTTGGCATAGTCAATAAAGCAGAAATACATGTTTTTCTGGAACTCTCTTGCTTTTTCCATGATCCAGCAGATGTTGGCAATTTGATGTCTGGTTCCTCTGCCTTTTCTAAAACCAGCTTGAACATCAGGAAGTTCACGGTTCACGTATCGCTGAAGCCTGGCTTGGAGAATTTTGAGTATTACTTTACTAGCGTGTGAGATGAGTGCAGTTGTGTAGTAGTTTGAGCATTCTTTGGCATTGCCTTTCTTTGGGATTGGAATGAAAACTGACCTTTTCCAGTCCTGTGGCCACTGCTGAGTTTTCCAAATTTGCTGGCATATTGAGTGCAGCACTTTCACAGCATCATCTTTCAGGATTTGGAATAGTTCAACTGGAATTCCATCACCTCCACTAGCTTTGTTCATAGTGATGCTTTCTAAGGCCCACTTGACTTCACATTCCAGGATGTCTGGCTCTAGGTCAGTGATCACACCATCGTGATTATCTGGGTCGTGAAGATCTTTTTTGTACAGCTCTTCTGTGTATTCTTGCCATCTCTTCTTAATATCTTCTGCTTCTGTTATGTCCATACCATTTCTGTCCTTTATCGAGCTCATCTTTGCATGAAATGTTCCTTTGGTATCTCTGATTTTCTTGAAGAGATCCCTAGTCTTTCCCATTCTGTTGTTTTCCTCTATTTCTTTGCATTGATCACTGAGGAAGGCTTTCTTATCTCTTCTTGCTATTCTTTGGAACTCTGCATTCAGATGTTCATATCTTTCCTTTTCTCCTTTGCTTTTCGCTTCTCTTCTTTTCAAAGCTACTTGTAAGGCCTCCCCAGACAGCCATTTTGCTTTTTTGCATTTCTTTTCTATAGGAATGGTCCTGATACCTGTCTCCTGTACAATGTCACCAACATCATTCCATAGTTCATCAGGCACTCTATCTATCAGATATAGGCCCTTAAATCTATTTCTTACTTCCACTGTATAATCATAAGGGGTTTGATTTAGGTCATACCTGAATGGTCTAGTGGTTTTCCCTACTTTCTTCAATTTCAGTCTGAATTTGGCAATAAGGAGTTCATGGTCTGAGCCACAGTCAGCTCCTGGTCTTGTTTTTGCTGACTGTATAGAGCTTCTCCATCTTTGGCTGCAAAGAATATAATCAATCTGATTTCGGTGTTGATCATCTGGTGATGTCCATGTAGAGAGTCTTCTCTTGTGTTGTTGGAAGAGGGTGTTTGTTATGACCAGTGCATTTTCTTGGCAAAACTCTATTAGTCTTTGCCCTGCTTCATTCCGTATTCCAGGGCTAAATTTGCCTGTTACTCCAGGTGTTTCTTGACTTCCTACTTTTGCATTCCAGCCCCCTATAATGAAAAGGACATCTTTTTGGGGTGTTAGTTCTAAAAGGTCTTGTAGGTCTTCATAGTACTGTTCAACTTCAGCTTCTTCAGCGTTACTGATTGGGGCATAGACTTGGATTACTGTGATATTGAATGGTTTGCCTTGGAAACGAACAGAGATTATTCTGTTGTTTTTGAGATTGCATCCAAGTACTGCATTTTGGACTCTTTTGTTGACCATGATGGCCACTCCATTTCTTCTGAGGGATTCCTGCCCACAGTAGTAGATATAATGGTCATCTGAGTTTAATTCACCCATTCCAGTCCATTTCAGTTCGCTGATTCCTAGAATGTCGACATTCACTCTTGCCATCTCTTGTTTGTCCACTTCCAATTTGCCTTGATTCATGGACCTGACATTCCAGGTTCCCATGCAATATTGCTCTTTACAGCATCGGACCTTGCTTCTATTACTAGTCACATCCACAGCTGGGTATTCTTTTTGCTTTGGCTCCATCCCTTCATTCTTTCTGGAGTTATTTCTCCACTGGTCTCCAGTAGCATACTGGGCACCTACTGACCTGGGGAGTTTCTCTTTCAGTATCTATCATTTTGCCTTTTCATACTGTTCATGGGGTTCTCAAGAAAAGAATACTGAAATGGTTTGCCATTCCCTTATCCAGTGGACCACATTCTGTCAAATCTCTCCACCATGACCCTCCCGTCTTGGGTTGCCCCACAGGCATGGCTTAGTTTCATTGAGTTAGACAAGGCTGTGGTCCTAGTGTGATTAGATAGACTAGTTTTCTGTGAGTATGGTTTCAGTGTGTTTGCCCTCTGATGCCCTCTTGCAACACCTACCATCTTACCTGGATTTCTCTTACCTTGCGCATGGAGTATCTCTTCACGGCTGCTCCAGCAAAGTGCAGCCATTGCTCCTTACCTTGGACGAGGGGTATCTCCTCACCGCCGCCCTTCCTGTCCTTCAATGTGGGATAGCTCCTCTAGGCCCTCCCGGGCCCGTGCAGCCACGGCTCCTTGGATGTAGGGTTGGTCCTCCCGGCCACCGCACCATCCTTGGTCGTGCGGCTGCTCCTTCCCGCCGCCGCCCTTGGCCTCGGGCTTAGGGGCGTGGGGTAGCTCCTCCCGCCCGTCACCCCGGGCTTCGTGCTTAGCTATATATAAATATATATTTGTTGTTGTTGTTCAGTCTTCCAGCCGTGTCCAACACTTCACATCCCTATGGACTGCAGCACTCCAGGCCATCCTGTCTCTCACCATCTTCTGGAGTTTGCCTAAATTTATGTCCACTGAATCCGTGATGCCATCTTCTCCTTCTACCTTCTCCTTCTACCTTCTCCTTCTACCTTCAATCTTTCCCAGAATCAGAGTCTTTTCTAATGATTCAGCTGTTTGCATTATGTGGCCAAAGTATTGGAACTTCAGCTTCAGCATCAGTCCTTCCAATGAATATTGAAATATATATGTTTACATGATATATAATATATATTATACATATGCAATAGTGCCTATGTACATATATATCCATTTCATAATCTTAAATGTATCTCTATTTGTAACTATTATTAAAGCTATTTTGCTGCTGCTGTCACTTCAGTTGTGTCCGACTCTGTGTGACCCCATAGACGGCAGCCCACCAGGCTCCCCCGTCCCTGGGATTCTCCAGGCAAGAACATTGGAGTGGGTTGCCATTTCCTTCTCCAATGAAGGAAAGTGGAAAGTGAAAAGTGAAAATGAAGTTGCTCAGTCATGTCCGACCCTCAGCGACCCCATGGACTGCAGCCTACCAGGCTCCTCTGTCCATGGGATTTTCCAGGCAGGAGTACTGGAGTGAGGTGCCATTGCCTTCTCTGAAAGCTATTTTAGTCCTTTTTTAAAATAAATGATCAAGTATTATATATTCTGATTCTGTTTAGTGCATAAAAAATGTTATTTCTTTAAAATATCAAAGATTATTTGGCTGATATTGAAATTTCTCTGTTAGCTACTAAATATTCTATAAAATATTGGAAGGCAATAAGAAAAGAAGAAGTGTAGTAATTTTCTTCCATATGTAGTTTTTATGTTCTGAATAAAATTTATTATTTTTGTGATGTGTATATTATACTCTTTGTAATAAATCCACATTCCAAAAAAGTATAAATAAATAAGTATAAATAAACATTATCTGAACTCCTGTCACTGTAAAGCAGTCCTTTCTCTCTTCTAATGCACATCCAGATATTGCTGACATATATATACACCAACTAGAAAGATGCACATATGAAATGTTATATGAATATATGGATGCTATCTCCCTTTGTTTTGCAAAAATAGAGTTATGTTTTATACATGTACTTATGTACTTACTTACATGCCTGAAAAGCTTGGGATTTCCTCTCTGGCGTGGCTCTAAAACATTGTCTTGAGAGACTGTGCAGCATGACATGGTAAACGGGCGCCCATGTCTACTATGCTCCAAATGAGAACAGCTTACCTTTGCTTTGCTAGTGTTCTCTCTTTTGCAGTATTAAAAAGCTTTTAACAAACATTCTTGAACAAACACAATTAACCATCTTGGGCAACTATTTTTTGAGTCTTCATTGATATAGTTTTTAAAGTAAAAAAAAAAAAAACTGCATATTTTTTAAAATCACTGTTCCCAAAAGATACAGAATTTATTCCAGATGATTAGAATAAAAACACCTTAATAAAATGACTGCATACACAGTGTATTACTTTCCTAGATCTATTGTAACAAATTATCACAAATTGAGTGGTTTAAAGAATAAAAGTTGACTTTCTCAAATCTTTAAAAGCCAGCGTCCCAAATCACAGTGCTGGCAGGGTTTTCCTCCACAGACTCTAAAGGGATAGTCACTCCTTGCCTCTTTCAGCTTTTGGTGGTCCCTGACCTCCTTTGCTTTGTGGCTGTGTCATGTGTCTCTCCCGGTTGCTTCCTCCATCTTCACATTATACTCTTCTATGTATCGCTGCATGTCTATTTTTAACTTAATCTCTCTTCCCCCCTTATAAAAACTAAGAACACTGATCATAGGATATAATGCCCTTCCCTTAAATTAAGATAATCTTATTCCGAAGTCCTTAACTGAATTACATGTGCAAAGGCTTTTATTTTCTTAATAAGTTCAGATTTGCAAGTTGTAACCTGACATATATTTAGAGGATCAACATTCAACCCAATACAGTTTATAGTTTAAATTCCTAATATTCCTTATACTAAGGAGACACTACAAAAGCAAAACATGAAGTTACAAGCTGGAGGAAATGACGTTACTAGAAAACAGTCAGCATTGAGGTAACAAAGGATCCTTTCAGGGTTTGTACTCTGAAAGGGATATGGACAGTTGCAAAACAGAGAAAGAAGGAAAAACTGCAAGAAAGCACTCAGATTCCCCTACTTCCACCAACTTGGATGTGGTTGTTGTTTTCTCATCGTCTAAATCCAATCGTTGAAGGGATGGGAAGTTTCAAGCAAATTTCTTACAGGGCATGACCATGATCATTAGTTATATAGCAGTTAACTATCATTTTATTGATCAGGAAATCTCTTAACTCACTCTTTCCTAGTGGGAGGAAAGATAGGTTTTCAAAATAGATCATTGCCATGGAGATAATGTGTGCTTTGATAACCCAGAAACCCTTAACTCTTTGAAACTAAGGTCTTTTCACATAATGTGAGGTGGCAGTGATGATATTAACTATCATTTTATAGGAACATAGAAATAAACTAGATATTTTCTGATGTATTTACATGATAACCATAGAAACAAATAATTGCTTCTGTAATTTCAAGCCTTCGAGTCAAGTTGATAATTTACTTAATAGTTTTCTCAGTGCTACGGTGATATCTTTGTTCCTCAGAGTAAATATAATGGGATTCAATGTTGGGATCCAAACTGTGTAGAAAAGAGAGATCAGCTTCCCAGTTTCTTCAGATTGATTTGCTTTGTGCTGTAAATGGGTGGTAGAGGCTGTGCCATAGAATAAGACCGCTAATGTGAGGTGAGACGAGCAAGTGGAGAAGGCTTTAGCCCTCCCTCTGGCGGATCGCGGTTTCAGAATGTTGGAGATGATTTTGCCATAGGAGACACCAATCAACAGAAATGAAACCATGATGAATACCACTACAACTGCATAGACTGCTATCTCATTCACAAATGGGTTCCCACAGCAAGCTTGAATACTCAGGGGAGGTCACAGAAAAAAATGATTAACTGTGGTAGACCCACAAAAAGGCAGAGAGGAAACCTGCCATGTTTGCCCATTACAACAGGAACTCCACTGACCCAGGAGGCAGTAACCAGCTGGCACAGACTAGGGGCTCATGATCAGACCATAGTGAAGAGGGTTAAAATGGCCATGTAGCAGTCATAGGCCATCATGGCCAGGAGGAGACACTCTAAACCTCCAAACAGAAGGAAACACGTTTGTGTAGCACAGGCAATGAAACAAATGTGCCCTTTCTGGCTCAGGAGGTTTGTGAGCATTCTTGGGATAGTAACAGTTACATAACAGATTTCTAAAATGGAAAAGTGGTTGAGGAAAAAGTACATAGGGGTCTGGAGAGTAGGGTCAATTCTTGTTATCAGTACAATGACACTATTGCACATCAGGATGGTCAGATAGAGGACTAAAAATATCCCCCAAAAGAATCCATTGGAAATTGGAAATATCAGAAAACCCCAGGAGGATAAATTCCATCATTGTAGTGATGTTTGATTTTTCTGTTCTTAATTTGTACTCCATCTGTAGATATGGTAAATTCAAGATGGTCAATTCATTAATGCTTTTGAGCAACGTTTCCCTTCTGTTAACTGAACTAGATGCATGAACTTACTTACATAATCCATGCAAGTATTGCTGCCTTTGCCTTGCTCAGTTTCTAAGAAATGAGATTTGAAACCTCAGCAATGAACTGATGTGCAGTTAAAGTCAATTCAAGAAATAAAATCCTTATTTTCTTATACTTAGTTGTAGTGATACCAGAAGACTTCCCTGGTATCTTGGGAGTAAAAGAATTTGCCTGAAATGCAGGAGATACAGGAAATGTAGGTTTGATCTGTGGGCAAGGAAGACCCTCTGGAGGAGGTAATGACAACCCACTCCAGTATTCTTGCCTAGAGAATTCCATGGACAAGGAGCCTGGTGGGCTATGGTCCATGGGATCACAAAGAGTTAGACATGATGGAAGTGATTAAGCAGCAGCAGTAATGATACCAGAAACAATAAGATGTATGAATTTTTATTTAGAGCTGATTGTACAGGAATATTATTAAATTATTTCACCCCTTTTAAAAGTGAGATTATATATGACACGGGCTTGCTATTGTTTTTCTTTGGGTTCATCAATTTCTTTTTCTGTACCTATTGACTTATTCCATTTCCTTTCAATTCAAAGCTTTTCACTTAAAACTTTTGCCTAATTCTTATTCAAAACATTTTAAGCTCTCCCATTTCTACTCCACTGAGGACTGACTTTCTTAAACACATTCCTTGTTCCTGGGGGAACAGATACGTGTAATAGTATTGTTCTCTACTGTGTATCTCACCCATCAGTTATGCTACACATGGAAAGCATGTTACATCATGGGGTCCAATAACGTTCCCTATTAATACCATTGTATACTGCATTACAAATACCAATTAACTTTTAACTCAGTCCATAAATATGACCCATTCTTCATGATATTTGGGGTTCCCTGATAGTTCAGTTGGTAAAGAATCCACCTGCAATGCAGGAGACCCTGGTTTGATTCCTGGGTTGGGAAGATCCACTGGAGAAGGGATAGGCTACCCACTCTAGTATTCAGGCCTGGAGAATTCTATGGACTGTCCATGAGGTCACAAAGAGTCAGACATGACTGAGTGATTTTCACTTTCATGATGTTTTAATATAGTCTGTTCTTAACCTATGTAATTCTCTGATCCATTGTCATCTACTTCTCTTACAACCAAATAAAATACTTCCTATATAATCCCTTTGTAATTTTATCTAATAAATGTAACTGTATTAAAACCCTATGATTATTTATTTTAGGAATGCAAATGGAAAAAGCATATGAGTGGGACTAACACACACACACAGAGGCCTGTTATCTTGCTTCACTTCAAGTTCATGTAATCAGATATCAGGTAGTTAACACTGTGTGACAATTTTAATAACACTTTATTAATGTTTGCTCTCTGTGTTTTCATATTTCATTAAATCTACTATGTCTGTTCCCATCTTCCAGCTCCACAAACTATTGTTTTTGCATTAGTACTTTGATTTAAAAAATTGAGTCAACAAATGTCCTTTCCTATTTCTCTATTTCCACTACAATTAGTTTTCAAAGTTACCTTAAGTGAAAGTTTTATTATAAATACTATTATTATTATTGCTATTTCACTTATTTCTAATTTTATTTTATCATTAAAAAAAGTTAAGAAATACATTGGTTAATTTAAGTTGTTAACTAATTTTCAGATAAAGGTCTCAGAATTTCATATTTTCCTGTTTTATCCTTTTTTATCTTAAACATCAAATTCAGAACTACTTTTAAATAAAACCATCTAACACCTTACCTTCATTTAACATCGACTTTCATGAAGTTATCTATGAGAATATAGATGTTTTGACCCTGTAAATTTTTACAATTCTTTTGAATCAGGAAGTCACTGTCATTCTGGAGTATTCTTCAAAGATCAGCTGCTCTTATGTAGGAAGTAATCATGCTCACCCTGAGGGACATTTTCTCTTGAGTATCAGTTTAATTTCTAGAAGACTGCTTCTGTTCAGTGATCATCTGGGTTTATGTTTTAAGACTACTTTTTCTGTAGGTGATTTGTCCTCTGAAGCTCCTTCTTGGCATAAAAGTTCCCCTCTGTGGGGGTGGAAAAATGACACTTAATTATCTAGTATGTATAGTACTTTCTGGAAAAAAAAAATAAAACTTTCAATTTATTGAATTTCAGGCCATTAGTAATTGCTTCAAGTTTGCCTTCCTTAATTTTATTCCCATAATTAATTCAGATCTCATCTTTTACATCTTTAGAAAAGTGTGTCACTTACTAATACACAAATGTGAAATAGAGAGCCCAGAGATAAATCCACGCACATATGGACACCTTATCTTTGACAAAGGAGGCAAGAATATACAATGGAGAAAAGACAATCTCCTTAACAGGTGGTGCTGGGAAAACTGGTCAACCACTTGTAAAAGAATGAAACTACAACACTTCCTAACACCATACACAAAAATAAACTCAAAATGGATTAAAGATCTAAATGTAAGACCAGAAACTAGAAAACTCCTAGAGGAGAACATAGGCAAAACACTCTCCGACATACATCACAGCAGGATCCTCTATGATCCACCTCCCAGAATATTGGAAATAAAAGCAAAAATAAACAAATGGGACCTAATTAAACTTAAAAGCTTCTACACAACAAAGGAAACTATAAGCAAGGTGAAAAGACAACCTTCAGAATGGGAGAAAATAATAGCAAATGAAGCAACTGACAAACAACTAATCTCAAAAATATACAAGCAACTCCTGCATCTCAATTCTAGAAAAATAAACTACCCAATCAAAAAATGGGCCAAATAACTAAACAGACATTTCTCCAAAGAAGACATACAGATGGCTAACAAACACATGAAAAGATGCTCTAAAGCACTCATTATCAAAGAAATGCAAATCAAAACCACTATGAGGTACCATTTCACGCCCGTCAGAATGGCTGCAATCCAAAAGTCTACAAGCAATAAATGCGGGAGAGGATGTGGAGAAAAGGGAACCCTCTTACACTGTTGGTGGGAATGCAAAGTAGTACAGCCACTGTGGAGAACAGTGTGGAGATTCCTTAAAAAAAACTGGAAATAGAACTGCCTTATGATCCAGCAATCCCACTGCTGGGCATACACACTGAGGAAACCAGAATTGAAAGAGACACGTGTACCCCAATGTTCATCGCAGCACTGTTTATAATAGCCAGGACATGGAAGCAACCTAGATGTCCATCAGCAGATGAATGGATAAGAAAGCTGTGGTACATATACACAATGGAGTATTACTCAGCCATTAAAAAGAATACATTTGAATCAGTTCTAATGAGGTGGATGAAACTGGAGCCTATTATACAGAGTGAAGTAAACCAGAAAGAAGAACACCAATACAGTATACTAACGCATATATATGGAATTTAGAAAGATGGTAACAATAACCCTGTATACAAGACAGCAAAAGAGACACTGATGTATAGAACAGTCTTTTGGACTCTGTGGGAGAGGAGAGGGTGGGATGATTTGGGAGAATGGCATTGAAACATGTATAATATCATATATGAAATGAGTCGCCAGTCCAGGTTCGATGTACAATACTGGATGCTTGGGGCTGGTGTACTGGGACGACCCGGGGAGGGAGGAGGGAGGAGGGTTCAGGATGGGGAACACATGTACACCTGAGGCAGATTCATTTTGATGTATGACAAAACCAATACAATTGTAAATTCAAAAAATAAAATAATTTTTTTTAAAGTGATATGGTTGTTCTTTCCAATACACTGCAGGGAGGATTAGATCCCTTTTCAGAAGTGGAACACTGTTCCTAGATTAACTTTTGTGGAAATTAAAGCATGTTTTATATGCTGACAAAAATCTGGGTAGTTTTATTCATGTTAGGATATCTAGTTGGTCATCAACGTAGGTATCTAGCACCTTAAAAATAGCCTAGAGCCTGTTATGCAGAGTGAAGTAAGTCAAAAAGACAGATATCCTATATTAACACATAAATATATATATATTTTTATATATAACACATAAATATATATATATATTTATATATATATATTTAACACAGATATCCTATATTAACACATAAATATATATGTACTTTTTTCAGTATCATTTTTCTTGAGCACTCACATATATGTGTGAGTGCTCAAGAAAAATGATACTGAAAAACCTATTTGCAAGACAGGAATATAGATGCAGACAGAGAGAACAGACTTGTGGACACAGCGAGGGAAGGAGAGGATGGAACAAGCAGAAAGATTAACATTGAGATATATACACCACCACATGTAAAGCAGATAGCTAGTGGGAAGTTTCTAAATAGATAAAACAGGGAGCTCAACCTGAAGCTCTGTGACAACCTGGGGGCGATGGGGTGGGGTGTGGGAGGGAGGTTAAAGACAGAGGAGATGTATGTACACCTATGACTGATTTACTTTGTTTAATGGCAGAACCAACACAACACTGTAAAGCAATTATCCTCCAATTAATAATTTTTAAAAAATTTAAACCCAATTAAGACAGAAAAAAAAAAAAAAAAAAAAAAACCTTCCCCTGTCAAAATGCTTTTTCTATTTCAGCTACTTCCAGGCAGGTATGTAGGTAAAAGTATCAGGAATGAGGTTACAAGGCTAATATCCACTTCTGCTCATAAGCACATTTTTTTCTGTTTTGAGATTCTTTGACAATTTGAAACATTATTCGTGTTTCTAAAATTGTGTTTCTTTTTTGTATTTTAAATTTGCTTCTCTTTATAACAGCATGTTCCTCATAAATTGGACTTATGTACTCTTTTTCAGGATTGATGTTGTATCCATGTCATTTAGTGTCATGTTTATTTACAAATGAGAATTGCACTGATGATTTGTTTCAACTAAGTTTTACTTACAGGATGGAACAATCTGAATGTCCATCACCCATCACCCATCTCCCATATGAGTAAACTGATCTAATCCTTAAATCTATAGTTAGTATAGTGAATTGAATGTTTCTGTGTTCAATTCAATATCATCATCGCCTGAAAACAAATCTACACTCTGGGACAATACCTCAAATGTATCAGTGTAACAAAATAAAGAAACATTTTACTATTATATTACAACACACGTTTGCAGTCAGTGATGAAGAAACCCTGGTTGTTTTCATCTAGGGGTCCCACTGTTCCTACTTCTTCTTTGTAGTTTCCTACTGGATCTTCAGCATGCAGAAACCTGAGACGCCAGACAGAACATAAGGAAATAAATACACTATTCAGAGCCTCTATACGTAATAAACACATCACTTCTACCCTTATGTCATTGTAGAAACTAATCACCTGGTCCAATGTAGCTCTGAGAAGGTTAGGGAATGATGTTCATTGTATGTCAATAAAACAGATGTATTTGAAGAGCATAAAGCCAGACTCTGCCAAAGTCCTCACTTTTGGTCACTAAAAAAGGGTGTTATAGCATGCTGCAACATGTATACCTTTAGACTGATGACTTAGCATGACACATAACAGAATAAGTATTCATGGTACATATTTATGCATATTAATTTGTTTTATAGATATATTTGAGCCTAACAACACAACATCATTATTATTTTCATTAGGCTTTGATGCTTAAATTAGTAATAGTAGTGAGGCATAATTTACATAACATAAAGCTTGACCTTTAAAATTCAGTGATTAGTTGAGATATACTTGACTTATAGCATTATATTAACATCTGCTGTACAACATAAATATATTTTAAATGATCATCACAATGTCTAATGTTAATATCCATCAATGTTAATATTCATCACCACCCAAAGTTATGCATTTTTTTTCTTGTTATGTGAATTTTTAAAAATTTCTCTTAGCAACTTTCAAATATGCAACATTATTTAACTATAGCCACCATGCTCTATGTTATTTTCTTGGGCACCAAAACCAGGTGGATGGTGAGCAGCCATGAAATCAAAAGGTGTTTGTTTCTTGGAAGAAAAGCTATGACAAACCTAGAGTGGGTATTAAAAAGCAAAGACATCACTTTGCTGACAAAGCTCCATATAGTTAAAGCTATCGTTTTTCCAGTAGTCACATATGGATATAAGAGTTAGACTATAAAGAAGGCTGAGTGCCGAAGAATTGCTGCTTTCAAACTGTGGTGTTGGAGAAGACTTTTGAGGGTCCCTTGAACAGGAAGGAAATCAAACTGGTTAATCCTAAAGGAAATCAACCTTGAATATTCACTGGGAGGATTGGTGCTGAAGCTGAAGCGTCAATACTTTGGTTACATCAATGCAAAGAGCCAGCTCACTGACAAAAGGAGAAGGGGATGATGGAGGATGAGATGGCATCACTGACTCAATGGACATGAGTTTGAACAAATTCCAGGAGATAGTGAAGGATAGGAAAGGCTGACGTGCTGCAGTCCATGGGGTTACAGAGTCAGATGAGACTTAACCACTGAACAACATCAACACCATGCTGTACATTGATTGGATTGCTATACATTTTAATAGTGGTTTTATAAATATGACTAAATTTAAATTTATTGCCTTGCTGTTTGTGTTTTATTTCTTCTATACATATATTTTCTCTTATACATATATATTTTCACTGTTTTTTCTTATTATTTTTTGTGATTTTAATATATTTTTAGTATTTATGTATCACTTAGACAGTGTATTAAAAAGCAGAGACATTACTTTGCCAACAAAGGTCTCTCTAGTAAAAGCTATGGCTTTTCCAGTAGCCATGTATGGGTGTGAGAGCTGGACTATAAAGAAAGCTGAGAACTGAAGAACTGATGCTTTTGAACTGTGATGTTGGAGAAGACTCTTGAGAGTCCCTTGGACTGCAAGGAGATCCAACTAATTCATCCTAAAGGAAATCACTCCTGAATATTCATTGGAAGGACTTATGCTGAAGCTGAAACTCTAATATTTTGACCACCTGATGCGAAGAACTGGCTCATTTGAAAAGACCCTGATGCTGGGAAAGATTGAAGGCAGGAGGAGAAGGGGATGACAGAGGATGAGATGGCTGGATGGCATCACCGACTCAATGGACGTGAGTCTGGGTGAACTCCGGGAGTTGGTGATGGACAGGGAGGCCTGGCGTGCTGCGATTGATGGGGTCGCAAAGAGTCGGACATGACTGAGAGACTGAACTGAACCATTTTTTAATCCAATGCTCCTTATTAATTTTTAGTTGTAACTGTAGAGTTTGCAAAATAAATACCTGCCTAATACAACCTATCATTAAATAAATTATATAGCTTAATATGCAAAATGTTGAGATCCTGAAAAGAAAATACTCCTATATGGACAACGTTATCTTTTGCTTTCTATTATTGCTTTACACTTACTCTTTTTAAATTAATTTTTATGGGAATACAGTTGATTTCCAATGTTATTTAGCTTCTGCTATACAGTAGAGTGAATCAGTGATACATAAACATACTTTGATCCTTTTTCTTTCTTTTTTTTTTTAACTTTACAACATTGTATTGGTTTTGTCATATATCAAAATGAATCTGCCACAGGTATACATGTGTTCCCCATCCTGAGCCCTCCTCCCTTCTCCCTCCCCATACCATCCCTCTAGGTCGTCCCAGTGCACCAGCCCCAAGCATCCAGTATCGTGCATTGAACCCGGACTGGCGACTCGTTTCATATATGGTATTAGACACGTTTCAATGCCATTCTCCCAAATCATCCCACCCTCTCCCTCTCCCACAGAGTCCAAAAGACTGTTCTATATATCAGTGTCTCTTTTGCGGTCTCATATACAAGGTTATTGATACCATCATTCTAAATTCCATATATACACGTTAGTATACTGTATTGGTGTTTTTCTTTCTGGCTTACTTCACTCTGTATAATAGGCTCCAGTTTCATCCACCTCATTAGAACTGATTCAAATGTATTCTTTTTAATGGCTGAGTAATACTCCATTGTGTATATGTACCACAGCTTTCTTATCCATTCATCTGCTGATGGACATCTAGGTTGCTTCCATGTCCTGGCTATTATAAACAGTGCTGCGATGAACATTGGGGTACACGTGTCTCTTTCAATTCTGGTTTCCTCAGTGTGTATGCCCAGCAGTGGGATTGCTGGATCATAAGGCAGTTCTATTTCCAGTTTTTTTAAGGAATCTCCACACTGTTCTCCACAGTGGCTGTACTACTTTGCATTCCCACCAACAGTGTAAGAGGGTTCCCTTTTCTCCACATCCTCTCCAGCATTTATTGCTTGTAGACTTTTGGATTGCAGCCATTCTGACGGGCGTGAAATGGTACCTCATAGTGGTTTTGATTTGCATTTCTTTGATAATGAGTGCTTTAGAGCATCTTTTCATGTGTTTGTTAGCCATCTGTATGTCTTCTTTGGAGAAATGTCTGTTTAGTTATTTGGCCCATTTTTTGATTGGGTTATTTATTTTTCTGAAATTGAGCTGTAGGAGTTGCTTGTATATTTTTGAGATTAGTTGTTTGTCAGTTGCTTCATTTGCTATTATTTTTTCCCATTCTGAAGGTTGTCTTTTCACCTTGCTTATACTTTCCTTTGTTGTGCAGAAGCTTTTAAGTTTAATTAGGTCCCATTTGTTTATTTTTGCTTTTATTTCCAATATTCTGGGAGGTGGGTCATAGAGGATCCTGCTGTGATGTATGTCGGAGAGTGTTTTGCCTATGTTCTCCTCTAGGAGTTTTATAGTTTCTGGTCTTACGTTTAGATCTTTAATCCATTTTGAGTTTATTTTTGTGTATGGTGTTAGAAAGTGTTGTAGTTTCATTCTTTTACAAGTGATTGACCAGTTTTCCCAGCACCACTTGTTAAAGAGATTGTCTTTAATCCATTGTATATTCTTGCCTCCTTTGTCAAAGATAAGGTGTCCATACCTGTGTGGATTTATCTCTGGGCTTTCTATTTTGTTCCATTGATCTATGTTTCTGTCTTTGTGCCAGTACCATACTGTCTTGATGACTGTGGCTTTGTAGTAGAGCCTGAAGTCAGGCAGGTTGATTCCTCCAGTTCCAATCTTCTTTCTCAAGATTGTTTTGGCTATTCGAGGTTTTTTGTATTTCCATACAAATTGTGAAATTATTTGTTCTAGCTCTGTGAAGAATACCGTTGGTAGCTTGATAGGGATTGCATTGAATCTATAAATTGCTTTGGGTAGTATACTCATTTTCACTATGTTGATTCTTCCAATCCATGAACATGGTATGTTTCTCCATCTATTAGTGTCCTCTTTGATTTCTTTCACCAGTGTTTTATGGTTTTCTATATATAGGTCTTCAGTTTCTTTAGGTAGATATATTCCTAAGTATTTTATTCCTTTCGTTGCAATGGTGAATGGAATTGTTTCCTTAATTTCTCTTTCTATTTTCTCATTATTAGTGTATAGGAATGCAAGGATTTCTGTGTGTTGATTTTATATCCTGCAACTTTACTATAGTCATTGATTAGTTCTAGTAATTTTCTGGTGGCGTCTTTAGGGTTTACTATGTAGAGGATCATGTCATCTGCAAACAGTAAGAGTTTTACTTCTTCTTTTCCAATTTGGATTCCTTTTATTTCTTTTTCTGCTCTGATTGCTGTGGCCAAAACTTCCAAAACTATGTTGAATAGTAGTGGTGAAAGTGGGCACCCTTGTCTTGTTCCTGACTTTAGGGGAAATGCTTTCAATTTTTCACCATTGAGGATAATGTTTGCTGTGGGTTTGTCATATATAGCTTTTATTATGTTGAAGTATGTTCCTTCTATTCCTGCTTTCTGGAGAGTTTTGATCATAAATGGATGTTGAATTTTGTCAAAGGCTTTCTCAGCATCTATTGAGATAATCATATGGCTTTTATTTTTCAATTTGTTAATGTGGTGTATTATATTGATTGATTTACAGATATTGAAGAATCCTTGCATCCCTGGGATAAAGCCCACTTGGTCATGGTGTATGATCTTTTTAATGTGTTGTTGGATTCTGATTGCTAGAATTTTGTTAAGGATTTTTGCATCTATGTTCATCCGTGATATTGGCCTGTAGTTTTCTTTTTTTGTGGGATCTTTGTCAGGTTTTGGTATTAGGGTGATGGTGGCCTCATAGAATGAGTTTGGAAGTTTACCTTCCTCTGCAGTTTTCTGGAAGACTTTGAGTAGGATAGGTGTTAGCTCTTCTCTAAATTTTTGGTAGAATTCAGCTGTGAAGCCGTCTGGACCTGGGCTTTTGTTTTCTGGAAGATTTCTGATTACAGTTTCAATTTCCATGCTTGTGATGGGTGTGTTAAGATTTTCTATTTCTTCCTGGTCCAGTTTTGGAAAGTTGTACTTTTCTAAGAATTTGTCCATTTCTTCCACATTGTCCATTTTATTGGTATATAATTGCTGATAGTAGTCTCTTATGATCCTTTGTATTTCTGTGTTGTCTGTTGTGATCTCTCCATTTTCATTTCTAATTTTATTGATTTGATTTTTCTCCTGTTGTTTCTTGATGAGTCTGGCTAATGGTTTGTCAATTTTATTTATCATTTCAAAGAACCAGCTTTTGGCTTTGTTGATTTTTGCTATGGTCTCTTTTGTTTCTTTTGCATTTATCTCTGCCCTAATTTTTAAGATTTCTTTCCTTCTACTAACCCTGGGGTTCTTCATTTCTTCCTTTTCTAGTTGCTTTAGGCGTAGAGTTAGGTTATTTATTTGACCTTTTTCTTGTTTCTTGAGGTATGCCTGTATTGTTATGAACTTTCTCCTTAACTGCTTTTACAGTGTCCCACAGGTTTGGGGTTGTTGTGTTTTCATTTTCATTCATTTCTATGCAAACTTTGATTTCTGTTTTGATTTCTTCTGTGATTTGTTGGTTATTCAGCAGTGTGTTGTTCAGCCTCCATATGTTGGAATTTTAAATAGTTTTTCTCCTGTAATTGAGATCTAATCTTACTGCATTGTGGTCAGAAAAGATGCTTGGAATGATTTCAATTTTTTTGAATTTACCAAGGCTGGATTTATGGCCCAGGATGTGATCTATCCTGGAGAAGGTTCCGTGTGCACTTGAGAAAAAGGTGACATTCATTGTTTTGGGGTGAAATGTCCTATAGATATCAGTTAGGTCTAACTGGTCTATTGTATCGTTTAAAGTTTGTGTTTCTTTGTTAATTTTCTGTTTTGTTGATCTATCCATAGGTGTGAGTGGAGTATTAAAGTCTCCCATTATTATTGTGTTGTTGTTAATTTCCCCTTTCATACTTGTTAGCATTCGTGTTACATATTGCGGCACTCCTATGTTGGGTGCATATATATTTATAATTGTTATATCTTCTTCTTGGATTGATCCTTTGATCATTATGTAGTGACCTTCTTTGTCTCTTTTCACAGCCTTTGTTTTAAAGTCTATTTTATCTGATATGAGTATTGCTACTCCTGCTTTCTTTTGGTCTCTATTTGCATGAAAAATCTTTTTCCAGCCCTTCACTTTCAGTCCGTATGTGTCCCCTGTTTTGAGGTGGGTCTCTTGTAGAGAACATGTATAGGGGTCTTGTTTTTGTGTTCATTCAGCCAGTCTTTGTCTTTTGGTTGGGGCATTCAGCCCATTTACATTTAAGATAATTATTGATAAGTATGATCCCGTTGCCATTTACTTTATTGTTTTGGGTTCGAGTTTATACACCCTTTTTGTGTTTCCTGTCTAGAGAATATCCTTTAATATTTGTTGGAGAGCTGGTTTGGTGGTGCTGAATTCTCTCAGCTTTTGCTTGTCTGTAAAGCTTTTGATATCTCCTTCATATTTGAATGAGATCCTTGCTTGGTACAGTAATCTGGGCTGTAGGTTATTTTCTTTCATCACTTTAAGTATGTCTTGCCATTCCCTCCTGGCTTGAAGAGTTTCTATTGAAAGATCAGCTGTTATCCTTATGGGAATTCCCTTGTGTGTTATTTGTTGTTTTTCCCTTGCTGCTTTTAATATTTGTTCTTTGTGTTTGATCTTTGTTAATTTGATTAATATGTGTCTTGGGGTGTTTCACCTTGGGCTTATCCTGTTTGGGACTCTCTGGGTTTCTTGAACTTGAGTGATTATTTCCTTCCCCATTTTAGGGAAGTTTTCCACTATTATCTCCTCAAGTATTTTCTCATGGTCTTTCTTTTTGTCTTCTTCTTCTGGGACTCCTATGATTCGAATGTTGTAGCGTTTAATATTGTCCTGGAGGTCTCTGAGATTGTCCTCATTTCTTTTAATTCGTTTTTCTTTTTTCCTCTCTGACTCATTTATTTGTACCATTCTATCTTCTAATTCACTAATCTTATCTTCTGCCTCTGTTATTCTACTATTTGTCGCCTCCAGAGTGTTTTTGATCTCATTTATTGCATTATTCATTATATATTGACTCTTTTTTATGTCTTCTAGGTCCTTGTTAAACCTTTCTTGCATCTTCTCAATCCTTGTCTCCAGGTTATTTATCTGTGATTCCATTTTGATTTCAAGATTTTGGATCAATTTCACTATCATTATTCGGAATTCTTTATCAGGTAGATTCCTTATCTCTTCCTCTTTTGTTTTGTTTGGTGGGCATTTATCCTGTTCCTTTACCTGCTGGGTATTCCTCTGTCTCTTCATCTTGTTTATATTGCTGAGTTTGGGGTGTCCTTTCTGTATTCTGGCAGTTTGTGGAGTTCTCTTTATTGTGGAGTTTCCTCGCTGTGTATGGGTTTGTACAGGTGGCTTGTCAAGGTTTCTCAGTTAGGGAAGATTGTGTCCGTGTTCTGGTGGCTGGAGCTGGATTTCTTCTCTCTGGAGTGCAATGAAGTGTCCAGTAATGCGTTATGAGATGTCTGTTGTTTTAGAGTAACTTTGGGCAGCCTGTATATTGGAGCTCAGGGCTGTGTTCCTGTGTTGCTGGAGAATTTGCTTGGTATGTCTTACCCTGGAACTTGTTGGCCCTTGTGTGGTGCTTGGTTTCAGTGTACGTATGGAGACGTTTGATGAGCTCCTGTCAATTAATGTTCCCTGGAGTCAGGAGTTCCCTGAAGTCAGGGTTTGGACTTACGCCTCCTGCTTCCAGTTATCGGTCTTATTTTAACAGTAGTCTCAAAGCTTCTCCTTCTATACAGCACCATTGATAAAACATCTAGGTTAAAGATGAAAAGTTTCTCCACCGTGAGGGTCACCCATAGAGGTTCACAGCGTTACATGGAGAAGAGAAGAGGGAGGAGGGAGTTAGAGGTGACCCGAATGAGATGAGATGGAATCAGTAGAGGAGAGAGCAGGCTAGCCAGTAATACCTTCCTTATATGCACTTCACAACTGGACTGCTCAGAGATGTTCACAGAGTTATACAGAGAAGAGAAGAGGGAGGAAGGAGACAGAGGTGGCCAGGAGGATAAAAGGGCAGAATGAAAAGGAAAGAGACAGATCCAACCAGTAATCAGTTCCCTAAGTGTTCTCCACCGTCTGGAACACACAGAAATTCACAGAGTTGGGTAGAGTAGAGAGGGGTTAGGGAGGAGACACAGGCGACCTGGTGGAGAAAAAGGAGATTCCAGAAGGGGAGAGAGCAGTCAAGCCAGTAATCTCGTTCCCAAGTGAAAAATGGGTACTGAAGATTGGGTTCTTAAAGGTTCAAAATTGGTAACAAATACCTAAAAGCAAAAATTAAAAATCTAGATTTAGTTTGTACTTTCAAAAATACAATGTTAAAGAAAAGAAGAAGGAAAAGAAAGAGAGAAAACAAACCAAAAAAAGTCAAAAATTATAAAGAAAATATAGGTACATAATTGATAACAAATACCAAAAATCAAAAGTTAAAAATCTAGAGAAGAGTTTGGAATTTCAAAAATATAATGTTAAAGAAAAGAAGAAGAAGAAGAAAGAAAAAACAAACAAACAAAAACAAACAAGGTAACAAAAATTATAAAGCATGTATAGGTACAAAATTGGTAAAAAAACACCAAAAAGCATAAATTAAAAATCTAGAGTAGAATTTGGAATTTCAGAAATACAATGTTAAAGAAAAGAAGAGAAAGAAAGAGAGAAAAAAAGTCATAAAAATTATAAAAAATAAAATATAGGTACAAAATTGATAACAAGTACCAAAAACCTAAAATTAAAAATCTAGAGTAGAGTTTGGAATTTCAAAAATACAATGTTAAAGAAAAGAAGGAAAAAAAAAAAAAGAAAGAAAGAGAAAAAAAAGACAAGGTCACAATAATTATTAAAAATATATATATGAAGTTTGCTTTTTTAAAAAAATCGGGCGTTTTTGTTTTGCAAAGTAATAGTAGGTTACAAAAGTGAAAATTAAAGGAGTAATAGAGGACTTAATTTTTTTTTTAATTTAAAAAAAAAAAGAAAGAAAGAATGATCATAAAAATAGTAAAAATATATCTAGGACTTTCTCTGGTGTTGTTGTGGGTATTGTGGGGTCAGTTCATTTTTGGCTAGTTCCTTGGTCCGGCTTGTATTTCTCAAGATCTATAGGCCCCTTCCTATGTAGTCAGTACTAATGACAGGGTTTTAATCTATTGCCTGTCGCTTCCAAGGTGGTTCGCTCTGTTATAGCTTCTTCTATTTGCTGGTCTCTTCAGTGTCTGATTTCCGCCCTTACACAAAGAGGGCGGTGGTGGACACTTTTTTTTTTTTTTTTTTTTTTTTAGGCTCACTGATTCAGTCACGCTGTGGGAAGAGAGGGACACTGCAAACAAATAACACTGGCGTGTGCTCACAGTGCCTCAGCCATACTGGGCCTGCCCCTGCTCACGGCTTGTGTAGCCTCCCTGCCCACACTGCTCAGGCTCTAGGTTGCTCCACCGGGAACAATCCGAGGCCGGCCCTGGGCTGCTTGAACCTCCCAGGTCTAAGCCGCTCAGGTTCAGGCACTTGGGTAGTCCTCAGAGGCGCAGACTCTGTTGGACCTGCGTTTTGTGCCCTTCCCAGGTCCGAGCAGCTCAGGTGATGAGGTGTTTGGCGAGGGAGGTTGCTGCGACTTATCGCCTCCCTGCCACTCGGTTTTCTGCGTGTACAACCAGCACACTTTCTCAGGCGGATGTTGACCGTTCAGAACGCCAAGAAGTCTTAGTTAGCAAAGAAGCCTGCTTACAGTTTTGTAGATAATGTCTCTCTGAGGCTGCGATTGCCCCCTTCTGGCTCTGGTTGCCTGTCACCAGAGGGGGATGGTCTGCAGCTGGCTATCTCTGTTCAGTCCTTTGTTCCATGCGTGGGCCTGGTGGTGTCTTAGGTTAGCGCTGGCTTTTCGCGTGGTAGTTATCCCACAGTCTGGTTTGCTAGCCCAAATTAGTTCGCTCAGATAGCGCTCGGGGCATTCAGGCCAGATCCTTACTCTAAGCCAAGCAACCCGCGCCTCCCTGCCCAGCCCCTGCTTGCTACTGGCGGGTGCAGGCATCTGCACTGCTTCTCCACTGGGGGGTTACTGTTGGGGTCATAATCTGTAGGTTTTAATTGTTTATTTATTTTTCCTCCCTGTTATGTTGCCCTCTGTGCTTCCAAGTTTCGGCACAGACTCAGCTCCCTTCCCGAGATGGAGCTCCATCCCTCTTTTGTCTCTTTTTTTGTCTTTTAGATTTTTTCCTACCTCCTTTCAAAGACAATGGGTTGCTTTTCTGGATGCCTGATGTCCTCTGCTGGCATTCAGAAGTTGTTTTGTGGAATATACTTGGCGTTTAAATGTTCTTTTGATGAATTTGTGGGGGAGAAAGTGGTCTCCCCGTCCTATTCCTCCGCCATCTTAGCTCCTCCATGACTACTTTGACTCTTTTTAAGATTCTATTCCAATATAAATTATTGTTGAGTATTGAGTAGGGTTCCTGTGCTGTACAGTAGGTTCTTAGTTAGTAAAGTCACTCAGTTGTGTCCAACTCTTTGTGACCATGGTGGACTGCAGCACGCCAGGCCTCCCTGTCCAACACCCGCATGACCTACAAGGTTCTTCTGTCCGTGGGATTTTCCAGGCAAGAACACTGGAATGGGTTGCCATTTCCCTCTCCACACAGTAGGTTCTTACTAGCTATCTATTTAGACAGGTTAGTTTGTATATTTCAATCCCAATCTCTCAGTTTACACCTCCCTTCCACCTTTCCCTCTTGATAACTTTAAGTTTGTTTGCAACGTGTGTGGTTCTATTTCTGCTTTGTTCCAGTTCCAGTTCAGTCACTCAGTCATGTCCAACCCTTTGTGACCCCATGGACTGCAGCACGCCAGGCCTCCCTGTCCATCACCAACTCCCGGAGTCTACCCAAACCCATGTCCATTGAGTCAGTGATGCCATCCAACCATCTTACCCTCTGTCATCCCCTTCTCCTCCTGTCCTCAATCTTTCCCAGTATCAGGGTTTTTTCAAATGAGTCAGCTCTTTGCATCAGGTGGCCAAAGTATTGAAGTTTCAGCTTCAGCATCAGTCCTTCCAATGAAAATTCAGGACTGATTTTCTTTAGGATGGACTAGTTGGATCTCCTTGCAGTCCAAGGGACTCAAAAGAATCTTCTCCAACACCACAGTTCAAAAGCATCAGTTCTTTGGCACTCAGCTTTCTTTATATTCCAACTGTCACACCCATACCTGACTACTGGAAAAATCATAGCCTTGACTAGATGGGCCTTTGTTGGCAAAGTAATGTCTTTGGTTTTTAGCATGCTGTCTAGAATGGTCATACTTTTCTTCCAAGAGTACGCCTCCTAATTTCATGGCTGCAGTCGCCATTTGCAGTGATCTTGGGGCCAAAAAAAAAAAAGTCTGCCACAGTTTCCACTGTTCCCCCATCTATTTGCCATGAAGTGATGGAATCAGAAGCCATGATCTTAGCTTTCTGAATACTGAGCTTTAAGCCAACTTTTTCATTCTCCTCTTTCACATTTATCAGAGGCTCTTTAGTTCTTCTTCGCTTTTTGCCATAAGGGTGGTGTCATCTGTATATCTGAGGTTATTGATATTCTTCCTAGCAATCTTGATTCCAGCTTGTACTTCTTCCAGCCCAGCGTTTCTCATGATGTACTCTGCATATAAGCTGAACAAGCAGGGTGACAATATACAGCCTTGACGTACTCCTTTTCCTATTTGGAACCAGTCCGTTGTTCCATGTCCAGTTCTAACTGTTGCTTCCTGACCTGCATACAGATATCTCAAGAGGCAGGTCAGGTGGTCAGGTATACCCATCTCTTTCAGAATATCCCACAGTTTGCTGTTATCCACATAGTCAAAGGCTTTGTCATAGTCAATAAAGCAAAAATAGATGCTTTTTTTTTTTTCCTGTAACTCTCCTGCTTTTTCGATGATCCAACGGATGTTGGCATTTTGATTTCTGGTTCCTCTGGCTTTTCTAAAACCAGCTTGAACGTCTGGAAGTTCACAGTTCACGTATTATTGAAGCCTGGCTTGGAGATTTTTGATCATTACTTTACTAGCATGTGAGATTAGTGCAATTGTGCAGTCATTGGCATTGAGTTTCTTTGGGATTGGAATGAAAACCGACCTTTTCCAGTCCTGTGGCCACTGAAGAGTTTTCCATACATGTTGGCATATTGAGTGAAGCACTTTCACAGCATCATCTTTCAGGATTTGAAATAGCTCAACTGAAATTCCATCACCTCCCCTATCTTTGTTGGTACTGATGCTTCCTAAGGCCCACTTGACTTCACATTCCAGGATGTCTGGCTCTAGTTGAGTGATCACACCATCGTGATTATCTCGGTGGTGAATATCTTTTTTGTATAGTTCTTCTGTGTATTCTTGCCACCTTTCCTTAATATCTTCTGCTTCTGTTAGGTCCATACCATTTCTGTCCTTTATTGTGCCCATCTTTGCATGAAATGTTCCCTTGGTATCTCTAATTTTCTTTAAGAGATTTCTAGTCTTTCCTATTCTACTGTTTTCCTCTATTTCTTTGCACTGATCACTGAGTGAGAGGTTGTTGCGGAACCATGATAAGACGCCAGGATTTTGGGGCTCCAGAGAAGAATTCAATCCTGGGCCAGAGACAAGGCTTGATCACTCAGAGCTTTTGTGTAATAAAGTTTTATTAAAGTATAAAGGAGATAGAGAAAGCTTCTGACATAGGCATCAGAAGGGGGCAGAAAGAGTACCCCCTTGCTAGTGTTAGCCATGGATTTATATACTCTCTAGTTGTTACAGTGAATCAAAAGAATGTCTGGAGGTTGTAAAGACCTCACTAGACCTACTCCCATAATTTACATTTTAAGATAACAGGATTAGACAGAAGGTTTTTTCCAGAGCCTGTCCTCAAGCAGGATACATTATTGTTATATAATCCTAAGGAATGTGGAGGGGAAAAAAAAAGTTTGTTCTTTCTTCCTCCTTGAGAATTCCAGACCCCTCTCTCCTTGGGATCCCTAGACTTCTTATCAATCTGCCTAGGAAATAACTCTCTCATTCCCCCCTTTTCTTTTAGGAGAATTATGTTGCCAAGGGAAGGGGGCATCATTTTCGTTCCATAACTACTTCCTGCTGTTTAGGGGCATGGTCCCTAAATTGTTAAGGCAACATATCCTCCTAACCCTCATTTGAGGGTTTCTGATCCAGAGGCCCTAAGTAATAGTTGGAGGAGGCTGTGGCATTTGTAGGAGCTTGAAGAACCATTTGTAACTTAAAAGGCTTCATGCGACTCGAAACAAATCTAATTACACAGTTACAGATGCAAGGCAAAATAGTCATTAAAACAAGTCAAAATTAAAATTAAAAGTCATATTATGTCCATAGTTACATCAATCCATCTTAGGATTGTTAGATGTCATCAGTTTTAGAAGAAGCATCACATGCGAATGTTGTTGAAAGTATTTGCAGACTTGGAGAAAATCTTTTTCTTGAAGTGGAGATGTCCACCACGGGAAGCCTTCCACTGATGAAAAGGGGAGCACTCCACAGACCCAGCAGTTAGACTGATTGTGAAATGCTGCATAGGAGTTAGCCCAGGACACAAAGGCATTGTCTTGAGGATCAAATGGCAGACTCAGGATTTTTGGAGTCAGCAGAAGTAGGCTCACATAGATTATCAAAAAAGTACAAAGTCAGAGCATAGAAAGTAAAGACATAAAATGAAGTTACTTAGTTCTGGTCAGGGTGCCACCTCTTAACTCTAGTGTGATGTACCCACGAATCAATTTCTGGCACTTTGACAGCTGTGGGAGAAGAAAGAATAGCCTGGTAACGGCCTTCCCAGAGGGGCTCAAGGGATGGGCTCCCAGATCCCAATGTTTTTATGAGGACCTCGGTTCCTGGCTCAAATAGAGGTTTGCTTGACTCAGAGGCTGGTTTAGGAGTCATCTCCTGGAGTTCTGTTAATGCCTGTTGAAAATCTGAGAGCTGTGTTACATAACTAGTTAATTCCAAGACTTCAGGGTCTATAACAATGTCTGTGCTTAAGAAAGGCCTTCCATACATGATATTTTACATGTTTCAATGCCATTCTCCCAAGTCTTCCCACCCTCTCCCTCTCCCACAGAGTCCATAAGACTGTTCTATACATCACTGTCTCTTTTGCTGTCTCGTTCACGGGGTTATTGTTACCATCTTTCTAAATTCCATATATATGCGTTAGTATACTGTATTGGTGTTTTTCCTTCTGGCTTACTTCACTCTGTATAATAGGCTCCAGTTTCATCCACCTCATTAGAACTGATTCTAATGTATTCTTTTTAATTGTGTATATGTACCACAGCTTTGTTATCCATTCATCTGCTGTTGGGCATCTAGGTTGCTTCCATGTCCTGGCTATTATAAACAGTGCTGCGATGAACATTGGGGTACACGTGTCTCTTTCCCTTCTGGTTTCCTCAGTGTGTATGCCTAGCAGTGGGATTGCTGGAGATGCCAGTCCAGGTTCGATGCATGATACTGGATGCTTGGGGCTAGTGCACTGGGATGACCCAGAGGGATGGTATGGGGAGGGAGGAGGGAGGAGGTTTCAGGATGGGGAACACATATATACCTGTGGTGGATTCATTTTGATATTTGGCAAAACTAATACAATTATGTAAAGTTTAAAAATTAAATAAAATTAAAAAAAAAAAAAAAAAGAAAGGCCTTCCATAAATACATTCAAAAGTGTACAGTCCCTCCTTTTTGGGGGCAGTTTGAGCCTTCATTAAAGCTATGGGTAGGACTTTAATCCAACTGTCCTGCGTCTCTTGAGTTAATTTGCACAGATGTCTTTTGATAATGTCATTAGCTTTTTCAACCTTTCCTGAGGTTTGGGGCCTCCAGGAACAGTGTAAGTAATATTCTATTCCTAGAGCCTTAGACACCCCTGAGTTACAGCATCTTTAAAGGTGGAGCCATTGTCACTCTGAAGGCTCTGTGTCAGCCCAAACCTGGGGATAATTTCATATAAAATTTTTTTGATTTTTTTGTGAATTTTGATTTTTTTGTGATTTTTTTATATTTTATGAAATATAAAGATTTCATATAAAATCTTTATAACGTCCTTAGCCTGCTCACTACGACAGGGAAAAGCCTCAATCCATCCAGTAAAAGTATCTACCCAAACTTGTAAGCAAGAATACCCATTAGCTTTTGGCATATGAGTAAAATCAATTTCCCAGTCCTCTCCAGGATACTTTCCACTTCGTTGTAATCCAGATTTTGCTAGCTTTTCAGTCTTTGGGTTATTTTTCTGACAAACCTCATACCTTTTGATAATGTTCTTTAAAGTTTTCATTACATTTTTACCTTCAAACAAACGAGAAGCCATCTGGTACGTACTCTTTGCACCCAAATGAAAACTCTGGTGTAAACCCTTAAGAATTTTCCATTGAGTACTTTCAGGAATTATTAATTGTCCATCCTCAGACTGTAACCATCCTTTATCAGTAATCTTTGCTCCTCTTTTCTCATATCTTTCTAATTCTTCCTCAGTATATTGTGATTTTTCCTGTTCCACAGGACCTGTCCAGATCAAAGGCGTCTGTAGTGAAGGGGTTTCATAAAGTGCTGCTTTCCTGACTTGACAGTCAGCCAGCTGATTACCTTCAGCTACTTTACTCCCATCCCTGTTGTGTCCTTTGCAATGCATAAAAGCTACTTCTTTAGGGCAATATGTAGCAGTTAAAAGTCTCTAGATCTCTCTGAAATGTTTAATAGGTTCTCCTGTTGCTGTTTTAAACTTTCTTTCCATATTGCACCATGAGCATGTAAAGTCAAATAAGCGTACTTAGAATCAGTGTAGATATTTACCCACTGCCCTTTGCTTAACTCTAGAGCTCGGGTCAGAGCCACAAGCTCCGCTAACTGAGCACTGGTTTCCTGGGGGAGAGATTTTGCTTCTAAAACCTGTTCAGCAGTCACCACGGTGTAACCTGCTTTGTGCTTTCCATCCCGAACAAAAGAACTGCCATCTGTAAATATTTCCATGTCAGAATTGTCTAATGGGGTATCCATTAGATCTTCCCGAGCTGCATAAAGTTAGAAATTGGGAACAATCATGATCAGGTGTTTCATTTTCCTTCTCAGGAAGGAGAGTGGCAGGACTTAAATTTCCACAAACTTTAAGCTTAGTTACTGGTCCTTCTAACAACAATGACTGATATTTAAGAAGCCTACTGTCTGTCACCCAAATATTAATTAACCTTAGAATTTAAGATTCCACTCACATCATGAGAAGTCAGTACAGTGAGGTTTCGTCCATTAATTATTTTTAAAGCTTCAGGTGCTAATAAAGCTGCTGCCCCATTCCTCTTAGGCAGTGGGGCCACCCACGTGAAATTACATCTAATTCTCTGCTTAGATAAGCAATAGGTTGCTGGTGAGACCCTCAGAGTTGTGTCAAAACTCCCAAGGCCACACCTTTTCTTTCAGTGACAAACAAATTAAATTCTGACCCTGTGGGCAAGCTCAGAGCAGGAGCTTGCAGGAGAGCAGTCTGAAGAACCTTAAAAGCCTTTTGAGTATCTGGAGACCAAACCAGTTTGTCAGTTTGGGCCTGCTGAGTTTCAGCTATAAGTTTATATAAAGGCCGGGCAAGTTCCCCATAACCCAGAATCCAAACGCGACAGTAACCCGTGATTCCAAAAAAATCCTCTTGATTGTCTTAAAGTCACAGGTAGGGGATGATTTAGTATAGGTTTAATTCTCTCGAGGCCTATGGCCCTAGTCCCTTCTGATATTAGGCCCAGATAGCTAACAGATTGTTGACAAAGCTGAGCCTTTTCTCTTGATGCCTTGTAACCGCAGCCTGCCAGAAAGTTTAAGAAATCTTCTGAGGCTCATGAACAAGCTTCCTCTGTCTCAGCACAGAGCAAAATGTCATCTACATATTGTAACACCACTGCTTCAGAGCTACTAAAGTTTTGTAGATCCCGTGACAAACTTTGTCCAAATAAGTGAGGACTGCCACGAAATCCCCAGGGCAAAACTGTCCAGGTTAACTGAGAACCTGGCTGCATAGAGTCCTCAAAGGCAGATAGAAATTGACTTTCCTCTGCCAAAGGCACTAAATAGAAGGCATCTTTCAAGTCAATTACTGAGAAATATTTGACTTGTTCAGGAATTTCAGACAATAGCGTGTAAGGATTAGGCACCACTGGGTGTAAAGGAACTACAGCCTCATTTATTATTCATAAATCTTGGACTAGTCTCCATTTACCATTTGATTTCTTTATACCCAAAATAGGAGTGTTTCACAGACTGTTACAGGGAACTAATAGTCCCTGCTCCTTTAAATTTTTGATGATGGGTTTTAACCCTTCCTTAACCTCAAGTTTCAGTAGATACTGCTTCTTATGTGGAAATAAGTGCGGGTCTTTGAGCTGGACAATTATAGGAATATCATTTTGTGCTCAACCCACAGATTTTCCATCAGCCCATACTCTAGGATTTCCACTTTGTTCAATTAAAGGGAGAGAAAGGGAAGGTTCCATATTCATGAAAACAGAAGCATGGACCTTGCTCAGTATATCCCTCCCCAAAAGGGATGAGGGACACTCTGGCACAATCAGAAACTCGTGTGAAAATAGCACCAAATACCAGTCATAACTGACAGAAACACTGAAGTAATACCTTTTGACTCCTCCAACCAGTCCCATTACAGAAGTGGATCAGGAAGAAAGTGGGCTAGGGGCTTCAGTAAGCATGCAGTAAGTTGCCCCAGTATCTAAAAGGAAATCCATGGATTGGCCCCCCACAGTTATTAATACCCAGGGTTCCTCAGGTGTAATTAGGACGGGAGCTTGTGTGGGGGTCACCCGGGCACCTTCAGTCCTGATTGTCTTGAGAGTCTGACCCCTGAGACCTTTGGGGGGCAGTTTCTCCTCCATTGTGGTCTTTTGCAGACCAGACATGGAGCTGGGTGTGGCTTGGATGCCTGAGAGCAATCTCGCTTGAGGTGCCCCTATTTTCCACAGTAATAGCAAGCCCATCCCTTTTCACCTGGGTCCCTCTGGGCATTTTTCTCAGGCTGTTTAAGAACGGTTTTCATAGCCATTGAGAGGGCTTCCGCCTGTTCCTTTGTCTGTTCCTGCCTTTCTTTCTTTTCCTCATGTTCCCTACCATAATAAGACTGTCTGAGCCAGTAGCTAACAGATTATCTAAAGACTGATTTGGTCCATACGCCCATTTTAATAGCTTATGGTGGATATCTAGAGCCGACTGAGTGAGAAATCTATCCTTTAAGATCATTTTTACCTCTTCATTTTCGGGATCAATCTCAGTGAATCTGTGGAGGACTTCTCTCAGTCTATCTAGGAATTTACCAGGAGCTTCCTTTTCCTCCTGTTCTATGTCTGCCAATTTGCCATAGTTTAAAGGCTTAGCATACGCCTGTCTGAGTCCTTCAGGAATACATCTGACAAAATGACTCTGATCCCATCTTCCTTTAGCTGTGTTGTAGTCCCAGTCTGGTTCTGTAACTGGGACCGCCTGATTTCCAGTGAGGAGAGCGATTATCTCATCCTCCCTCTCCCCTACTGATTCATTACCAAGCCATTCATTTCCATGCTGCTGCTGCTGCTGCTGCTGCTAAGTTGCTTCAGTTGTGTCCGACTCTGTGCGACCCCATAGACGGCAGCCCACCAGGTTCCTCCGTCCACAGGTTTCTCCAGGCAAGAACACTGGAGTGGGTTGCCATTTCCTTCTCCAATGCATGAAAGTGAAAAGTGAAAGTGAAGTCACTCAGTCGTGTCCTACTCTTCCCGACCCCACGGACTGCAGCCCACCAAGCTCCTCCGCCCATGGGATTTTCCAGGCAAGAGTACGGGAGTGGGTACCATCGCCTTCTCCGTAGACTGCAGACACTCCCTAAGGTGAGCCCTGAGGAAAGGAAGCTGAGGATGTGAAAACAGGATGCTGGCCCCAGATAGGTGAAGTGCATATGAAAGGAATGATTTCAGTGAGCCGGGACCCTTGCATCTTCCCTTACACAGAGAAGCACTAAATTCCTTGGCTCAGGATATCTGGTTTTCTTTAACAACAATCTTTTGATATTCAGACTACCTGCCCTTTGTTACAAAGTTCTCTGTAACCTGGCTCCTCCCTTCACCTCCTGGGAGCAATTCTCTCAGGGTTGCTTGAGATGGTGTCTCCTGGGCTTAAAGTCCTAAAAATTCCCACCGAATAAAACATAAATCTCAACTTTTAGGTTGGGAATATTTTTAAGTCAACAGAAATATTTTAATTTCGTTCCCAGTTTCATTGTTTAAGGAACCTCCACACTGTCTTCATGGGCTTCCCAGGTGGCACTAGTGGTAAAGAACCTGTTTGCCAGTACAGGAAACATAAGAGACAGAACTCTGATCCCTGGGTGGGGAAGATCCCCTGGAGGAGGGCATGGCAGCCCACTCCAGTATTCTTTCCTGGAGAATCCCATGGACAGAGGGGCCTGACAGGTTACTGTCCACAGGGTTGAAAAGAGTCAGGCACGACTGAAGTGACTTAGCATGCATTTACACTGTCTCCATAGTGGCTTTTCCCAGTTGACATTCCAGCATTGATGAAGGAGGGTTCTTATTTCTTCACACCCTCTCCAATCTTGGTTCATTGTAGATTATTTGACAATGGCCATTCTGACTGGTGTGAGGTGATACTTCATTGTAGTTTTGATTTGGATTTCTCTAATATTTAGCAAGGTTGACATCATTTCCTGTGATTTTTTTTTTTTGAATGGTATGAGTGAAACATCTTGCAATTGATTCTTGAATGTCTGTGCTATGACTTGATGAACACTCCTAGAACATTCCTTGAAGACAGGTGTTATTTACTCGAAAGTTGCAGAAACCAATAATTGAGAAACCAAACACCACAATCGGAGAGTTGGAGACCTCAGGTTTATTATGCAGGCAGGCCCAGAGGAGTTAACACTCCAAGCTCTGAGCCCTGAACAAATGGGTTACAGAGTTTTTATAGGCCTACTATAGTGGGCAACACTAGTTGTTAATAGGCTGGTTTAAACTAAGGGGTTTCCTGCATGTGGGAACAGTAGTCAAGGTTGGGAGGGGGATGCCTGACCTTTACATGGAAAGGCATGATTAAGCAGGTTTGCATGGGCCAGGCAATTGCAAAGAGCAGGACACAGGTGAGTGAGATAAGCTCCAGTGCCTAGTATTGTAAGTCCCCACTTTCTGAGACTATGTGACCTACATGATCCAAACTTTGTAAGGAGCAAGATGAACTACAGAGGCAGAAGGAGCAGGAGATTATGTAAAATTTTAACTTTCCTCTTTGTTCCTCACTCTTGATGCTTCTATCACTTATAGAAAGCATCCTCTCATGTTTTGGTAGGGCATTCAGAGCTCCTCATCGTTTAGGGGGCTATATTGAGCTATTATTATTTGTAACTTTATGGATTCAATCTGAGAGGTTATAAATCAGGTAATTGCTTTGAGAAAACAAGAGCCAAACAAGAGTGCTGTCAAGAACATGAAGAGAGGACCTGTTAAAGGGAGAAGCCACGATGTCCAGCTCCAGATATTGTTCCAATTACCCCAGGAATTAACTAGTTTCTCTCTCCTTTTTGTGATTTGTCCCCTTAGCTGTTGGGCCATGTCCCTGACTATTTCTGATTGGTTTATATAAAGGCAGCATTCTTTGTTTAAGAAGAGGCAGAGCCCTCCCTTTTCAGCTGTCAATAGGTCTAGCCCTATCCTATTCTCTAAAACCACCTCAGCCAGGGAGTCTAGTTGGTCCTGTAAGGCCACTAAAGATTTGCTTACTCTCTCAATGTCATCTGTGAAGTCCTTGGATAGTGTACGGTAAAAGGTGGTTGATGAAACAATTCCTCCTATTACCACACCTATCCCAGCCATAACTCCCAGACTAACTCAGTTCAGTTCAGTTCAGTCGCTCAGTCGTGTCTGACTCTTTGCGACCCCATGAATCACAGCACGCCAGGCCTCCCTATCACCAACTCCCAGAGTTCACTCAGACTCATGTCCATCAAGTCAGTGATGCCATCCAGCCATCTCATCCTCTGTCGTCCCCTTCTCCTCCTGCCCCCAATCCCTCCCAGCATCAGAGTCTTTTCCAGTGAGTCAGCTCTTCACATGAGGTGGCCAAAGTACTGGAGTTTCAGCTTTAGCATCATTCCTTCCAAAGAACACCCAGGGCTGATCTCCTTCAGAATGGACTGGTTGGATCTCCTTGCAGTCCAAGGGACTCTCAAGAGTCTTCTCCAACACCACAGTTCAAAAGCATCAATTCTTCAGCACTCAGCCTTCTTCACAGTCCAACTCTCACATCCATACATGACCACAGGAAAAACCATAGCCTTGACTAGATGGACCTTTGTTGGCAAAGTAATGTCTCTGCTTTTGAATATGCTATCTAGGTTGGTCATAACTTTCCTTCCAAGGAGTAAGCGTCTTTTAATCTCATGGCTGCAGTCACCATCTGCAGTGATTTTTGGAGCCCAGAAAAATAAAGTCTGACACTGTTTCCACTGTTTCCCCATCTATTTCCCATGAAGTGATGGGACTGGATGCCATGATCTTCGTTTTCTGCATGTTGAGCTTTAAGCCAACTTTTTCACTCTCCACTTTCACTTTCATAACTGGATGGTTCTTTTTTTTACCACTTACTTGCTTCCAAAGGTATGGTGAGAGTCTGGTTGTTAGGGACAATACTCATCTGGGGAGTGAGGAAAGCTAAGGTCCATCCATTTGACTGGTATACATAAGTAAGCATCTGTCCCACAAACAAAGAAAAGGCCTTGATGGGGGTGGTGCCATATTGTGTTTGTGGGAGGATGAATGGGCCACTCACCTTTTAAAGTTTGATTATACTGGTCCCTGGCTAAATTGCCTTCAGGTTTGGACTTCCCTGGTGGCTCAGATGGTAAAGCATCTGTGTACGATGCAGGAGACCAGGGTTCAATCCCTGGGTTGGGAAGATCTCCTGGAGAAGGAAATGGCAATCCACTCCAGTATTCTTGCTTGGAAAATCCCATGGAAAGAGGAGCCTGGTAGGCTATAGTCCATGGAGTTGCAAAGAGTCAGACATGACTGAGCGACTTTATCATTTGTAAAGCATTCTGGAGCCTTTTGAGTTAACTCAATTGTCCTTAAGACTGGCCCTTGTCAGTGTGGATATGTAGAGGTTCCCATGGCTGTTGTATGATGGTACGGGTGTAGCTAAGTACCATGGAGCTCCTAAGGATAAGCAAAGCCAGCAACCCCTGGCCAGCTGGGGGTCGGTGTCATTAAGAAGGTGATGAGTTGCATTGAGAAACTGGTACAGACAAGGATCTAAGGGGTAGTTAATTCTGTAACCTGGGTCATACTGCCAACAGGCAGAGACTGATTTTTTATGGCAAAGTTGGTCCCTGATTTTGCTTGTCTGCTTTATTGTCCCTGTCCAGTAGGTTTTTCCATGTATTTGTCAGACAGACACCTGTTCTGGGTTGTAACAATCTGCGTGGCATTTGGGGGTAGATGGAGGCATAGGGGCATTATGGCAGTGCCACAGTGTCAGATCCTCTGAATGGGTACGAGTTTGGATCCTCTGGTGGGGAAAATGTAGCAGCCGTGGAGGACATATCTTGAAAACAATTTTTTTTGGCACCCAGGCCCCTGGATATACATCACATGGTTATGAAAGCTGTAGGTGGTTGGCCTATAGGGTTGGCTATCTATACATTGTTCTAGCTGATGGTTAAGTAAGAGTTTTTCCAAGGGTTGACTGTAATGTTGACAGGTACATGATGGATAAGGAATGGCACCATCTGTTACAGCAAGGGCACCAAAAGGCTGCACAGCAGCCTGCACATAACAGATAACTGAACACTAGCAAAAGGTTTTCTCCCCATCTTTGGGTTGTCATGGCTATAGCAACTGAGCTTATTGTGAATGGGAGTCAACTATACTGTGGAGCAATTTAGTTAGTAGGGAGAATCGACCATAAGAGACATCTAAAAAGAATGAAGCTTCCCGCTACGGCAAGATAACAGACTGCTAACCACAGCTTCTGACCCAAATCCCAGTCTTGGGGTGTGACTGAAGCTAGTCCTGTAGTGAAGAGCACAGCAATAATACCAATCAGGGATACCGGCCAGTGTGGACAATGAAAATCCATCGAAATTTTGATAGCTGGATCCTCAAGCTTCTGCCGTGCATTGACTAGTCAGCTTCTAGAGTGACTAAAACATGGCTCAGCGTCCTTTGTGGGTGAGGGCTGTTCTTTTTGGAAGCCCCTCTTGAGGAGGTTTTTGGGGTCCCAAAATGTTTTCCAGGTGTCCTCATCACAGGAAGCTGCTCCCTTCTTGACTCTGGTGTGGTGGGTCCAAGGAGTGACACCTGTAACTTTAACAGCAGTAGGGGTTGAGAGGACAATGGTGTGAAGGCCTATCCAAACTGGCTGAAGTAGTTCCTTTTTCCAGTCCTTAACCCATATCTCATCTCCTGGCTGATAAGGATGAACTCAATTGCCCAAAGGAATGGCTGTCCTTTCTAAAGTTTCTCAGGCAATATGGTGGACATTTCCCAGGGCCTGGAGGTGTCAGGACATCTCCAGGTCAGCTAGTTGCTGGGGGTCTCCCTTGAGTTTTCCTATCAATCACTGGGGGTGTTCTCCCATATAAGATCTCAAAAGGAGAATAGCCTGAGGACCTTGGGGTGCATCAGACTCTGAGTAAGGCTAGGGATAACGTGTCGACCCAAGATAACTGGGTCTCCTGACAGAGTTTAGCTAATGTAGTCTTGAGGGTCCAATTCATGCATTCAGCTTTCACTGAGCTCTGTGGTCTGTAAGCGATGTGAAGCTTCCATTTGATTCCCAGTGTCCTGGATAAAGTTTGGATTCACTCAGACACAAAAGCTGGCCCACTGTCAGACCCTATGGAGAGAGGCAGCCCATATCTCGGGATTATGTGTCTTAGTAAGGCCTTGGCCACTTCTTGTGCCCATTCAGTGCATATGGGGTAGGCTTCTGCCCATCCCGAGTGGATACAGACTGCCACAAGTAAATACTTAGAGCCCCTATAGGGCTTGACTTTAGTAAAGTCCACTTCTAGATCTTCAAAGGGCAGTGTCCCAACTGCACCCCTGGGTTGGGTCTTGGTCCTTGGCTGGCGTTGCTTTGTGCACAAGTCACACATCTAGCACTGATCTGGGCACACAGGGTTGAGAGCTTAGGAATGAAATAGTAGTGGCTCAGTAAACTCTCCAGGCAGTTTTTCCTGAATGAGTTGTGTCATGATGTTGTTTTACCAGCTGGACTGCTATACTGCTGGGGACAAAGAGTCTTTGGTCTGGGAGCTTCCAGCAGCCCTCCTTTTCTTGTATCCCTCCCTCATTTAGAGCCCACTGATCTTCCCTGGTATACCCTGGGGATGGAGGCAATTCTAGTGACAAGAGGACCTTAAAGATTGACTCGGGGCCCACTGTGGGGCTCAGTTGGGTATGCTGCCTCCTTGGCTGCCTGGTCGCCAACTGATTCCCTTTGCTGACTGCATCAGTTCCTCACTGATGGCCTTTACAATGGATGACTGCCACTTGGGAAGGCTTCCAGACTGCTTCTAACAGCTGAAGAATTTCTTTTCTGTTTTTAATCTCCTTTCCCCCTGCTGTCAATAGTCCCCTTTCTTTATAAATGTCTCCATGAACATGTAAAGTAGCAAAGGCATACCTTGAATCAGTATTTTTGTTGACTCGTTTCCCTTCGGCATGCCTTAGTGCCTGGGCCGGTGCCCATAGTCAGCCCATTGTGCTGACCACCCTTGTGGCAAGGACTCAGCCTTCACTATCTTGTCAGTCGTTGCTATGGCAGAGCCTGCTTTGCACTGCCCATCTTGGATGAAACTGCTTCCATCAGTGAACAGTTCCAGTTCTGGGTTCTAGAGGGGAATGTCTGTCAAGTCCAGCTGGCTAAAGTAAATTTCATCTACGAACTCCTCATACTTTTGATCCCACTTCCGTAGGTTAAATGGTGGTGGGGTTCAGTGTCCACACAGTCTTGAGTTGGACCTGCGGGTTTTCGCAAAGCAGTCCTTGATAGTGAGTCATCCTGGAGTTGGTCAGCCAATTATGCCCCTGGCTGTTCATCAGGGCAGTAACAGCATGGGGAACCTTTACATTTATATTTTGTCCTAGATTAAGCTTATCTGCTTTTCTGACCAAAATCACAGTAGCAGCTAATGCCCAGAGGCGTGGTGGCCATCCCGTGGCCATTGGATCCAGTTGTTTGGATAGGAATGCAACTGTGCACTGCCATCGCCCAGCTGTTTGTGTGAGGACCCCCAGTGCAGTGGGATTTTTCTCATGTACAAAGAGGTTAAAGTCCCGTGTCACATCTGGCAGCCCTAATGCTGGAGCACTGGTCAAGAGTCTCTATCTCCTTAAAGGCCTTTCCCTGCTCAGGTCTCCACTCTAGGTGGTCCTTACCAGACCCACTGTGGCTTTAAATAAAGGCTTGGAAATTTCAGAGAAACCCGGTATCCAGATCCGGTAGAATCCTACAGCCCCAAGCAACTCGCAGACTTCTTTCTTGGTGCTCCACAGAGGTATTGAACAGATGGCTTGCTTCCTCTCATGTCCGAGGGCCTGATGCCCTTTTGAGATGACAAACCCCAAGTGCTTGACCACCTGTCTGCAGATCTGAGCCTTTTTCCATGACACCTTGTACCCTGTGGTGGAGAGTAGAGCCAGCTCCAGCAGTTTGGTGCCTCTCCAGCAGTCCCCTTGGGTGGGACTGGCTAGCAACAGGTTATCCACGTACTGGAGTAGGGTGCAGTTTAACGTTTCTCTGGGAAACGCAGCAAGGTCCACAGCCAGGGCTTCACCAAACAGGGTAGGTGAGTTTTTGAAGCCTTGTGGCAGTCAAGTCCAAGTCAGCTGTGTCTTTCTCCCAGTGTGTGGATCTTGCTATTCAAAGGCAAACAAGGGCAGCTGGAGGCAGAAGAATGAGTCCTTGAGATTGATGCATGTGAACCGGCTTGCTTGAGCAGGTAAGAGACTCAGGAGAGTGTAGGGATTTGGGACCACTGGTTGGACGGTGATCACTGAACTGTTGGTTGAGTTGAGGTCCTGGACAGGACCATAATCGTTCCCTCCAGACTTTTTGACTGGTAAGAGTGGAGTGTTCCAGGGAGACTGACATTCTATTAGGATCTCAGCATCTCGTAGGTGCTGGATGTGGTCAGAATTCCCAGGCGTGCCTCCCGTGGTACTGGATATGGTTTCTAACAGAAGTGGCTCCTGGCTTCAGGTCCACTACAATGGGGGCATGGTTTTTGGCTAAACTTGGGGGTCCCTTCTCTGCCCAGACATCAAGGAATTATTTAGCAGGCTGGGGGTGGGGGGGATTTATTTGTTCCCTCCCTGAGGAATAGACCTTCACTGCCAGAGTCCAGCTCCAGCAGCCAGGGAATCAGCCTGAAGGGATGAGCGGTGTTGGAGGGAAATGATGTAGCCTCTGACTCGAGGTATGGGACTACATGTTTATTTCAAGCATCAGGTCTTTTATACTTTTTCAAAAGCATTAGGTCAGAGGTTTGACATTTTCAGCTTCCCCTCACCCAGATTTATTATCTCCTTGTTGTCCTTCAAACAGAGTTCCTGCTTCAGCGATTCTTTCAGAATCGTGTTTACTTGTGATTACATTGTAACTCATGCTTATGTCTGGGCCGCATACCACATTCCTCTGTTTATTTCTTATCTTTTTAAATCCTGCTTGCCCCTAGTATCCTAAGCTCACTATCTCCTAAAAAGGCTTCTAACTATTCTTAATTATTCCTAAACCCTAAACTCAGTGAACTTCCTTTGCCATAAGCATTTCCCTCAAAAACAGGTCTCAGATAACAATGCTTCCCATGGCCTCAAGCTGCAGCCTATGTGCTTATCCTGGGACATTCTTTGTAAAAATTCTTGAACAAATGTCAATGGTTACTTTATAGATTATTTTCTGGGCACAACTGCGAAGGCTTTGTGCTTTCTCACACTTCTCTCAAGAACAATAAGCACCTTAACATTCCTTCCAGCCAACTCAACTGAAGAAAGGAAAGAACAAGTCAGGATCACAAAACTTAACTCCTTCATCCCGGGACCGTGCCTGCGGAATGAGGAGAGGGGGCTGGGGCCGTGCCTCCATTTTGTCAATAATGCCTAACATGGCTCCTGACACTTCACCTTCTCTGGGCACGAGCACGGCCATCATCAGAGCCGATTGGCTCCCCAGGGTGAGGCTCACAGGCTTCCTGGGGACAAGGGTGATTTGTGTCCCCACTTTGGTCAGTAAGTCTCTACCCAGCAGGTAATGGGCATTCCACTAAGTACAGAAATTCGTGAGTCACCAGATGGCTCCCTAGGTGACATGAACAGGCCTTGCAAAATGAGCGGGCTGCCCTGTCCCCTGTGGCCCCAACAATAATTGCTGTTCGGCCTGTGAGGGGAGCCACAGGTGCGGGTACCACGAAGTGTTCAGCTCCAGTATCCACCATAAAAGTCGATGATTGGACCCCTACTTTCATCGTGACCGTGGGCTCCCGGGGGCCCAGGATCAGGGAGCCCTGTCTTCCCTAGACTGATTCTGCTCCAGCCAGGTTGATAAGGTTTTGGACAGAGAGATTTCTTTGTTGGGTTGACTGAACTGCTTTGACCCTTTAGATGTCCCTCTGCGATGGGGGCACTCATCTCTCCAGTGTTGGGTCTCTTTGCAATGGGCGCACTCGTTGTAGCATAGTGGTGGTCACGTCTTAGTTTCCCCTTTCCATGAGTGAATGGTCTGTTTCACTGGATCTGAGCTCCTCAGTGCTGCTGCCAGCCGGGCTGCTTTCTGTTTCATTTTTTCATCTGTTTCTCGTTGGGCTTCATGGTCTTGGTTCACAAAGACTTTATTTGCTACCTCCAGGAGCTGTGTGGCATTTATCACAGTGAAGCTTTCCAGCTTTTGGAGCTTCCATTGGATGTCTGCACAGGATTGAGCCACAAAGGCAGCGTTAATCATCCACTGATTCTCGGCTGTCTCAGGGTCAAACGGGGTGTATGTCTGGAACACTTCACATAGTCTTTCATAGAAATTGGTGAGGATCTCATCCGCTTTTTGGATTATTGTTGTAATTTTGGACATATTGCTGGGGTTTTTGGCTCCCGCTCGAAGTCCATGTAGAAGGGTATCATGGTAGCAACTCAGGGTTTCTTGTCCTTCTCTGGTTTGAAATCCCAATTAGGTCTCATCTCTGGCATTGCTTCTGGTGCCCATTCTTCCACATCTAAGACCTCTGGGGGGCTTGTCCTCGGAGCCATTTTTGGGCTTCTGTCGAGATGCATCACCTTTCCTCCGTGGTGAAGAGAGACATAAGGGGCTGGTGACAGTCGTCTCATGTAGGCTGATGGGTGTGGAAAGTGTACTCTAGGAGGTCAGTCATAGCCTATGGTTTATCAGAGTATGCTGGGTTATGCTGTTTTCAGTTCAGGAGATCAGTAGTGCTGAATGGCTTGCAATAGAGGATGGAGCTACCAGGCTGGACTGAGCCATCCTTGTTCACTTGTTGAGGACCTTGAGTTTCTCGCAGTGGCATCTGATGGGTCGTGGCCAGCTGGTTAGATTGTTTGGCTGAGTAGAGCCACTTCCCTACTGGCTCAGGGCTGGAGTCTTGCTCATGAGGTGATGCAGGGGACACTGGCGGGTGGGGGTGTAGACTGTCTGGCAGTGAGTCTGGCGCTGGCTGTGCCAGAGCTTACAGAGTCAGGGTAACATATGGCAGGGGCAGTAGTGGGTCTTCCACTGGATCTCCCTGGAATATAGGTTTTTTTCCTTCTTTTTTTTCTGAGTGGTTATGCCACAAATACCCTACTCTGTCCCTGTCTGTTTATGCAAAATCTTACCCATGGGGGAAGGGTCTGTGCCATTAGAAGCCAAGACTCTATGTATGTAAACTAATCTGGATGTCCTGGAGTCCCAGCGACTACCTGGAGCACTGCTTGTACAGTGGGCAGGTAGAAAGTGCCCTCTGGCGGCCATCCAAAGTTAATGGATGACTAATGGAGCTCACATAAGTTACGAAGCTTTCTGGGGGTCATCCTGACTCCGTGATCTCCTACAAAGCCCTTCTTAAAGTTCTTTATCATGCAATCTAAAACTGTTGGCTTAGAGGAACTTCCCCCCATGTTGACAAATGTAATATACCTGGCAGGATTTTGAGGAAAACCTAATCTCTTAGATATCAGCTCAAGGAGTCAGTCCACAGAAGAATAATGGGTAACCAATAATTTCTCCCTCCCTGTGTATCCTGCCCTGAGTTGGTGGCACAAAGGTGGGTGCACCCTCAAAGGAGGAGACCATTCAGGTGCCCACTTGGCCGAGCATTCCCCAGGGGGAACTTAAGTGCCTCTTAGCATTGATGGATCAGTATAAACCCCTGACCCAGATCAGTCTCGCAGGGAGGGACTGGGTCCCCCAGAGGCAGACACCGCCTTGAGCCATATGAAGTTACCACGGAATCACAAGCTAAGGCCCACTCAGACTCCGTAGCCATGAAGGCCGTGAAGCCACACAATCAAGCCTGAAGCGCAAGTGAATCAGGCCACACACTCATTCACGTTCATTTTTCTTCCACCTGGACACTCTCCCGAGGGAGATCTAAGACACCTCTTAGCATTGGCAGGTTGGTATAAACCCCCCACCCAGACCAGCCTCACTGGGAGGGGTCAATCCCTCAGAGACTGGCACCATCTTTCAGCCTTACGAGGTGGTCACGGAACCGCATGTTTTGGACCCTCTCAGGCTCCCTAGTTTGAGGACTGTGGAGCTCACTTTTACTTCCTTCAATCAACAATCATGTATACACAATCACTCACAGGTTATCATAATACCTCCCTTTTCCAGAGTCCCCAGGTCTCCCTATCTGATGCTCCCTTCCTGCGAGCTCTAAGGAGGTGATCAGTCTCTTCTACCCATTAGGGTAGGATTTCCTGCTTGGGGATGGGCCCTGAGGTCTTACCTTTTCCTGTGGCTGATCCTGGTGAGTCAATCAGGTCCTCCAATGACTCTGGTCAGGGCTCGGCCCTCCAGAATATCAGAACGCCAGTCCAAAAGAGAACCTGGAATACTGTCAGGTGGAGCGCCTCCTTGTTCATCTTGGGGCTCCTCTGCTGAGCCACCAGTCCTGCGGTTCAAAGGGGCCAGCGTGGTTGGAATCTCGCTGGGGCCTCCAGAAATATTTCAGGAACCAGTACTCAAGAAACCAAGCACCACACTTAGAGAGTTGGAGAACTCAGGTTTATTATGCCAGTGGGCCCAGAGGAGTTAACACTCCAAGCTCTGAGCCCCAAACAAAGGGATTACAGAGGTTTTATACACAGACAGGCATGATTAAGTGGGTTTATGGGTTGGGGGCTAGGGCGATTGCAAAGATTAGGACAAGGGTGAGTGAGATAAGCTCCAATTTCCAGTATCATGAGTCCCCACTTTCTGAGACCTACATGATCTAGACTTGGCAAGGAGCAAGCTGAGTTACAGAGGTAGAAGGAGAAGGAGGTAAAATTTTAACTCTTCCTCTTCACTGAAAGAGACCTCAGTCAATGGACTTTGTTGTTGTTGTTGTTTTGTTGACTCTTTGTGACCCTATGGACTGTAGCCCACCAGGCTCCTTAATCCATGGATTTCCCAGGCAAGAATACTGGAGTGGGTTGTCATTTCCATCTCCAGGGGATCTTCCCGACCAGAGATCAAACCTGTGTCTCCTGCAAGTCTCCTGCATTTCAGGCAGATTCTTAACTACTGAGCCACCAGGGAAGTCAAGTTAATGGATACACTATAGCAAATCAAACAAAAATCTTTTTACTACTGATTTACATCTTATATTGTTAGTGTTTCAAGTAGGTTTTCTACAACCCTAAAGATTTTTGTTTGATTTGCTATAGTGTATCCATTGACTTAGCTTCCCTGGTGGCTCAGTAATAAGGAGAAAGACATAAATTCTTCAAAGTGTTTGTCTTCATTCAAAGAGGCATCGAATGCTGGACACTAAAAAATATTTTCACAATCTGAAAGTAGAGTGTTATTTTAATTGGTGGAAATGTTTAGGACTCTGAAACTGGGAGATAGCACCTCAGTAACTCTGAGAAAACTGCTCAAATGAGGCAGGACGGAAAGTCCGGCTGTATACAGGTTTGCAAAAAAGGAAGCAGGCAGTCTGAACATCAAAGATCAGGTATCAAGTTAAGGAATGTAGCATTCTATGTATTGGAAGAGGCAAGCCTCTGGGCTCACTGAATTCACTCCTTTCATGTGCACCTCAGCTATCTGGGGTCAATCCTGTTTCCTTGTTCACCTTGTTTCTTGCATTCCCCCTGCTCCTCTGAATCACCATGGGAGAGGGGGTGTCAGCATCCACTGGATTGCAGTTTGGGCAGCTTTCAATCACATTTGGAGGCCAGAAATCGCCGATGGCTGTGACATTTGTTGTTTACTGATATTCAGGAGATATTTTCATTACACTGCTCAAACATCTAATAAAAAATATCCTGGCTATATTTGTACTCAAAATTTTTGGAGATTTTGTCTGTTACATTAGCTCTTTAGCCAAGCCACTTTGCTTTTGAAACTTGGATTGGCATCTGCAAAGTAGGATGTAATATCTCACAAGGTCCTTTCCAGCCAGTAATCATAACAATAGCATCTACAGAATCACAACCATTAGTGTTACCTGGTCTCTGTACATCAGCATTTTATCCAAAGAGGATCTGAGACTTTGAGTAATTGTTTCAGTGGAAAAAAAAAAAAAGATGAAATAAGTTTTTTGTTTCCTCTACTGAGAATAATGAAGATAAAGAGAACAGTGAGCAGGCCTGAACATTCTTACTTTTCTTACTTTAACTGATCCTAACTCTGCATGCCTATAAGTAAGTTTGCTTTTCTGCCCCCTAACTGCAGGAGCTACATTTTGCACCTATTATCCTTTGACTGTATGCTAAATACAAACTGTATCTGGTGCTCATCTTTATAGCACACTTTTCCCCTTGTAGTTCTTCTTTCTTACATATCAAAAAGAAGGCCACAGAGCCACAAATTGTCAGACTTGATTACTGGGTTACTGACACCAGCCTATGACTGATTTTGAAACAAAGCAAGAGGAAGAAAACAAGCTCCTTACACCTTTGTTCCTCATCACTGACTCCTGACTGCAAGCCCTGATCTTACATAAGACTCTATAGCGCTTATGTTGGAGAAGGCAATGGCACCCCACTCCAGTACTCTTCCCTGGAAAATCCCATTGATGGAGGAGCCTGGCAGGCTGCAGTCCACGGGCTCGCTAAGAGTCAGACATGACTGAGCGACTTCACTTTAACTTTCATGCACTGGAGAAGGAAATGGCAACCCATTCCAGTGTTCTTGCCTGGAGAATCCCAGAGATGGGGGAGCCTCGTGGGCTGCCGTCTATGGGGGTCTCACACAGTCAGACGTGACTGAAGCAACTTAGCGATAGCATAGAGCTCATGAGGTGAGGGCACAGTTCTTGAGGCATGAGCCTACTGTGTTCCCCTCTCCACTGGCTGAGCATTAAAGCCATTTTTCTATTTCCTCCAAACTCTATCTCTATATTTTTTATTCGGTTTCGGTGGGCAAAGAAAGCCAAGCTTTTGGCCAGCAAAGTAATCAGTTCACATTCAACGTGTTGGTACCATCAAGTAGCTCTGAGCTGGAACAGGGAACTGTATGTCCTCCCAATAATCCCACAGACCAGGTGGGATTCAGATTCTGCTTCAGATTCTGAATAGGAACAAAATATGGTTAGTTATAGTTATGGTTAGTTACAGTTCCCATTCCAGGATTTCAGAATCGGGAGATATTTCCATATTAGAACGATCAAATCAGCGAATCTGAAGGGAAACCAATCCTAAATATTCATTGGAAGGACTGATGCTGAACCTCCAATACTTTGGCCACCTGATGGGAAGAACTGACTCATTGGAAAAGACCCTGATGCTGGGAAAGTTTGAAAGCAGGAGAACGGGACGACAGAGGATGAGACGGTTGGATAGCATCACCAACTGTATGGACACGAGTTTGAGCAAGCTCTAGGAGTTGGTAATGGACAGGGAAGCCTGGCTGTGCTGTCCATAGGGGTCGCAAAGAGTCGGACACGACTTGGCTACTGAACTGAACTGTGAACGTGCCCATCCACATAACTGTTGGCGGCATCAGAAAAAATTAGTTCGGCGGTTTGGCTTCCAAACCAAGGCCAAAAGTGCATGTCACTAACAACAACGCACCGACACTCACTTAGCCACACCAGCTCAGGAAGAAAATACGATTGGAGGCCTTAGGAGATGACGCATTTCCTGCGCGCTGCGGAATCCGGAAGCCAAGGAGGTTCGGAAGCGTGGAGGCGGGGCCTGAGGTGGGCGGGCGCCGCTGAGGCTTCCGGCGCTGGCGCTGAGCTTCTGGCGTGAGCTGAGATCCGGGGCGAGGCCTCCTTCCCCGCGGCAGCCTGTGGGGAAGCGGGGGCGGGGCGGGGCGGGCGCTCGGCCTTCTGACTACCCAGGCCGGCCGAGGAAGAGGTGGGCAGCTACCTGAGTTGTGTTCGGTTCGGCGGCTGTGGTTGCGGCCACTGCAGTCGCGCTCTTGCTGCCTCCGCATCCCTCACAACCCACGGCCTCGCCGCTGGCCTGCCGCTTGACCTACGGCCGTTTTGGGCCGCAGAGCCCATGAGAGCGCGGGACCCGCCGCCGCTTTTGCAGCTGAGCTGTAATCCAGGGGCGCCCGGAGCCGACGGAGGCATGACCGCAGCATGAACGCGGAACCTCCTGAGGAGAAAGCAGCGTCGGAAGCGGAGGCAGGAGCCATGCCAGAGAAGCGCGCGGGCTCCCGGGCCGCGGGCGGCAACTCGGTGAGCGTGGGCTTGGAGGCCGGACGCATCGCTCAGCCCGAAACCCGGAGTCAGGGGATGTCGGGCCGTGTAGCGGCCGGAGTCCAGGGCCGTCCAGTGCGGGACTGGGATCTGGTTCCCTTGGGGATGAGACATTGACCGTCGGCTCGGCGCGGGGGCTCTGGCTCTCGGAAAGCTTTTCCTTTTCCGACTCAGCCAGCCGACTTCACTGCTAGGCTTTCCTAGCGTTGCTCACCGCTAGATTAAAATTTAGGCGACTTGGTTGTTTCAGAAGACGCCCGATGTGGGATTGTGAATATAAGTAATTTGATTTTTTCAGAGTTCTCCATACACGTGACAGCGGGTACTGCTTTCATGGTGCATTTCTGGCTTGAGCCAACTTAGAAGATGTGCGAAGAGCATTCAGAACCTGCCTTGGGCCCTGGATCCTGGACCCGGAAGGTGGCGTGGAGGCTGGGCAGCTCCTTCCTGTTCCTTCTTGGTTCTCTAGGCTGTCGCTGCAGTGTTTGGTGAGCAGGATTCAGAGGGAGCTGCCTATCCCAGGGCCCAGCTGAGGAGTTTATTCAGGCCAATCTCTTTAACAGTTTCACGTGAGATTCAGATGACTTCTGAAACACTGGTTTTATTGGCCTGGGTTGGCAGAACAGGCTATGTTCGTGGCGTTTATATGTCTGACGGTGGAACTCTAAGCATAGAGTGTCATTTCTTAAAATATTTTTTTGGAGTTTGTTTTAGACAGGAGACATAGAAATGGTACAATGAATACAAACTAATGCCAACGAGACTTCCAAAGAAAAATAGAAACTTTAGGAAAATTAAATTATATGCAATCGGCTTCGGATTTAATTTGCTTTTAAAGAATGCTAAATGATGTTGAAGACCCCCTTCTGCCCAAATGACTTTTTATTTTTGGAAAAACAAAAACCTTTAAGGGTTCCTCATTTCAAAGATAAGATTTCTGGAAAGTGGGAAGGTTTTTTGGTAGGAGGGAAGTTCTGTAGAATTGGCTTTTTCTCGTTTTGTTTTTAATTACATAAAAAGTAGATTTGTTTTCCTGCCGCTTAAAGGAGACCAAATTGCCAGCTCCTCCTCCTGTCTTTCAATCAGTAGACCATAATTACTGACCATTGGCCAAGATACTAACCTTGGAGGTAGCCTCCTTCATCCTTTTCCATCTTTTCATCTAATACAGTAATAAGTCTATCTAAGTTTACCAGGTGAAGATTTTAGGTTTGTTTGTTTGTTTGTTTGTTTATCCTTTCTGCATTCCTGTGGTTCAGTTCCTCAGCATTTTTGAGCTGGATTTTGACTTTGATATTGTTGCTTTACCATCAGGTTGCTCTCCACCTTATTGATTAGTGGAATCAAGAATGTAAATATGATCATTACTGATGTCAAATATTTTCATTGGCTTTCCTTGGCTTATTGTATAAAAAAAAAAAAAAAACCTGACAACTTGACACATTATAGCATAATGATTAGATGAGCATGCTTGGAATTTCCCTTTCCACCTTTTACTACCTATATAACTTATGGCAAGTTATACAACCTTTCTCAATATTTTGGACATAAATGATTGGTCAGAATGTATAAGTGATCCCTGACTGATAAAGTGTTCAGTTCTCTCCCATGTACTAATCTATACAGGAACCAGACCCCAACCTAAAAATTAAAATTGGTAAGTTTATGTGCTTAGAGCAGAAACTTTTGAGAGATGTGTATTCAATGAAACTGATAGGAGTCTTGCTGCTAATTAGGAATAAATAGATTCCTGTCCAGTCTTCCCTTGTCTCTGAGGGTGCATCTAGTCAGTATTGATAAATTGCAGCGAATACTGACAATGAGTTTTGGTGCTTGCTCTGTTCAGTGAGACCAGTAGAATGGGCAGGTAACAGAGTTCAGCCAGTGGCACATTTTGTAATGTGTGTGGCCTGGGAAAGAAGTGAATGCCTTTAATATGCTCATGTCATATGCCAGTACCCCCAAATCATACGTCTTTCCTGCTTGTAGTTTCTTTCTAGTGTTGCTAACAGGTGCTACATTCTTTGCCTCCACCGCTCCCCCCCCCACCACGCCCCCAGTTGTTTAGCAACTAAACAAGAAGAATTGATTTATTTTGATGTGTTGGAATTTCCTTATACCTTGATTGTGTAAGAGTGCATTCATCATTTCAGGTTCTTAGATGTTACTAATAATCACAAGCAAGACTGCACATGTCCAGGGATTTGGTTGAACCGTTTTCTATCTTGTTTGGCAAAGAGATGTGTTGACCTGAATAATAGAAGGGAATCATCTATTTATTCTAAAAGATCATTGCATTCTAGAAAAGGGAGGTGTGTGTAACAAATAAGTTCTTGTTTTAGTGTCCTTTCTTTGCTCTGTCTCTCCCTAGCTGTATGTGTTTGTGACACCTTGAAACATTGTGTCAGAATTATTTGCATTATCATTGAAAGCGTATTGCCTATTACCAGGTAAAGAGAAATTCCTTTTGGAGTCATTTACCTCTGAGCATCTAATGAGAATTAAAGATTTTCTGCAAAGAAAATACAACTGAATTTAGCATACGGTATTTCACAATGTTCATGAACTACATAGACGCAACCTTTATGTCCACTGACAGATGAATGGATATAGAAATTGTATGTATGCATGATGGAATATTACTCAACTATAAGAAAGAACACATTTGAGTCAGTCCTAATGACGTGAAGGAACCTAGAGCCTATTGTGCAGAGTGAAGTAAGTCAGAAAGAGAAAGAAATATTGTATATTAACGCATGTGTATGGAATCTAGAAAGATGGTACTGATGAACCTACTTGCAGAGCAGCAGTGGAGATGCAGACATAGAGAGCAGACTGGTGAACACAGTGGGAGAAGGAGAGGGTGGGATGAATTGAGAGAGTGGTATGGAAACACGTATACCACCATATGTAAAATAGATAGCCAGTGGGAATTCGCTGTGTGACACAGAGAGCTCAGCCCAGTGCTCTGTGACAACCTAGAGGGGTGGGAGATGGGAGGGAGGGAACAGATGTATGCCTGTGGCTGATTGATGTTAATGTACCAGCACAATGCTGCTGCTGCTGCTAAGTTGCTTCAGTTGTGTCCGACTCTGTGCGACCCCATAGACGGAAGCCCACCAGGCTCCTCTGTCCCTGGGATTCTCCAGGCAAGAACACTGGAGTGGGTTGCCATTTCCTTCTCCAATGCATGAAAGTGAAAAGTGAAAGGGAAGTCGCTCAGTCATGTCCGACTCTTAGCGACCCCATGGACTACAGCCTACCAGGCTCCTCCATCCATGGGATTTTCCAAGCAAGAGTACTGGAGTGGGGTGCCATTGCCTTATTATAAAGCAATTATTCTCTAATTAAACCTTTAAAAAAAAAAGCCAGTACTAGGATACCAGTTAAGATCCCTGATGGATGGCTTCTCAGGATCAGTGCCATTCTGGTTACATTTGATGTCTATTTAGTTGATTTTCCTCAGATTGTTTCAGAGAGGGCCCCTGTACAGACTAATTTTGATTTACAGGAACAAAAATGTCATATGGGAAAAATGGAAATAATATCAAAGAGCAGTTTGTTAACAAAACAAACAAACAAAAAGGCTGAAATCACTAGATATGTTTTGTTTGTAAAAAATTAAAAAGGGGACTTCCCTGGTGGTCCAGTGGTTAAGACTCCTCACTTCCACTGTAGGGGAGCACTGGTTTGATCCTTAATCAGGGAACTAGGATCCTGTATCCCACGTGCTGAGTGGTATAGACAAAAAAAAAAAAGTGAAAGAGGTCCTATGGACATTTTAGGGGAAATTTATTTTAAAATCAGCTTTTGGTTCTTAACACTATTAGGAATCAGTATGTCATTTCAGTAATAAAACAGTACTGGGACTGGAAAATCCTATGGACGGAGGAGCCTGGTAGGCTGCAGTCCATGGGGTCGCTAAGAGTCAGACACAACTGAGCGACTTCACTTTCACTTTTCACTTTCATGCATTGGAGGAGGAAATGGCAACCCACTCCAGTGTTCTTGCCTGGAAAATCCCATGGACGGAGGAGCCTGGTGGGCTTCTGTCTATGGGGTCGCACAGAGTTGGACACGACTGAAGCGACTTAGCAGCAGGGACAGTAGTGCAACCAAACTCTGTTAAATAAATGGTAGCAGAAAAAAGATTAAAAGCATTCGTTAATGGGTAGTTGATCTATTGCAATTTATGAGTAACTGCATCATGCTTTCATATCAGAGACATTTATGTTTCATATTTAGAATTATGCAGATATCTAGACAGCTTTCTGTTATTAAGCCTAGTCTTTATCAGAACACAGACTTATAGTTGTTTTATTGTTCTTGGGCCTGATAAAGGCAGGATTTTTCAGAATTTGCTTCTTTGGGTATCTAAGCATCCTTTCCCTCTGTTTATCTTACCAGATTAAGTCTTTGAAGACAGGGACTACAGATGTGTATCTTTTACTCTAAATATTTAGGCCATCATCAGTAAATGTATTAGAGAAGTAAATCAGTCAAGTTTAAACCAGCAATTATGATTATCAGTGAAATTAACTTGTTGCTGTTATATGATGTTTTGATTGACCTTATAAAACAAATTGGAGAGTTCTGTTTTATTCTCTAAAGAGTTTGTGTAAGATTGATAATACGTTTACAGAACTTTGTAGTTCTTCACTTTTTTGGGCTAACGTAGTTTTACAACAATTCAGATTTTCTGTTTGATTTTTTATTTTTTTCTGTCAGTTTTAGTAAGTTGTATTTTGCTAGGAACTTGTCTGTTTCATCTAAAATTTCAGATTAATTGGCATAAAGTTGTTCCTAACAGCCTCTTAGGCTCTTTTTAATTACTGTTGGATCTTTAGTCTTTTTTTTTTATTGCTGATATTGGTAATTTTTACCTTTAAAATACATTAATTCTCTGATGTCTTCTGGATAGTCACAAGTTTTTCAAATGGCAATAATTTCATGTCTTAGTCCTGTATTTCTGTATTATATGAATTAGACTATTGAGGAAAACATTCAGTAGTGATGATAAACGTGTACAACCTCCACTTAACAGGAGTATATATATTTTTCCACTGTCATGTATGGATATGAGAGTCGGACCATAAAGAAGGCTGAACACCGAAGAATTGATGCTTTAGATCTGTGGTGTTGGGGAAGACACTTGAGAGTCCCTTGAAGTGAAAGGAGATTAAATCAGTCAGTCCTAAAGATGCTGAAGCTCCAGTACTTTGGCCACCTGATGCAAAGAGCCAACTCATTAGAAAAGACCCTGATGCTGGGAAAGATTGTAGGCAAGATGAGAAAGGGGTGACATAGGACGAGATGGTTGGATGGCATCACTGGCTCAATAGACATGAGTTTGAACAAGCTCTGGGAGATGGTGAAGGACAGGGCAGCCTGGTGTGCTGCAGTCCATGGGCTCACAAAGAGTTGAACATGACTGCATGACTGAACAACAACAACAAAGTGTTCAATTGTATGGATATATCACAGTTTGGTTTTTCGTTCATCCCTTGGTAAACATTTCATTTATCACCAGTTTGGGGCAGTTACAGATAAAACTGCAATGAGCAGTCATCAACCAATCTTTGTATGAACTATACCTTATTTTCTTTTAAGTAAATATCATACTTAGGAGTAGAATGGCTAGAACATATGGTAGGTGTATTGTTTAACATTTTAAGGAACTGCCAAACTACTTTTAAATTTTAAATTTTTAATTTAAAATTTTCTATTGCCACCAGCCCTGTGAGAGTTCATTTGCATCCTCATCAACCCTTGGTCAGTCAATTTTCATACTTCTGTTAGATCTGTAGTAGTGTCTTCCTGTGTTTTTATTTTGCATCTCTCTATGGCTAATTTTATTCAGCATCTTTCCTAAGCTTACTTGCCATCTGTATATCCTCTTGGTGAGGTGTCTATTCACCTCTTATGCCTTTTTATTTATTGTTTTTGTGTTATTATCTTATAATTGAGATATAAGATAATATTTATTTTTTTTTATTTATTTGGGTTACAAGTCTTTTATCAGATACATGTTTGCAAATATTCTGAGCAGATATTTTAATTTTGATGAAGTTTTAATTTTATCAGTATGTTCTTTTAAGGATTGTTTTTGTTTTCATATCTAAGAAATCCTAACTCAATATCACAATTATTTCCTTTTATATTTTTAAAATCTTTTTAGATTTTACAGTTAGTTTTATGACCCTTTTTGAGTTTATTTTTATATGGTGCAAAGTATGGATGGGAGTTCTTTTTTTGTATATGGCAATGAATTGTTTTATCATCTGTTGAAAAGACTTATTCATTGAATTGCCTTTGTACCGTTGTCAAAATTCAGTTTTCCCATATGTGTGTCAGTCTGTTCTGGATTCTCTATTTTGTTAATTGATTTGTTTATCTTTACATCAATACCATTCAATCTCTATTACTGGAGATTCATAATAAGATTTGAAACAAGTCGAGTTTGTCCTACATCCTTGTTCTTCTCTTTTAAAATGATTTTGGCTATTCTGTTGTCATGTCCAACTCTTTGAGACCCCACGGACTGCAGCATGCCAGGCTTGTCTGTCCTTCACTGTCTCCCAAAGTTTGCTCAAACTCATGTCCATTGAGTTGATGATGCCATCTAACTATCTCATCCTCTGTTGCCTCCTTGTCCTCCTGCCCTCAATATTTCCCAGCATCAGGGTCTTTTCTAATGATCAGGCTCTTTGAATCAGGTAGTCAAAGTATTGGAGCTTCAGCATCAGTCCTTCCAGTGAATATTCAGGGTTGATTTCCTTTCAATTCAGTTCAGTCACTCAGTCGTGTCCGACTCTTTGCGACCCCATCAATCGCAGCACGCCAGGACTCCCTGTCCATCACCAACTCCCGGAGTTCACTCAGACTCATGTCCATCGAGTCGGTGATGCCATCCAGCCATCTCATCCTCTGTCGTCCCCTTCTCCTCCTGCCCCCAATCCCTCCCAGCATCAGAGTCTTTTCCAATGAGTCAACTTTTCGCATGAGGTGGCCAAAGTACTGGAGTGTCAGCTTTAGCATCATTCCTTCCAAAGAAATCCCAGGGCTGATCTCCTTCAGAATGGACTGGTTGGATCTCCTTGCAGTCCAAGGGACTCTCAAGAGTCTTCTCCAACACCACAGTTTAAAAGCATCAATTCTTCGGCACTCAGCCTTCTTCACAGTCCAACTCTCACATCCATACACGACCACAGGAAAAACCATAGCCTTGACTAGACCAAACTTTGTTGGCAAAGTAGTGTCTCTGCTTTTGAATATGCTATCTAGGTTGGTCATAACTTTCCTTCCAAGGAGTAAGCGTCTTTTAATTTCATGGCCGCAGTCACCCTCTGCTGTGATTTTGAAGCCCAAAAAAATAAAGTTTGACGCTGTTTCCACTGTTTGCCCATCTATTTCCCATGAAGTGATGGGACCAGATGCCCTGATCTTTGTTTTCTGAATGTTGAGCTTTAAGCCAACTTTTTCACTCTCCACTTTCACTTTCATCAAGAGGCTTTTTAATTCCTCTTCACTTTCTGCCATAAGGGTGGTGTCATCTGCATATCTGAGGTTATTGACATTTCTCCCAGCAATCTTGAGTCCAGCTTGTGCTTCTTCCAGCCCAGCGTTTCTCATGATGTACTCTGCATATAAGTTAAATAAGCAGGGTGACAATATACAGCCTTGACGTACTCCTTTTCCTATTTGGAACCAGTCTGTTGTTCCATGTCCAGTTCTAACTGTTGCTTCCTGACCTGCATATAGATTTCTCAAAAGGCAGATCAGGTGGTCTGGTATTCCCATCTCTTTCAGAATTTTCCACAGTTTATTGTGATCCACACAGTCAAAGGCTTTGGCATAGTCAATAAAGCAGAAATAGATGTTTTTCTGGAACTCTCTTGCTTTTTCCATGATCCAGTGGATGTTGGCAATTTGGTCTCTGGTTCCTCTGCCTTTTCTAAAACCAGCTTGAACATCAGGAAGTTCACAGTTCACATATTGCTGACTAATTTGGTCTCCTTGCTGTCCAAGAGTCTGTCAAAGTCTTCTAAAGCACCGCAGTTCGAAAGTATCAATTCTTTGGAGCTCGGCCTTCTTGATGGTCCAACTCTCACATTCTTACATGACTACTGGAAAAACCGTAGCTTTGACTGTGTGGCCCTATGTCAACAAAGTGATGTCTCTGCTTTTGAACATGCTGTCGAGATTTGTCATAGCTTTTCTTCCAAGGAGCAAGTGTCTTTTAATTTCATGGCTGCTATTCTGAGTCCTTTGTGTTTTAGAATTACAAAATCAGCTTGTCAGTTTCTACAAAAAAGTCAGCTGATATTTTCATTGGGATTATGGCAGTCCAGAAAATCAGTTTAGAAGGAGTTGAAAAAGTATAGATCCATAAACAGGGTATCTCTCCATTTATTTTATATCTTTAATTTCTCAGCTGTGCTTTATAATTTTTAATAGTTCTTTTGTGTCACTTGTCACACTCATACCTTACGTGTAATGTAAACGTACGATGAAAGTGAAGTATAAGTCACTCAGTTGTGTCCGACTCTTTGTGACCCTTTGTGACTCTTTGTGACTATACAGTCCATGGAATTTTCCAGGCCAGAATACTGGAGTGGGTAGCTGGTCCGTTTTCCAGGGGATCTTCCCAACCCAGGGATCAAACCCAGGTCTCCCACATTGCAGGTGGATTCTTTTCTAGCTGAGCCACCAGCGGAGCCCAGATGTACTATAAATGTAAATTACTAAGAAATTTAAAGTTCCCAATTGTTTATTGTGAACCAATGTATACAATTGATTTAAAAATTTTTTTAGTTGTGATATGTGACAAAATTTACAATTCAGTTATTTGGACAGTACAGTTAAAACTATCAAGTTTAATTATTTTTAACTGTACAATTCAGTAGTGTTAAGTATATTCATATTGTAGTGCAACCAATCTCCAGAACTTTTTCATCTTCTAAAACTGAAACTATATCTGTTAAATAGCACCTTCCCATTTACCACAACTCCTGCTAACCACCTTTCTGCCTTAAGTTTCGAAGTATTGACTAGATACTTCATAAGTGGAATCACATACATTGTCATTTTGTGACTAGTTTATATCCCTTAGTATAATGCCCTCAAGACATGTTGTCTTTAAGATTGTTGAAGGCATGTGTGGCATGTATAAGGATTTCCTTCAAGACTGAATAATTCCATTTTCTGTATATGTAATGGAAGAAGTTTTGTTCTTCCATTTATCTGTTGATGAACATGACATTGCTTCTGTTTTTTGGCAATTGTGAACATATTTTTGTTTCAGATAGTGGCCATCCTGATTTGTGTGAGGTGATACCTCATTTTGATTATGTAGTTTCCTAATGATTAGCATGTTGGACATGTGTTTTTGTTTGTTTGTTTTTTAAATTATGGGGTGTTTCTTTTCTTTTTTTTAGATTTTTTACTGTGATGTGGACCGTTTTTACAATCTATATTGAATTTGTTACAATATTACTTCTGATTTATGTTTTGACTACAAGGCATGTGGAATCTAGCTCCCTGACCATGGATCAAACCTGCCCCTCTGCATTGGAAGGTGAGATCCCAACCACTGGACCACCAGGGAAGTCTCAAGAATCTTCTCATATGTGTGTTGGCCATTTGTATATTTTCTTTGGAGAACTGTATAGTCAAGTCCTTTGCCTCCTTTTAAATTGGGTTATTTGGGTTAACTCTTATCAGATGCACACTTTACAAATGTTTTCTCTATAGGTTGTCTTTCACTGTGTTGATCTTGTCCACTGATGTACAAGTTTTAAATTTTTATAAAGTCCAGTTTTATCTGTTTTTACTTTTGTTTTGTGTGTTTTTTGGTACCATATCCAAAAAAAATCATTGTCAAATCTAGTATCATGAAGCTTTTCCTCTGTGTTGTCTTCTGAGAGTTTTAGAGTTTTAGGTCTTATGTTTAGGTGTTTTTTTTTTCTTTCCTGATTATCTTAAACTACTAATTTATTTCTCTCCATAGGTCTTCAGTTCATTTTAAAAGTTTGTAATTTTAATGAAGCCCAATATCTGTTGTTTCTTTTGTTGCTTGTCATTTTGGAGTCGTGTCTAAGAATCCATTCCTAAATCCAAGATTTACCTCTGTTTTCTAGGAGTTTTATGGTTTTAGCTTAGGTCATTCATCTATTTTGTGTTAATTTTTGTATGTGGTGTGAGGTAGGGGTCCACCTTCATTCTTTATATGTGGAAATTGAATTGTCTTAAGCACAGTTAGTTGGAGAGACTGTTCTTTGCTCATTGAATGGATTTGACACTGTTTTTTGGCAACAGTCAATTGGATGTGCAGCTGCTCAGTTGCTTCAGTCGTGTCCTACTCTGCGACACCATAGACGGCAGCCTACCAGGCTCCCGTGTCCCTGGGATTCTCCAGGCAAGAACTCTGGAGTGGGTTGCCATTTCCTTCTCCAACGTGTGAAAGTGGAAAGTGAAAGTGAAGTTGCTCAGTCGTGTCCAACTCTTAGTGACCCCATGGACTGCAGCCTACCAGGCTCCTCCATCCATGGGATTTTCCAGGCAAGAGTACTGGAGTGGAGTGCCATTGCCTTCTCCACAATTGGACATAGATACAGGAATTTCTTTGTGGACTCTCAGTTTTATTCAGTTGGTATGTATGATAGCCTCCTTCTTGCTTCTATATTGACAAGTTCCGATATACTATGATCTTTGAGTTTGGGGTTATGCGTGGGACAACCTTATATTTTTTCCAGTTGGCAGCAGATGACCTGATTGACAAAAGTCAGATGTCCTCATTCATCTGAACTTTTCAAGCCATGTTGGGAAAGCAGTTGAAGGGGTTGGTGAAAATAATCTTTCACCTAGGTACACACTGTCTAGGGCAGACTTCTTAGTTCTGGGAAAGAAATGGGTGAGTAAATAAAGGTCTATGCTTTACTTTGCCTGAGAAACTGTCTACCTTTGACTTCTATTATCCCTTAACTGAAGTTGTTGTAGTCCAGGCTACCTGCTTTATATATGTCCTGATTCTATTTGTGGAGAAAGAAAGGCAGTATAAGTAATACAAATGGTTAGTAGCATGTACTCTGGAGGTATGTGACTCTCCAGATGTAATACCAGCTTTGGCACTTATTAATCACGTGAATTGGGAAATTCCTTAAATTCTGTGCGTCTGAGTTTTGTCATCTATAAAATGGGGACAATTCCTATCTCAAAAGATTATAGTTAGAATAAAATGATAGTTATGTGCTTTTATCAAGGTGTCTGTTGCTCTAAAAGGATAATTTTTGCCTGTTTATATCTCAGGACCTTTTGTAATAGACTGTCCCTGACCTGTGTTCCTGTCCTTCATAGTGTTTATTTCCATTTTAAATTGTACATTACATGAAGTGGGAGCAGGGATAGTTTCTTCTATTGCTACTATTATTCTAAGAATCTAGCTGACATATAGCAGAACTCAGCAAATATGTGTTGAATGAATTGATCTCTTGGAGTGATTGATGTTTTTCTTTTGGCTGTGCTGCTTGGCTTATGGGATCTTAGTTCCCCAAACTGACTAAGGGCAATAAAAGTGCCAGGTCCTGGACTGATAGGGAACACCCTGGAGTTGAATATTTTTATTGTTAAAGAATGCTGGTGGAGGTGGGTGGGAGGGAGGCTCAAGAGGGAGGGGATATATGTATATTTAATAACTGATACACATTGTACAGCAGAAGCCAACACAACATTGTAAAGCAATTATCCTCTAATTAAAACTAAATATTTTCAAATAAAAAAAAAAATAGAATCCTGATAGAAGTAGAATATTTACAAAAGCAGTTCTTGGGATCTTGATTTGCTTTAAGTTGGGTGGCATTTGGTAAATTAAGTTGGAGAACTTGATGAGGAAAAAGTTATTTTATATATATCTTATGAATTCTTGATCTTACCAACTGTGTCATTTATTCAGCTATTTAATGTAGAACTGAGAAAATTTTTATAATTTCTGTGGAAATTATTTCAGCTGAAGAAATAGGCAGTAAAACTGCTTTTCCAACTTGCATTTCAATATTTAATAATGTTAGGAGAAAGAAAAGCACACTTTTAGGTAATAGTCATTTACTTGTTTTTTAAAACCATTTGTGTTCTTCTCCTTGTGTTTGTATTTTAAAAGCTTTCTAATAAAAAAATTATTTTTGATGGGGCATTTTACTAACCAGGTAGGTACAAATGATATAGGCAAAAAGCATATGTAAAAATTATTAAAATATTGAAGGCTCATAGTGAAACATTTTTCACATACGTCTTTTATAGTGATGCAGAGATGGCTGACTGAATCTTATGGCAGTAATTTCCAACTCTGGAGTACCAACTTTTAATTAGAATATATTTGTTCAGAAGTATAATAGAGACGATAGTTTATATAGTTACAGACTTGGTTCAATCTCAAATATTTTCATTTTTAACAGGTTAAGTGTGCATGATGCAATAATGTATTTGATAAAGGGATTTATTATTGTACATAAGTCCAGGAACAGTGTGCTTAGCTTAGCAGTTTAATATCACCTCTTGGTGTGCCTCGAAGGCTCACTGCATTCACAGACTTTGCTTTTTTCAGTATGTTGACTTCTGGTCTTTAGGATCAACCCATTGTGGTTTCAAGATGGCTAACTGCTCAAGTAACATGTCCTTACACAGTAATGCCCCTAAACTGGGTGGGAAGAGGTATTTCACTGTGGTTTTGATTTGCATTTCTCTGATGGCTAATGAGTTGAGCATCTTTTCATGTGCTTATTGACCACTTGTTTGTCTTCTTTTGCCCATTTTTAAATTGGGTTGTCATTTTATTAGTGAGCTCTAAGAGCTCTTTATATATTATTATATCAGATCCTTTATCACAGGGATCCCCAACCTTCCAAGATCTAATAATGCCTAATGGATCTGGGGTGGAGCTGATACAATATTAATAGCAATAAAGTACACAATAAATGTAATGGTGCTTGAATCATCCCAAGATCAACCCCACCCCCCACACCATGGAAAAACTGTCTGGTCCCTGGTGCCAGAAAGGCTGAGTACTGCTGCCTTATCAGATACGAGTTTTGCAAATATTTACTTCCATTCCATTTTCATTTTATAGAGCACAAGTTTTAATTTTGCTTCAAATTTTTTTCTTCTAGTTTTATTGAGATATAATTGATACACAGCATCTGTAAGTTTAAGGTGTACAGCATAATGACTTGACTTATATATATATATATATATATATATATATCATGAAATGGTTATCACAATAAACTTAATGAGCATCCATCATCTCATGGATGCAAAGTTAAAGACAAAAATTTTTTTGTGTGATGAAACTCTTAGGACTTACTATCTTAATTTTCATACAGTGGTGTTCATTATATGTATCATATTGTATGTTATATTCCTAGTACTTATAACTGGAAATTCATACCTTTTGACTTCCTTATGCAATCCCTCCCCCCAATCTCTGGTAACCACAGATTGGCTCTCTTTTTCTATGAGTTTGTTTCTTTGTTTTTGAAGTAAAACTGACCTGGAACACTGTGGGAAGATCCCTTGTAGAAGGGAATGACCACCCACTTAAGTATTCTTGCCTGGAGAATCCCATGGTCAGAGGAGCCTGGCAGGCTACAGTCCATGGAGTTGTAGAGTCGGAATGACTGAGTGACTAACGCTTTCTTTCTGTATTTAAGTTGCTGATCTCTTAAGTTTAAATACATCTTAGCAACACTGCATTTTTATTCCTGTTACCCTACAGTTACTGTTTTTGACATTCTATTTTACATCTTTGTGTTTTCTATATCCCTTATCTGCTTATCATAGATAGATGATTTTGCTAATTATTGCTAGCCGATTTTGCTAATTATCCCTGCTGGCTTTATACATGGCTTGTTTATTAGCTGCTTTGTGTTTATCTTTACAGATGAGACTTTTCATTTTACATTTTCTTGTTTCTAGTTGTGGCCTTTGTTTTCTAGCTTAGAGAAGTCCCTTTTAACACTCTTGTAAAGTTGATTTGGTGGTGTTGAACAAGCTTTTGCTTGTCTGTAAAACTTTTGATCTTGCCATCAAATCTGAATGAAATTCTTTGTAGGTCTTTTTCCTTTCATCATTTTAAATATTGTGCCACTCCCTTCTCATCTGCTTAGTTTAGGCTGAGACATCAGCTGATAGCCTTATGGTAGTTCACTTGTACTTAACTTGTAGCTTTCAGTATTCTCTCTTTATTTTTGCCATTTTAATTACTACTTATCTTGGTGTGGTCCTCTTTGGGTTGACCATGTTTCAGATGTCCGTGATTCCTGGACTGTTTGGGATGTCTCTTTCCTTTCCCCAGTCAAGGAAATGTTCAGCTATTGTTTCTTCAAGTAAGTTTTTTCTTTTCTCCTTCTGGGCCCCTGTAATACTTGTATTATAGTATGCTTGATGTTGTCCTAAAGGTCTTTTACATTGTGCTCCTTTTTTTCTGTTCTTCCTTTTTTCAGTTGTGCTTTAGTTTTTTCTACTAAGCTTTCAGCTTGCTGATCCGTTCCTCTGTACCATTCTCTCTCGTTCATTCCTTCTAGTGGATTTTTCATTTCATGCATTGTATTCTTCATCTCAGGTTGGCTCTTCTTTATATTTACTTGCTATTATATATGCATAAAAGTTTAACTCTTTGTTAAACACAAATTTTTTATTTTAATGGAGTCCACCATAACTTTTTCTTGCATGGATGGTGATGATAATATTGTGTATACAAGCTTATCATGAAACTAAGGGACCTAATTTTGGAGTCTGTGATCTATTTTGAATTACTTTTTTTAAAAAATTAATACTATATATATACATAACGTGTTGAATGTTTTTAAATGTATGGTTCAGTGACATTTGAATACATTAGAATTGTTATGCAACCATTACTATTGTCCATCTCCAGAACTTTTCATTATCCCAAACTGAACTCAGTCAGTACCCATTAAACTATTAACTCCCCATTTCCCTGTCCTCCCAGCCCCTGGCAACCACTGTCTACTTTCTGTCTTTATGAATCTGACTACTTTAGGTACCTAGTATAAATAGAATCATACAGCATCTGTCCTTTTATGACTGGCTTATTTCACTTAGCATAATCTCTTCAAGGTTTATCCATGTTGTAACATATCAGAGTTTCCTGTCTTTGTTGCTGAAAAATATTCCATTACATTCATATAGCATATTTTGTTCATACATTAATACACCAGTGGACACTTGGGTGGCTTCTACCTTTTGGTTGTTGTGAATAATGCTACTACGAATGTAGATGTAAATACCTCTTTAAGACCCTGCATTCAGTTCTTTTGCATATAGAAAGTAGAATACTGGATCTATTTTAAATTTTATTAGGAACCCCATACTGTTTTTCACAATGGCCGTAGCATATTACATTCTCACTAATAGTGCACCAGGGTTCCAATTTCTCTGTATCTTTGTCAGCACTTGTTATTTTCTGGTTTTAATTTTTGTTTTTCACTCTTAGACATCCTAATAAACACAAAGTAATATCACATTTTTCTTTTGGTTTTCATTCCCTAATGATTAGTGATATTGAGCACCCCTTCATGTATTTATTTCTTCTTGCCCAATTTTTGATTTGTGTGTGTGTGTGTGTGTGATATGCTCTGGATATTAATCTTTTATCTGATATGTGATTTGCAGATTCTCCTATGAGTTGTCTTTTCCTTCTGTTAATAATGTCCTTTGATACAAGGACATTAAATACAAAAGGTTTGTATTTTTTTTTTTTTTTGAGTATAATTATTTTTATTTAGGGTTGTAGGTAAGGCTATCAACATATGGATTTCTTGTATTACTTTTTAAAAAAATTTTAATTGGACAATACTTATCTTACAGCATTGTGATGGTTTTTGCCATACATGAATCAGCCATAGGCACACATATGTTCCCTCCCCTGAACCCCCTACTTCCCACCTTCCTCCCCATGCTGTCCCTCCACATTGTCACAGAGCAGCAGAGAGGTTTGTGTTTTGATCAAGTTCAGTGTATCTATTTTTTTCTTTTTCTCTCGGTGTTACTATCCAATAAATCATTGCCAAGTCCAGTGTCATGAAGCTTTTGTTTTATGTTGTCATCTAAGTTTTATAGTTTTAGCTCCTATGTTCAAGGCATTGATCCATTTTGAGTTTGTTTTTTGCACATGAGAAAGTGAAAGTGAAAGTCACTCAGTCATGTCCAACCCTTTGGAATTCTCCAGGCCAGAATACTGGAGTGGATAGCCTTTCCCTTTTCCAGGGGAATCTTCCTAAAGCAGGGATTGAACCCTGGTCTCCCGCATTGTGGGCAGATTCTTTACCAGCTGAGCCACCAGGGGAGCCCTTTCTATACATGATGTAAAGTAAAAAGGTCTCCTTTGTTCTTGTGCATGTGAATATCCCACTTCCCTAGCACTGTTCATTGAAGAAACTGTTCTTTCTCAATTGAATGGTCTTAGCACCCTTATTGCAAATTATTTGACCATTGTGCAAGTGTTATTTCTGGATTCTCTTATACTAATTTGGTCTACATGTCTGTCTTTATCACAGTACCACACTGTTTTGATTATTTTTGTATTGGGTTGGCAAAAAAGTTCATTCTGGTTTTTCCGTAAGATGGCTCTAGTAGTGCTTAGTTGTCTTTAAGTTCATTTAGAGCAAGTTTGTTAGATTTTATTGTGACAGCTCTTATATCAGTATGCATTTAATAAAAAACCAAAATTGGTGAATTTTTGTGTAGCTATTTTAATATTGAAGATGGAAAAAACAACATTTTGGACACTATGCTTTATAATTTCAAGAAAGGTAAAAATGCAACTGAAATGCAAAACAAGAAAAAAAAAATACGTGCAGTGTTTGGAGAGGGTGCTGTGACTGACTGAATATGTCAAAAGTAGTTTCCAAAGTTTTATGCTGGAGATTTCTTGCTGGACAATGCTCCACAGTCAGGTAAACCAGTTGAAGTTGAAAGCAATTAAATCAACACATTAGTCGAGAACAGTCAATGTTATGTCATGCAGGAGATAGCTGACACATTCAAAATATCCAAATCAAGTGTTGAAAACCATTTGTACCAGCTTGGTTATGTTAATCACTTTGATGTTTGAGTTCCACCTAAATTAAGCCAAAAAAATCTTGACTATATTTCTGCACGTGATTCTCTACTTAAACATAATGAAAACATTCTGTTTTTAAAACAAATTGTTACAGGTGATGAACAGTGGGTAGTGTACAGTAATGTAGAAGTAAAGATATTATGGGGCAAGCAAAATGAACCACCAAGCAAATGAAAACCAAGGCTGGTTTTCATGCAAAGAAGGTGATGTTGTGTGTATGGTGGGATTGGAGGGAGTCTTCTATTATGGCTCCTTCTGGAAAACCAATTGATTATTTCCAACAAGTACGGCTCCAAGTTAGACAAACTAAAAGCAATACTTGACCAAAAAGCATCTGGAATTAGTCAACAGAAAACACATACTCTTCCATCATGATAACGCAAGACTGCATGTTTCCTTGGTGACCAGGCAGAAACTGTTGCATCTTGGCTGGGAAGTTCTGATTTATCCACTATATTAGCCAGACATTGTACTTCCAGATTTCCATTTATTTCAGTATTTATAAAATTCTCTTAATGGAAAAAGTTTCAGTTCCATGGAAGACTGTAGAAGGCACCTAGAGCAGTTCTTTGCTCAAAAAGATAAAAGCTTTGGATGATGGAATTTTGAAGTTGCCTGCAAAATGGCAGAAGGTAGTGGAACAAAATGGTGAATACATTATTCAATAAAGTTCTTGGTGAAAATTAAAAATACGTCTTTTATTTTTTAACTTAAAAGCCAAAGGAACTTTCTAGCTAACCCAGTAATATGTTTTCAAATCAGGAATTGTGAGAACTACAGGTTTGTTCTAATTTTTCTAGATTTCTTTTGGCTATTCAAGGTTCCTTGAGAGTTCCGTATATGATCACAACATCTTAAATAGAAATACTTTTGATCCTTCCTTTCCATTTTGAATTCTTTTTTTTCTTCCCTAATTACTCTGGCTAGAACTTCCACTACTGTGTTGAATATAAACTGTGAAAGTGGGCATCTTCCTGATCTTGGGTAAAAAGTTTTTTCCACCTTTGACTATTTTGATGTTAGGTATGGATTTTGCATATGTGCCCTTTATTATATTGAGATAGTTTCCTTAGATGCTTGTTTTTTGGATTTTTTTTTTTTTAACCATAGAAAGGTGTTAATTTTGTGGATGCTTTTTCTGCATCATTTGAGGTTGAGCATGTGAGTTTTTCCCCCTTCATTTTGATGTGGTGTATGTCATTGGTTGCTTTTCATATATGAACTGTTTTTACATTTCAGGAATAAATCTCACTTGGTCATGGTGTATAGCTCTTTTAGTATGCTGCTGCATTTGGTTTGCTAGTATTTTGTTAAGAACTATTGCATCAACAACATAGGAAAACTAGTCTTTAGTTGTCTTTTCTTGAAGTGTGTTTGTCTGACTTTATACAGGTAATGCTGTCATCATAGAGAGGCTTCATAGAATGTGTTCAGTTGTGAGAAGAGTTTGAGAGGGATTGGTGTTCTTTAAATGTTTGGTTTAAAGTGAAGCCATCAGATTCAGGGCTTTTCTTTGTCAGGAGGTTTTTGATCGCTGATTCATTCTTCTTACTAGTTCTAGGTCTGTTTTTATAATCTGTTCTTGATTCAGCCTTAGTAGATTTTGTGTTTCTAGGAATTTGTCCCTTTCAACTAGTTTATCCAATTTGTTGGCATACACATGCCTAAGTACTGAGTAATCCCTTGTGACATTTCTTTTATTTCTGATTTTAGCAATTTAAGTCTTCCCTCTATTTTTCTTGTTAGTTTTGCTAAAGATTTGCCAATATTTTGATATTTTCATAAATATCAACTTCTGATTTTGTTGCTTTTCTATATTGTGTTTACTTTTTCTATAATCTGTGCTTTCTTTCTTTCTTTCTTTCTTTTTCTTTTTTGCTTTGTGTTTGGTCTTTTCTAGTTTCTTACAGTGAAAAGCTAGATTCAGTTCAGTTCAGTTCAGTTCAGTTGCTCAGTCGTACCCGACTCTTTGCGACCCCATGAATCGCAGCACGCCAGGCCTCCCTGTCCATCACCAACTCCCGGAGTTCACTCAGACTCATGTCCATCGAGTCGGTGATGCCATCCAGACATCTCATCATCTGTCATCCCCTTCTCCTCCTGCCCCAAATCCCTCCCAGCATCAGAGTCTTTTCCAATGAGTCAACTCTTCGCATGAGGTGGCCAAAGTATTGGAGTTTCAGCTTTAGCATCAATCCTTCCAAAGAACTGACTTCAAATCTTCTGTTATCAGGCATTTACAGCTATAAGTTTGCTTCTAAACACTGCTTTAGCTGCACTCAAGAAGATTTGATATGTTTTCCTTTTCCTTCATCTGATAGTTTGGTAACTTGTCTTGTGAGTTCATCTTTCACCCATCATCATTTTTAGGTGTACATTGATTAATATTCACATTTATGAATTTTCCAAATTTTTGTATGTTACTGACTTCTGGTTTCATTTCATTGTGGTCAAGAATATACTTTGTGTGATTTTTAATTCTTTAAAATTTATTCAGACTTGTTTTATAGTTTTTCATGTGCACATGAGAAGAATGTGTATTCTTCTGTAGTAGGGCAGGATACTCAACATCTGTCAGGTCTAGTTAGTGTACAGTGTTGGTGAAATCTTCTGTTTATTTGTCAATCTTGTCTAATTGTTCTATCCATTATTGGAAGTGGATATCAAAGTCTCCAGTTAATTGTTGATTTTTCTGTTTGGGCCTTTTTTAAAGGGTGTCGGTGCCAGTGGATGAGGGTGGTTGACTTAATGTTGCACACTATAAATATCTTTGATATTGATTGTGAGTGAAGTTGCTCAGTGATGTCCAACTCTTTGTGACCCTGTGGACTGCAGCCTGCCAGGCTCCATCATCCATGGGATTTTCCAGGCAGTAATACCAGAGTGGGTTGACATTTCCTCCTCCAGGGGATCTTCCCAACCCAGGGATCAAACTCTGGTTTCCCACATTGCAGGCCGAATCTTTACCATCTGAGCCACCAGGAAAACTGTTTATATTGATCGTAAAGGGGTTCTGTAAATAAATATGACATATCACACTTTTAATGAAAAGTACAAAAGGTAAACAATTCATAGAAAAAAAAATACAATGCCTAATAACCATAGGAAAGAAGCTCAATTTCATTTGTAATCAGGGAAATCCAAAATAGAATGAGATAATCATTTTTTAAAATCTAACAAAAATGTGAAACTTATTAGTAATCTTAGAATATGAGGAGATAGGTATTTTCAAGCACTCTTGATGTGGCAAGTTGTTTTCTTAATTTTTGGTAACTTAATAAATTTTTGGTGTTTTTACTGTTTTGTTATGAATATACCCATGTATTTATCACCTTATTGTATATGAAACACTATCTCTTTTTTTTTTTTTTTTTAGCTATAAATTTGTTTAATTTTTTAGTTGCAGGTAATTGCTTTACAGAATTTTGTTGTTTTCTGTCAATTCTCAATATGAATCAGCCATAGGTATACATATACCCCCTCCCTTTTGAACCTCCCTCCCATCTCCCTCTTCATCCCACCCCTCTAGGATGATACAGAGCCCCTGTTTGAGTTCCCTGAGACGTAAGAGCAAATTCCCACTGGCTATCTATTTTATATATGGTAATGTAGGTTTCCATGTTACTCTCTCCATACATCTCACCCTCTCCTCCCCTCTCCCTGTGTCTGTAAGTCTATTCTCTTTGTCTGTTACTCCACTGCTGCCCTGTAAATAAATTCTTCAGTACCATTTTTCTAAATTCCATATATTTGGATTAGTATACAATATTTATCTTTCTCTTTCTGACTTACTTCACTCTGTATGATAGGCTCTAGGTTCATCCACTTCATTAGAACTGACTCAAACGCGTTTTTTTTATGATTGAGTAATTACTTTGCCAACAAAGGTCTGTCTAGTCAAGGCTATGGTTTTTCCAGTGGTCATGTATGGATGTGAGAGTTGGACTGTGAAGAAAGCTGAATGCCAAAGAATTGATGCTTTTGAACTGTGGTGTTGGAGAAGACTCTTGAGAGTCCCTCGGACTGCAAGGAGATCCAACCAGTCCATCCAAAAGGAGATCAGTCCTGGGTGTTCATTGGAAGGACTGATGTTAAAGCTGAAACTCCAATACTTTGGCCACCTCATGCAAAGAGTTGATTCATTGGAAAAGACTCTGATGCTGGGAGGGATTTGGGGCAGGAGGAGAAGGGGATGACAGATGATGAGATGGCTGGATGGCATCACCAACTCGATGGATATGAGTTTGAGTGAACTCCGGGAGTTGGTGATGGACAGGGAGGGCTGGCGTGCTGCGATTCATGGGGTCGCAAAGAGTCGGACACGACTGAACTGAACTGAGCTGAATATTCAATTGTGTATATATACCACAGCTTCTTTATCCATTCATCTGTCGATGGACATCTAGGTTGCTTCCATATTCTAGCTATTGTAAGTAGTGCTGCAATGAACAATGGGATACATGTGTCTTTTCCAGTTTTGATTTCCTCAGGGTATATGCCTAGGAGTGGTATTGCTGGGTCATATCGTGGTTTTATTCCTAGCTTTTTAAGGAGTCTCCATACTGTCTCCTATAGTGGCTGTATCAATTTACATGCCCACCAACAGTGCAAGAGCTTCCCCTTTTCTCCACACCCTCTCCAGCATTTATTGTTTGTAGGTTTTTTGATGATGGCCATTCTGACCACTGTGAGGTGATATCTCATTGTAGTTTCAATTTGCATTTCTCTAATAATGAGCAATGTTGAGCATCTTTTCACGTGTTTGTTAGTCATCTGTATGTCTTCTTTGCATAAATGTCTGTATAGGTCTTTTCCCACTTTTTGATTGGGTTGTTTGCTTTTCTGGTATTGAGTTGTATGAACTGCTTGTATATTTGAAATTGATCCTTTGTCAGTTGTTTCACTTGCTATTATTTTCTCCCATCTTGAGGGTTGTCTTTTCACCTTGCATATAACTTCCTTAGCTGTACAAAAACTTTTAAGTTTAATCAGGTCCCACTTGTTTACTTTTGTTTTTATTTCCATTACTCTAGGAGGTGAGTCATAGAGGATCTTGCTGTGATTTATGTCATCGAGTGTTCTGCCTATGTTTTCTTTTAAGAGTTTTATAATTTCTGGTCTTACATTTAGGTCTTAAATCCATTTTGAGTTTATCTTTGTGTATGGTGTTAGTAAGTGTTCTAATTTCAGTCTTTTACATGTTGCTGTCCAGTTTTCCCAGCATCATTTATTGAAGAGGCTGTCTTTGCCTTATTGTATATTCTTGCCTCCTTTGTCAAAAATAAGGTACCCATAGGTGCATGAGTTTATTTCTGGGCTTTCTGTTTTGTTCCTTTGGTCTGTATTTCTGCTTTTGGGCCAGTAGCATACTGTCTTGGTGACTGTAGCTTTGTAATATAATCTGAAGTCAGGAATGTGGATTCCTCCAGCTCCATTCTTCTTTTTCAAGACTGCTTTGGCTATTCAGGGTCTTTTGTGTTTCCATATGAATTGTGAAATTTTTTGTCTAGTTCTGTGTAAAATGCCATTGGTAATTGGATGGGGATCGTATTGAATCTGTAGACTGTGTTTGGTAATATAGTCATGTTCACAATATCAATTGTTTCTACTCAGGAACATGGAATATCTGTCCATCTGCTTTTGTCATCTTTGATTTCATTCATCAGTATCTTATAATTTTCTTTGTACATTTCTTTTGTCTCTTTCGGTAACTTTATCTCTAGATATTTTATTCTTTTTGTTACAGTGGTGAATGGGATTGATTCTTTCTCTTTTGATTTATTATTGTTAGTATATAGAAATGCAGGTGATTTCTCTGTATTGATTTTGTTTCCTATGACTTTTCTAAATTCACTGTTTAGATCTACTAATTTTCTGATAGTATGTTTAATGTCTTTGGTGTACTATTATGTCATCTGCACACAGTGAGAATTTCTTTTCTGATCTGGATTCCTTTTAATTTTTTTCTTCTCTGATTGCTGTAGCTAGCACTTCCAAAACTATGTTGAATAATAGTGATAAAAGTTGACACCCTTGTCTTGATCCTGATCTTAGGGGGAATGCTTTCAGTTTTTCACCATTGAGAATAATGTTTGCTGTAGGCTTATCATGTATGGCCTTTACTATGTTGAGGTAAGTTCTGTGCCCATTATTTGAAGTGTTTTAATCGTAAATGGGTGCTGAATTTTGTCAAAGGCTTTTTCTGCACCTATTGAGATTATCATATGGTTTTTATCTTTCAATTTGTAAATATGGTGCATCACATTGATTGATTTGCGTATATTGCATATATTTTTTGCATCTCTGGAATAAACCCAACTTGATCTGGTTTATAAGCTTTTTGATATCTTGTTGAATTCTGTTTGCTAAAATTCTCTTGAGGATTTTTGTTTCTATGTTCATCAGTGATATTGGCCTGTAGTTTTCTTTTTTGTGTGTTGTCTTTGTCTGGTTTTGATATCAGGGTGATGGTAGCCTCATAGAATGAGTTTGGAAGTGTTCCTTCCTCTGCAGTTTTTTTAAAGAGTTTTAGAAGGATAGGCATTAGCTCTTTTTTAAATGATAGAATTCTCCTGTGATTCTGGTCCTGGGCTTCTGTTTTTTGGGGGGAGATTTTTCGTCACAGTTTCAATTTCAGTGCTTGTAATTGCTTTGTTTATCATTTCCATTTCTTCCTGGTTCAGTCTTGGAAGGTTAAATTTTTCTAAGGATCTGTCCATTTCTTCCACGTTGTCCATTTTATTGCTGTGTGTTTGTTCATAATGATCTCTTAGACTTCTTTGTATTTCTGCATTGTCTGTTGTAACGTCTCCTTTTTCATTTCTGATTTTGTTGATTTGATTAGTCTCTTTTTTTCTTGATTAGTCTGGTTGAAGGTTTGTCAATTTTGTTTATCTTCTCAAAGAACCAGTTTTAAGTTTTATTAATCTTTACTATTGTTTCTTTCATTTTCAATTATTTCTGCTCTGATGTTTATGATTTGTTTCCTTCTGCTAATTTTGCAGGATGGAGGGGGGTGTGTGGTTTGTTCTTTTTCCAGTTGTTTTAGGTGTAAACTTACATTGTCTCTGATGTTTTTCTTATTTCTTTAGGTAGGATTGTATTGCTGTAAACTTCCCTCTAAGAACTGTTTTTGCTACATCCTGTAGGTTTGAGTTGTCTTGTTTTCATTGTCATTTATTTCTAGAAATTTTTTTATTTCCCTTTTGATTTCTTTATTAACCCGTTGGTTATTTAGAAACGTATTGTTTAATCTCCATGGGTTTGTGTTTTTTACAGTTTTTTTTTTTCTTGTAATTGATATCTAGTCTCTTAGCATTGTAGTCGGAAAAGATGCTTGATATGATTTCAATTTTCTTAAATTTACTGATGTTTGATTTGTGACCCAAGATGTGGTCTATCCTGGAGAATATTCCATGTGCACTTGAGAAGAATGTGTATTCTGTATTTGGATGGAATGTCCTGAAGATATCAATGAGATCCATCTCATCTAATGTATCATTTAAGACTTGTGGTTCCTTATTAATTTTCTGTTTTGATGATCTGTCCAGTTCATTGGTGTGAGTGGGGTGTTAAAGTCTCCTACTATTATTGTGTTACTGTCAATTTCTCCTTTTATGTCTCTTATTGTTTGTCTTACATGTTGAGGTGCTCCTATGTTGGGTGGATAGATATTAACAATTGTTATGTCTTCCTCTTGGATTGATCTCTTGTTCATTATGTAGTGTTCCTAACCTCTTGTAATAGTCTTTATTTTAAGGTCTATTTTGTCTGATATGAGGATTGCCACTCCATCTTTCTTTTGCTTTCCAATTGCATGGAATATATTTTTCCATCCTCTCACTTTCAGTCTATATATGTCTTTAGGTCTGAAGTGGGTTTCTTATAGACAGCATATATATGGGTCTTGTTTTTATATTCATTCAGCCAGTCTGATTCTTTTGGTTGGAGCATTTAATTCATTTACATTTAAGGTAGTTATTGATATTCCTATTTCCATTTTTTTAATTGTTTGGGCTTGATTTTGTAAATTGTTTTCTTCTTTTGTATTTATTGACTATACAAGTCCCTTTAATATTTGTTTTAAAGCTGGTTTGGTGGTACTGAATTCTCTTAACTTTTGCTTGTGCTCAAAGCTTTTGATTTCTCCATGAATTTTGAATGAGATCTTTGCTGGGTAGAGTAATCTTGGTGGTAGATTTAAAAGGGAATTTCAGTACTTTAAATATATCTTACCATTCTCTTCTGGCCCACAGTTTCTGCTGAAAGATCAGCTGTTAAACATATGGGGTTTACCTTGTATGTTACTTGTTACTTTTTCCTTGCTGCTTTTAATAAATTCTTTCTTTGTGTTTAATCTTTGTTAGTTTGATTAGTATGTGTCTTGGCGTGTTTCTCCTTGTGTTTATCCTGTATGGGACTCCTTGTGCCTCTTGGATTTGATTGACTATTTCACTTTTCCGTGTTGGGGAAATTTTCAACTATAATCCCTTCAAAAATTTTCTCATACCCTTTCTTTTCTCTTCTTCTGGGACCCCTCTTTTCAAATGTTGGTGTGTTTAATATGGTCCCAGAGATCTCTGAGACTATCCTCAGTTCTTTTCATTCTTTTTATTTTATTCTGCTCTTCAGAAGTTATTTCCACCATTTTATGTTCCAGTCACTGATTTGTTCTTCTGCTTCAGATATTCTGTTATTGATGTCTTATAGTGTATTTTTAATTTTAGTAATTGTGTTGTTTGTTCTTTAATTCTTCTAGGTCTTTGTTAATTGATTGTTGTATTTTCTCCATTCTATTTTCAAGGTTTTTAATCATCTCTACTATCATTACTCTGAATTCTTTTTTAGGTAGCTTGCCTATTTCCTCTTCATTTATTTGGACTTCTGTGTTTCTAGTTTGTTCCTTCATTTGTGCAATATTTCTCTGCCTTTTCATTATTTTTTTTAAAACTTCCTGTGTTTGAGGTCTCCTTTTTCCAGGCTTCAAGGTTGAATTTTTTCTTCGTTTTGATTTCTACCCTCCTCAGTTTGGTCCATTGGGTTGTGTAAGCTTCATGTAGTGTGAGATTTGTGCTGAGTTTTTTGTTTGTTTTGTTTTCTTTTGTCTTGTTTTTCCTCTGATGGACAAGGCTGAGTGAGGTGGTAATTCTGTCTGCTGATTATTGGGTTTGTAGTTTTGTTTTGCTTGTTTTTTGGATGAGGCATCCTGTATGGTGTTTGGGTGATGCCAAGTCTTGTATTCAGGTGGTTTCCTTTGTTTGAGTTCTCACTATTTGATACTTAGGGTTAGTTCTCTGGTAGTCTAGGGTCTTGGAATCAGTGCTCCCACTCCAAAGGCTCAGGGCTTGATCGTTGGTCAGGAATGAAGATTCCACAAGTGGTTTGTTATGGCATTAAGTGAGATTAAAACAAATACCCAAAGATGAAAAACCGAAGATGAACCCCAGACAAATGGCAGTTGCAAATCAGGCGAATAAAAATTAAAATAATGGAATAGAAACATACACATTCAAAAGCAAAATTAAAACAGTCCAACAAAAATAAAGTACAATAAATTGAGCCAGTGAACAAAGGAAACCAAAAATTTTGTCTACCAGTTAAGAATAAAACTAACTAAGCACAAACTGGAAAACAAAACTAAAGCAAGGTGCCAAGTTAGGAATAAAGCAATGAAAACAAAACTAACAAATATGTTCAGGGAAAAGGAAAGAAAGAAAAGAAAAGAATAGACATGCAAAGTTAAATAGAGGTAGATTAAGAATGTTTGTATACAGTAAAGAATAACTGCAAGAGGAAAAGATTAGTAGGAAAAGCAAGCAAAGAAATGTAGAAAAAAATAACAATAGGTTTTAAAAAGTTAAAAGTTAAAATTTTTAAAAGAGGAAAGAAAATAAAAAAGAAAAACTGAAACTCCACAGAACTACAAAAGCCCAATGTAGAGGCAGAGGTTTATAACACTAAAAAGTAATTTAACAACAACAAAAACTCAAACACTTGATTAGATTTCATCATGCCAATAAATCAACAACTACAACAGAGGAGGGGAGAAAAGAAAAAAGAGAAGAAAAAATCCAAAAGAAACTATGGAACAAGTCAAAACATAAGAATAATAAATACATTTCTAGAGTCACTGCTGTCAGAGTCCTTGCCCTTGGTGGGAGTCACGTCCATCTCACCTCCCTAGGATGCCCTGTGCTGATCTCTGGACCTGCTGTGGGGGCAGCTCAGATTCTAATCTGGCCCTGCCCCTATGTGTTCTTGCCAATAATGTCCACAGCTATCAGAACTAGTGTGTTTTCTTTGGTGGGAGCTCTCAATGTCCTTTTATAACACAGACACAGAATCTGCCTAGTTGATCATGTGGATTTATCTGTAACTTGTACAGCTGGTGGGAAGGTTTTGGGTCTTCTTTCTTAGCCACAGTGCACCTGGGTTTCAACTGTGGTTTTATTTCCACCTCTGCATGTGGATCATCCACTGGGTTTTGCTCCTGAGGCTGCCCTGGAGGACTTGCATCTGCCCCAGTGAAAGCCAGGTATGAAGGTGGTGCAGGTGCTTGGGTTGCAGGGGTTCTGGCAGCACTAGGCACTCAGCGGGGTTGGTGGCTAGCGCAGCAGGAAATATAGTGTTCTAGAAGGGTATGGCAACCAGTTTTGGCCTGTACACTCCAGTATTCTTGCCTGGAGAACTCTCCTGACAGAGAAGCCTGGCAGGCCACAGTTCACAGGGTTGCAAAGAGTTGGACACAACAGAAGCGACCTCGCTTGCATAGATGTCAGAGTATTTTTGCATGTGGCAGCTTTGGCTCAGTGAAGGTTGAGCATGAAGGTGGCATAGCTGCCTGGGTCACGGGGACCCTGGCTGTTCCAAGTGTGCTTGGAAAGGACTGCCTCTGCCTCAGGAGTTATGGCTCTATCAGAGTGTTTTTTCGAGCCTTTGGTAGCTGGTGATCAGAAGGCCTCTTTGGCTAGTCTTTCTCTGCAGCCCTGCCCGTTCAGGTAATTAGAGGGCTCCTTTGCTGGGGATCCTTTTCTGTTTTTTGTCATGTCAGGCACATAGAGGGGTCCCCTGGCTGGAGTCCTGCTCTGTAGATTGACACATCAGGTACTTAATGGGGCACGCTGGGTGGGGTCCTACTCCGTGGTTCGCCCTCTCAGGCAGTTGATGGGCCAGCCTCTATGTTGTTCAGCTACCGATGCTGGCGTTTGGAGAGAGAGAGGCTATGGTGATGGCTCCACGCCCAACGCGTGACTCAGCAGTATTGCCTTTCTCCCATGGCTGCCTTGCTTTCCTCTGCAGGCATGTCCCACCACAGTCTCCTCCCTCACATCCCCTCTATCCATCTCTGCGCAGTCAACAGCAGGCCTCGCCCTGGGATTGCTCCACAATCCCTAAACTCCAGCCCCCAGCCGCTGTATCTTCTAGGGCACCTGCGTCCCTGTCCAGGGTATGTATGGCTGTGGCAAGGACTGTCTGATTCTCATTCCATTTAGGCTGCCACAGATCAGGTTTTCACTCTCAGCCTTAAATGTTTCTTCTCTGACTCAGACAGTTACCCCAATGTGGTGTTCAGATCCCTGCTTCAGTTCCCCCACCCGATGAAGGCAGGTCCAGTTTTACTGTTTACTAACACTCCTTTTTTCCCCCCTAGTTCATTCATTCTACCAAGTTTCGCATAGTTCTATATATTATTTTCTGCTGGTCAGGTACTCCTGTCCCTTCTCAGCTGGTGTGCTGCATGCACTTCTGTGTCGAATGTGTATTCCTGATGTATCCATGGAGAGAGATGTACTCCATGCCCCCCTACTCCTCTGCCATGTTGTTCTTGAAACATTATCTCTTTTTCACCTATATTTTGTGTAAACAGGTCTTTAAATATCACCTGAATTGCTTCCCTGGTGGCTTAGATGGTAAAGCGTCTGACTACAATGCGGGAGACCTGGGTTCCATCCCTGGGTTGGGAAGATCTGCTGGAGAAGGAAATGGCAATCCACTCCAGTACTATTGCCTGGAAAATCCCATGGACAGAGGAGCCTGGTAGGCTACAGTCCATGAGGTCGCAAAGTGTTGGACACGACTGAGCAACTTCACTTTCACTCTCTGTGTATTCTTGCCATCTCTTTTTAATCTCTTATGCTTCTGTTAGTTCCTTACTGTTTCTATCCTTTATCATACCCACCCTTGCATGTACTATTCGCTTGATAACTCCAGTTTTCTTGAAGAGGTATTTAGTCTTTCCCATTCTATCATTTTCCTCTATTCTTTGCACTGTTCCTGTGAGAAGTCCTTGTTATCTCTCCTTGGTGTTGTCTAGAACTCTGTTCAGTTGGATATATCTTTCTTTTTCTCCCTTGCTTTTTTACTTCTCTTCTTTCCTCAGCTATTTGTAAAGCCTCCTCGGATAACCACTTTGCCTTCTTTCATTTCTTTTTCTTTGGGATGTTTTGGTCAGTGACTCCTGTACAATATTATGAATCTGTCCATAGTTCTTAATGTACCCTGGTCACCAGGGCTCATCCTTTTATTCATCACTTCCATGTATAATCATAAAGAATTTGATTTAGGTTGTACCTGAATGGCCTACTGGTTTTCCCTACTTTCTTCAATTTAAGATCTGAGCCACAGTCAGCTCCAGGCCTTGTTTTTGCTGACTGTAAGAGCTTCTCCATCTTTGGCTGTAAAGAATATAATCAGTCTGATTTCGGTGTTGACCATTTGGTGGTGTCCTTGTGTAGGATTGTATCTCGTGTTGTTGGAAGAGGTGTTTGTTATGATCAGTGTGTTCTCTTGACAAAAATCTGTTAGCCTCTGCCCTTCTTCATTTTGTACTCCAAGGCCAAACTTGCTTACAATTCTGGGTATCTCTTGAGTTCCTATTTTTGCATTTCAATCCCTTATAATGAAAAGGACATCTTCTTCAGTGTTAGTTCTAGAAGGTCTTATAGGTGTTCATAGAACCATTTAGTTTTAACTTCAGCATCCTTGGTTGGGGCACAGACTTGGATTACTGTGATGTTGAATGGTTTGCCTTGGAAATGAACTGAGACAATTCTGTTATTTTTGAGATTGCACCCAAGTACTGCATTTTGGACTCTTGTTGACTAACCTAATATTCCAGGTTCCTCTGTGTGCTGCTGATCCCCGCTCACAGTGCCGGTGGTCTTGCTCATCCTGTTCATCTGTCTGCATTGTTCGCTGAACCCATGGCAGGCAAGGTGCGAGCTAAGAGGCTGGAAAAAAATGCTAGGTTCCATGGGAACTGCAGATACATTTATTCTCTCCTGGCTGGTGCAGCAGCCATAGCATTAGACAGAACACAACATAACCACACACAACCCTTCAGGGCTTTTCCAAGTGAAGTTTTTACTGGTGTACCTCACAGAGTAGCCCATGACCAAGCAAGTACCTCGTGATGCACATGTGCAGCACTGTAAGTGATCTCAGATGTTCCATAATTGTGCAGGGTCATTGTTTACAGAGCATGGGGCGAGAGAGCCTGACCACACCATCCTGGCTACTTTGCTCTTTCCCCACACTATGCAGTACTGTTCTTTATAGCATCAGAGTTTACTTTCACCACCAGCCACCATCACAGCTGAGCATTATTTCTGCTTTGGCCCAGCTACTTCATTCTTTTTGGAGCTATTTGTAATTGTCTTCCACTCTTTCCCAGTAGTATCATGAAGTCGCTCAGTCGTGTCCTACTCTTCGTGACCCCATGGACTAGCCCACCAGGCTCCTCCATCCATGGAATTTTTTAGGCAAGAGTACTGGATTGGGTTGCCATTTCCTTCTCCAGTAATATATTGGACACAATCTGACCTGGCGGGCTCATCATCTGGTGCCATATCTTTTTGCCTTATATTGTCCATGGAGTTCTCATGGCAAGAATACTGGAATGGCTTGCCATTCCCTCCTCCAGTGGACCACATTTTGTCAGAACTCTCCACTATGACCCATCCATTTTGTGTGGCCTTGCATGACATATGCCCCATTGCCATGACAAGGCTATGATTCATGAAGGGACGTAATGACTTTAAGCCCATTAATAGTTAATTGCCTGGACTTACTATTTCATTGAGCTTACAAAGTGTGAAGATAATAAGTTAATCATTCCTTTTTCATTCATTATCAAAATTCTTAAAAAAAACTTTAGCTAATCAGTGTTTGGTTATCCTGAGATGTAGAAAAGGGGAATACATGCTTCTCTCTCATTTTTTCACACATTTACCAGTTTTCAGAATAATAGCTTAGTTTTCTAACATCCACCAAAGATCTTACATTTCAATTCATGCAGATATTGCCCTTCTTACTCAGTCCTTCCCCACTGGGGGTCCCTTTAGATTGGTTCCTGAATCTTTTGATATGACCATAGTTGTCTATAGCATCTTTGCTTTTGGCAAAATATGTTCCAAGATCGTGTACATTTTTTGACCGAAAACCTTTAGTCAACTTATTGTCAAAAATTTCAATTTTCTTTTAGTGGGAAATGATGTTTCAAGACCACAATCTGTGCTCTAGGAGGTGTTCACTCCTGTTAGGTGGCTCATTTTTTGTACACTTTTTCAGTGAATAGAATTAGGAAATCCTATTTTCCTTTAAGGTAATTATACCACAATCTATATTAATATTTTTAAATCAAATTTAAGATTTCAAGTTTTTACTTCTTTCATTTTACATTTGTATCTTTTTCTCTGAAACAATGAAAATCTTTGTTCATAGAGATAATAGCATGGTAACTTATTTACTGTGCTATTAGATGCATTTGAAGTTTCAGAAAATAAAAGTGTTTCTAGTATCACCAGGATTACTTTAAAACAGCTTACTTTGTGTGTGTGTGTGTGTGTGTGTGTGTGTGTGTGTGTTTCTAATTTTTTGGATCCTTAGGACGTGCATTCAAATTCTGTATTTTAAAAAGCAACTAAACAACACCTTGATACACAGGTTGATTTATTTCATTTGGATTTAATTATGTTTTAGGTTCAGATGGTAAAGAATCTGCCTGCAGTGCAGGAGACACAGGTTCAATCCCTGCGTTGAGAAGATCTCCTGGAGAAGGGAATGGCTACCCACTCCAGTATTCTTTCCTGGAGAATTCCAGGGACAGAGGAGCCTGGTGGGCTGCATGGGATCACAAAGAGTAGGACATAACTGAGTGACTTTCACTTTCAAAGCATCTATAATCCTTTGTTCCAAAAGCAAATATATAAAACAAGATGTGAAATTTTACTCCATCTGTCACTCCCATTTCTCTCCCTCCTTCTCATGTATGTAACTGGTTTTCTTTGGATACTGCTTTGGATGCTTCTTTCCACCTATGTTTTGTATTTTATTATAACCAAATGTATGTGTGTGCATAGGTATTAATAGTATTTGATCTCTTGGATTAAAAAGTACTGTATGTGCCTTGCTTTTTTTACTTAACAACATATTCTGATCATTGCTACGAAGCAATATGTTATCACTGTATAATACTCTAGTGTGTGGATTTACTATAGACTATTCTGGTAGTACTTTACTGAATGAACTGAGTCCCTTGAGGGGGAAACCCTATTGAAGTGTTGCAGAGCCCTGTCTATATGACACCTCATATTATTCCTGTTTTGTCTTTGGCACAGATCCCTAAAGTGGAATTGTTGCTTTGAAGGATAAATATGTAAGTAATTTTGCTAGATGTTGCCACATTGTATGATTTTTCATGCGGTTAGCAATATGAGGGAATATTGTCAAACTTTGGAAGATTGCCTGATCTGACAATGAGACATTATCTGAGTAAAGCTCAATTTGCAGTTTTCTTATTATGAATGAAGTTGTTGAAGGGCTATTTGATACAATACCTTATTCTATGAACAGTTTGTCTTTTGCCCATCTTACTGTTGGGTTTTTAGTCTTCCTTGATTTTTTTTTTTAAAGAAGCATTGTGTGTGTTAGAGACATTTGTTGATTAGCTCATGTAATCTGAAGTGTTTTTGTTTTTTTTTTCACTCACAGTTTATATTGCTTTTTTATTATAATATTTCTTATTGATTATAACTTAAAGTGTGTTTAACCTTTGCCCCTACAATTCCACTTTCAGGAATTTATCCTAGAATACTGTACATTTGTATATATAAAAGGACATTAATTGTCCCAGCAGTTCTACTCCTTAATGCATAGCCAAGAGAATTATGTTCTACAAAAATGTGTACATCAGTGTTTATACTAGCATTATTTGTAATAGCCAAAGGTAGAAAGAACTCGTGTCTATTAAACTTATAAATGAATAAGCAGAATGCAGTACATTCACATAATGGAATATTATTTGGCCATAGAATTGAATAATGAACAATGATGAACTTTGAAAATACTATGCTGGATGGAAACAGCAAGACACAATAAGCCACATGTTGTATGATTCCATTTGTGAATTCTATTTATATATGATTCTAGAGTAGGCAAATCTGTAGAGACAGATTTAGAAGTTAGATTGTTACTAGGGGATGGGGTGAGGAGAAAATGGGGTATGGGACTTCTTTTTGGGTAATAGTTTTAAAACTTTGTGAATATATGGAGAGGTGAATTTTATGAGAAGCAAAAAGCAAAGGAGAAAAGGAAAGATGTAAGCATCTGAATGCAGAGTTCCAAAGAAAAGCAAGAAGAGATAAAAAAAAAGCCTTCCTCTGCGATCAATGCAAAGAAATAGAGGAAAACAACAGAATGGGAAAGACTAGAGACCTCCTCAAGAAAATTAGAGATACCAAGGGAACATTTCATGCAAAGATGGGCTCAATAAGGACAGAAATTGTATGGACCTAACAGAAGCAGAAGATATTAAGAAGAGGTGGCAAGAATACACAGAAGAACTATACAAAAAAGATCTTCACAACCCAAATAATCACGATGGTATGATCACTCACCTAGAGCCAGATATCCTGGAATGTGAAGTCAACTGGGCCTTAGAAAGCATCACTACGAACAAAGCTACTGGAGGTGATGGAATTCCAGTTGAGCTATTTCAAATCCTGAAAGATGATGCTGTGAAAGTGCTGCACTCAATATGCCAGCAAATTTGGAAAACTCAGCAGAGGCCACAGCTCTGGAAAAGGTCAGTTTTCATTCCAATCCCAAAGAGAGGCAATGCCAAAGAATGCTCAGACTACCACACAACTGCACTCATCTCACACGCTAGTAAAGCAATGCTCAAAATTCTCCAAGCCAGGCTTCAGCAATACGTGAACCATGAACTTCCTGATGTTGAAGCTGGTTTTAGAAAAGGCAGAGGAACCAGAGATCAATTTACCAACATCCACTGGATCATGGGAAAAGCAAGAGAGTTCCAGAAAAACATCTATTTCTGCTTTATTGACTATGCCAAAGCCTTTGACTGTATGGATCACAATAAACTGTGGAAAATTCTGAAAGAGATGGGAATACCAGACCACCTGACCTGCTTCTTGAGAAATTTGTATGAAGGTCAGGAAGCAACGGTTAGAACTGGACATGGAACAACAGACTAGTTCCAAATAGAAAAAGGAGTACGTACGTCAAGGCTGTATATTGTCACCCTGCTTATTTAATTTATATGCAGAGTACATCATGAGAAACGCTGGGCTGGAAGACGCACAAGCTGGAATCAAGATTGCCAGGAGAAATATCAATAACCTCAGATATGCAGATGACACCACACTTATGGCAGAAAGTGAAGAGGAACTAAAAGCCTCTTGATGAAGGTGAAAGAGGAGAGTGAAAAAGTTGGCTTAAAACTCAACATTCAGAAAACGAAGATCACTTGGGCATCTGGTCCCATCACTTCATGGCAAATAGATGGGGAAACAGTGGAAACAGTGTCAGACTTTTTTTGGGGGGGCTCCAAAATCACTGCAGATGGTGACTGCAGCCATGAAATTAAAAGACGCTTACTCCTTGGAAGAAAAGTTATGACCAACCTAGATAGCATATTCAAAAGCAGAGACATTACTTTGCCAACAAAGGTCTGTCTAGTCAAGGCTATGTTTTTTCCAGTGGTCATGTATGGATGTGAGAGTTGGACTGTGAAGAAAGCTGAGTGCCAAAGAATTGATGCTTTTGAACTGTGGTGCTGGAGAAGACTCTTGAGAGTCCCTTGGACTGCAAGGAGATCCAACCAGTCCATTCTGAAGGAGATCAGCCCTGGGATTTCTTTGGAAGGAATGATGCTAAAGCTGAAACTCCAGTACTTTTGCCACCTCATGCCAAGAGTTGACTCATTGGAAAAGACTCTGATGCTGGGAGGGATTGGGGGCAGGAGGAGAAGGGGACGACAGAGGATGAGATGGCTGGATGGCATCACTTACTTGATGGACATGAGTCTGAGTGAACTCCGGGAGTTGGTGATGGACAGGGAGGCCTGGTGTGCTGCAATTCATGGGGTCGCAAAGAGTAGGACACGACTGAGCGACTGAACTGAACTGAACTGAAACATTTTTAGTGATTATCACTAACCAAATCATGAGAGAACATTAGACGAATTCAAATTGAAGGGCATTCTACAAAATAACTGCTAAGTATATACCAGTACTTCTTGAAAGTGTTAAGATCATGAAAATATAAAATAAAAATCTTAGGAATCATCTCAGATTGGAAAAGTCTAAGGAAACATGAGAACCAGTTCTCATGAGTCTAAACATGAGTTTAGAGTTTTAAACTCATAAACATGAGTCTAAGGAAACATGAGAAAATGCAGTGTGAAATCGTTGATTAGACCCTAAACTAGGAAAAATAAATTAGTGGAGAAAAAGTGAATTCACATAAGATTCATGAATTAGCTAAAGTAGCATAGTGATGTTTGCCTCCAGATTTGAATAATTATACCATAGTTATTTAATATGTTAACATTTGGGGACACTCGTAAGGGATATACAAAGACTCTACTGGTTTCTGTATCTTTAAAATTATCTTTAAAATGTTTTAAAATAAAAATTATTATTTCAACAACATTAAAAAAGACAAAACTCCATTGATGTCCATCAACATGGAATGGGTAAAATAATGGTATTTTCATACAGTGGAATACAGTTTATCAGCTACAGAGAACAAGAATTTGTATACAGTGACATGGAAAAATAGGTTAAGGTATTCATAAAAAAGGAAGAAGATACATTTTCTGTTACCATTTATGTAAAAGAATGTTTTTACCTATAATGTACATGTGTAAAAATATTGACGGATTTCTAGCATCGTGATTGCCTATGGAAAGTAGAACATATATTAATTAATATATTCCCTTACTTTAATGTTTTATGACTTTCGTATGTTCATGTAACAGTTGTAAGGTTTTTATGTATGTCTATTCCATAAAAAGGAATGCAGAAAGATAATTAACTCATTAGCGATAGCTTACGGTGAATGGTGTGTGAATTCGAAGGAGAAGGTCTCCGAAGGAGAAGAATTCACTCTGGGACCAAAGACGTAGCCTCAGTCATTCAGAGCTTTGTGTAGCAGAGATTTTATTAAAGTGAAAGAATAGAGAAGAGCTTTCAGTGAAAGGCACTGGAAGGGGATAGGAGTATACCCACCCTTGCTGCTTTAGTGGGATATTATATATACCTCAAGGTATATATACCTCAAGGCAGTGAAAGTTTTACCAGGCTCCTCTCCCTCAACATACATCTTGAGATAACATCAAAACAAGATTAATCAAGGGGAACAGGTCTCTGAACAAGATGTCTTTGGTTGGGATATATTGTATCCATATAATCAAGGGCATAGGTTTTTGAAGAAAAATAGGTTTCTGAATAGGTACATTGTTTTGTTGTATAATCATTAGCTCTGGGGTTAGAGTTAGTCTTAGACAAATAGATTGTTGCCATAGCAGCTCACAGGCCTAAGGGGAAAGAATGTAAAAAAGGGTTGCCTCCTCCTCTTCCTCAAGGGCCCTGGACTCTCTATCAACCTACCTAAAAATTAACTGTCTTAGTATTGAAAATTATGACCAACCTAGATAGCATATTTAAAAGCAGAGACATTACTTTGCCAACAAAGGTCTGTCTAGTCAAGGCTGTGGTTTTTCCAGTAGTCATGTATGGATGTGAAGGTTGGACGGTGAAGAAAGCTGAGTGCTGAAGAATTTATGCTTTTGAACTGTGGTGTTGGAGAAGACTCTTGAGAGTCCCTTGGACTGCAAGGAGATCCAACCAGTCCATCCCAAAGGAGATCAGTCCTGGGTGTTCATTGGAAGGACTGATGTTGAAGCTGAAACTCCAATACTTCGGCCACCTCATGCAAAGAGTTGACTTGTTGGAAAAGACCCTAATGCTGGGAAGGATTGGGGGCAGGAGAAGGGGACGACAGAGGATGAGATGGCTGGATGGCATCACCAACTCAATAGACATGGGTTTGGGTAGACTCTGGGAGTTGGTGATGGACAGGGAAGCCTGGTGTGCTGCAGTGCATGGGGTCACAAAGAGTCGGACACAACTAAGCAACTGAACTGAACTATTAGTCTCTACTGTTTAACTCTCTTATTAGTCTCTACTGTTATATAAAACATTAAGATAAAAGAGAAGTGCTAAGTCCAAGTATTTAATTCCCTTAATAATGCCTTTCATGTATTTGATATTTTGGCTTTTTGTGTTAAGCTCATTAGGTAACTTTTAGGATTATATGTGCAGTGATTCATTGGCTGATTGCTGTGTCTGGCTTTGAATGAAGTCCAGGGAGTACTTGTTTTGCATTGTGTATTGTTTTGATGACTAGTTACAAACTCCTGTGGTCAGAAGGTAAAGAGTCTGCCTGCAGTACAGGAGACACAGGTTTCATCCCTGGGTTGGGAACATCTCCTGCAGAAGGGAATTGCTAGCCACTCCAGTATTCTTGCCTGGAGAATTCCATGGATGGAGGAACCTAGCGGGCTACAGTCCATGGGTCACAAAGAGTCAAAGACAACTGGGTGACAAACATTTTCACTTTTTTACAAACTCCTGTGTAGCCAGAGTGATGTTAATCCTCTAGGTATGTCTCCTGAGGAGAGAATCACAGTAGGCTTAATTAACAGAGCTGAGAGTTGAAGTTGTTTTCCTTCTTAAGCATACAATCTTAATTCCTCACATTAAAAAATAAAAAAATGAGTGCTTACTCTTTTCCTATAATGAGTAATACACAGTCTTTTAAACAGAATGCTATGGACCATGCTTTTGATTTACTTACAAGTTAACTTTGAATATCCTAGGAAAATCATCACTAAGTTAAAAACTCCTGTAGAAAGCACCCTGGAGCACCCTGTGTGTGAAAGGAAACTCTAAAACAAGTCTAGACCTTTGGCTGCTCTTGGATGTCTCTATCTGGGGTTTATGTTTGAAAGAAATAGGTCTTAATCTATATGGGCCTCTCATCATCTTTAATAACACAGAGTCCCTTTCCTTCAGTTTCAGCCGCTTTTATAGATCTTCTTCTCCAAAGGAGGAAAATAATGCTCTTTGGGGGTCTCTTACATGATTTTGAATATTCATATGCATATATATGTGTGTGTAAGTGAACTCACTCAGTCGTGTCCAACCCTTTGCAACCCCACAGATTATAACTTACCAGGCTCCTCCGTCCATGGAATTTTCCAGGCAAGAGTACTGGAATGGGTTGCCATTTCTTCCTCCAGAGGATCTTCCTGACCCAGGAATCCAACCCAAGTCTCCCGCATTGCAGGCATATATATATGTACATATAAACTTTCTTTAATTGTGGTAAAATATAGATAACATAAAACAATTAAGATGTTAAATTTTAAGTGTACAGTTCCGTAGTATTAAGTATATTTGCATTGTTAACAGAACATTTTCATCTTGCAAAGTAAACTATACCCAGTAAATAACAATTTCCTCTTTCACCATACTCCATCTGTCATCCACCATTCTACATTTTGTTTCTATGTTCAGCTACTCTAGATACCTCATATAAGTGGAACCATAAGGTATTTGTTTTTTAGTGTGTGTGACTGGTTTATTTCACTTAACATAGTGTCCTCAAGGTTCATTCATGTTGTAGCCTGTTTCACAAGTCCAGATGTCACTCTCGTTCCCCTGCTCCCACCACCGTTCAGTTCAGTTCAGTTCAGTCGCTCATTCGTGTCCTACTCTTTGTGACCCCATGAATCGCAGCACGCCAGGCCTCCCTGTCCATCACCAACACCTGGAGTTCACTGAGACTCATGTCCATCAAGTCAGTGATGCCATCCAGCCATCTCATCCTCTGTCGTCCCCTTCTCCTCCTGCCCCCAATCCCTCCCAGCATCAGAGTCTTTTCCAATGAGTCAACTCTTGGCATGAGGTGGCGAAAGTACTGGAGTTTCAGCTTTAGCATCAATACTTACAAAGAAATCCCAGGGCTGATCTCCTTCAGAATGGACTGGTTGGATCTCCTTGCAGTCCAAGGGACTCTGAAGAGTCTTCTCCAACACCACAGTTCAAAAGCATCAATTCTTCAGCGCTCAGCCTTCTTCACAGCCCAACTCTCACATCCATACATGATCACAGGAAAAACCATAGCCTTGACTAGGTGGACCTTTGTTGGCAAAGTAATGTCTCTGCTTTTGAATATGCTATCTAGGTTGATCATAACTTCCTTCCAAGGAGTAAGTGTCTTTTAATTTCATGGCTGCAATCACCATCTGCAGTGATTTTGGAGCCCCCAAAAATAAAGTCTGACACTGTTTCCACTGTTTCCCCATCTATTTCCCATGAAGTGATGGGACCGCATGCCACGATCTTCGTTTTCTGAATGTCGAGCTTTAAGACGACTTTTTCACTCTCCACTTTCACTTTCATCAAGAGGCTTTTTAGTTCCTCTTCACTTTCTGCCATAAGAGTGGTGTCATGTGCATATCTGAGGTTATTGATGCTTCTCCCGGCAATCTTTATTCCAGCTTGTGCGTCTTCCAGCCTAGCATTTCTCATGATGTACTCTGCATAGAAATTAAATAAGCAGGGTGACAATATACAGCCTTGACATACTCCTTTCCTATTTGGAACCAGTCTGTTGTTCAATGTCCAGTTCTAACTGTTGCTTCCTGACCTGTATACAAATTTCTCAAGAGGCAGGTCAGGTGGTCTGGTATTCCCATCTCTTTCAGAATTTTCCACGGTTTATTGTGATCCATACAGTCAAAGGCTTTGGCATAGTCAATAAAGCAGAAATAGATGTTTTTCTGGAACTCTCTTGCTTTTCCCATGGTCCAGTGGATGTTGGCAATTTGATGTCTGGTTCCTCTGCCTTTTCTAAAACCAGCTTGAACATCAGGAAGTTCATGGTTCACATATTGCTGAAGCCTGGCTTGGAGAATTTTGAGCATTACTTTACTAGCGTGTGAGATGAGTGCAGTTGTGTGGTAGTCTGAGCATTCTTTGGCATTGCCTTTCTTTGGGATTGGAATGAAAACTGACCTTTTCCAGTGCTGTGGCCACTGCTGAGTTTTCCAAATTTGCTGGCATATTGACTTCCGCACTTTCACAGCATCAGCTTCCAGGATTTGAAATAGCTCAACTGGAATTCCATCACCTCTGCTAGCTTTGTTCGTAGTGATGCTTTCTAAGGCCCACTTGACTTCACATGTGAACTAATTTTTTGTAGCTTAGTGTTCAAAAAATAATTTCTCAGAAATTCTTGTTTCTCTTTGTAACCACAAAAGTGAAAAGTTAAAGTGAAATCGTTCAGTCGTGTCCGACTCTTTGCAACCCCATGGACTGCAGCCTACCAGGCTCCTCCGTCCATGGGATTCTCCAGGCAAGAATACTGGACTGGGTTGCCATTTCCTTCTCCAGGAGATCTTCCCAACCCAAGGATTGAACCCGGGTCTCCCACATTGCAGGCAGACGCTTTACCATCTGAGCCACCAGGGAAGCTCGTAACTGCAAACACTTATAATAAATATAATGATTACTCCATCTGTTTTTTAAAATAGAAGTAAAAAAGGATGTTTGTGATGGAGGTTATTCTTTAATCTCACACATTTTTCATTGTGTTGTGTTTGGACTAAGGGTGAGATTGGGGAGTTAGAGGAGACTCAAAACAGTCTTGAGTTTAATCATGAGGGCAAGGGGGTGGTGTTTATATCAGTTCCTATTAGTATTTGCTTTTTATAAGGAACTACCCTAAAATTTATTGACTTAAAACAAGTATTCTTTGGATTAGCAGTTTCAGTTAATCTCAGTGTGGGGTTCTTCACTGCATTTTTCTTTTGGGGCGAGGGGTGGAGGTGGAGGGAGTTACTCATACTTTTTCAGTCATCTGCTGGCTTGATTGGAGTTGGATGATCTCAGCTGGCCTTGCCCCTGTATCAGGCCCTTGGTTTATCTAGATGGCCTCATAGGGAGAGTCTCATATGCTCCCATCCTTGTATGCCTAGATGGGATTTCTCTGAAGGCCTCTGGAGGCCTTCATCAGAGGTATGTGTTGTTACTTTATCTGATATATGTTGGTTAGATCAAGTTGCTAAGCCCCTCCATATCTCAGGAAGTGGAGGAATAAACCTAATGGAATTGACAGCACAGTCATACTATTAAAAGGTTTAGTGTACAGGAATAGGAACAATCTGTAGTTCATTTTTTGAAGTCTTCTACAGTTCTTCCCTGTAGCTGAAATGGTAAAGAATCTGCTTGTGAGACAGGAGACCAGGGTTCAATCGATCCCTGGGTTGGGAAGTTCCTCTGGCAAAGAGAATGGCAGTCCACTCCAGTATTCTTGCCTGGAGAATTCCATGGACAGAGAAGCTTGGCGGGCTACAGTCCGTGGGGTCACAAAGAGTTGGACATGACTAAGCAACTAACACACATACACACACAGGACTAATGGGATGAGATTTGTATTTTAGAATGATCACTGTTGAGTGTAGTGTCAAGAAAGATTTGGAGCACGTAGTGAGTTAAGAGTCAAGGTGGGATCATCATCTGTGGGAGAGATGTGAATGTGTAAAGACATCACATGCTTTTCATCCTGTGCTTCAAAATATCTCAAGATGTCCCATACTGATTTATAAAGGGGCAAAATGCAGAGGGATTTAAGTTGGCTTAAAACTCAACATTCAGAAAACTAAGATCCTGGCATCCGGTTCCATCATTTCATGGCAAATAGATAGGGAAACAGTGAAAGACTTTGTTTCTGGGGACTCCAGAATCACTGCAGATGGTGACTGCAGCCATGAAATTAAAAGACTCTTGCTCCTTGGGAGAAAAGCGGTGACCAACCTAGACAGCATATTAAAAAGCAGAGTTTGCTGACAAAGGTCCATCTAGTCAAGCTATGGTTTTTCCAATAGTCATGTATGGATGTGAGAGCTGGACTGCAAAGAAAGCTGAGCGCCGAAGAATTGATGCTTTTGAACTGTGGTGTTGGAGAAGACTCTTGAGAGTCCCTTGGACTGCGAGGAGATCCAACCAGTTGATCCTAAAGGAAATCAGTCCTGAATATTTTTTGGAAGGACTGATGCTAAAGCTGAAACTCCAGTAACTGGCCACCTGATGCAAAGAACTGACTCTTTTGAAAAGACCCTGATGTTGGGAAAGATTGAAGGCAGGAGGAGACGGGATGACAAAGGATGAGATGGTTGGATGGCATCACCGACTCAATGGACATGAGTTTGAGCAAGCTCCTGGAGTTGGTAATGGACAGGGAAGCCTGGCATGCTGCAGTCCATGGGGTCACAATGAGTTGGACACGACTGAGTGACTGAACTGAACTGACTGATGACTGAAAATGGAGAGGGGAGACATTGAACTGATCCAGAGAGGTTTTGCTACATCATGCTCAACTGGAAATAATTAAAAGTTTAGTAAATCGTTTCTAATTAGATCATAATTTAAAGAAGCATGTGCTGCTTTTTTCATCAGCATACTAGACACGGAGAACTTACGGAAGAATTGGAAAGAAAGCAGATTTATTTTTGCCACCGTCTCCTATATAGTTGCCTACACAAAATTCCCACTATATCAAGGCCTGGCTGTCAAGATTTGCTAGGGATGAATGATAATTAAGGTAGTTTACATGGAGATGAAAGAAAGTGTTTGCATTTTAGAAGAGATGTAAATTTAAACAAATTTTAACTGACAGATATAAACATTTACTATTTGAACAAAAGGCGGGTTGTCTATTTTTTTTGCAAGGTGTTAAACACAGCATAATTGTCTAATGGTATATGCCCGCAAACTGAGTGCCTGTTTTTATATTTAATTAGCATTGTAGCCACGTGGATCTCTATCCCAGTGGTCTTCATAAATAGAACTTGCCTGGGAAAGAGTACTACACTAAACCACAGAAACTGCAAATGAGAAAAAGGTGACCCTCCTTTGCTTCCTAGTGTGAGCAGTTTTCAAAGGTTTTGGGGTGTTTTTATTTGCTTTTTAAAAAATTCTGTGTGCATGATGATTGATAAAATGAATGATTTACAATGATAGTTATGCAATTTGTTGACATATATTCATCCACGTTTTGAGAATAGATTCTTTGCAGTGTGGGGTGGGTAATTTAACTGTAGATAATTTGGAAATTATTGGTAAATGCATATAAGCTATTTACTTTTTAAAATATATTTTTACCATTACTTCTGCTTTTGTTTTCATTCTGTAGATTTTAAAACAAATTACAGATATCTTCTGTTTAAAATTTTAATACATTAGTTTGTGACTCTAAGATTTAAGAACTTAAAGAAGTCTTCAGTACCATTATTACGATGAGTATAAGTCTTGAGTATCACTTAATACCTATTCTATTTCCAAATTTCTATGATTGGGTTGATGAAAAATAAATTGATCTAAGAAAGAAATGAAAATTTTTGTTTGAGCTAAGCATGAGGTTTTTAACCAGGAGGAGCATGTCAGAAAACCCTGAAAATCGTTTGGTCCATACACGGTTATATCATTGCACTTCTTTAGAGGTCAAGAACAGTTATATCCAGTGTTTTTGAGACAGAGGGGCTATACATCAACTATCATATTATTGACAGCTTTCACAATCCATATCAGAGAGCCGTGTGACCCCTTATCAAGAAAGAATGTTATATTTAAGGTGTTATCTTAGGAGAATATTGCCATTTATGGATGAGGGGAAATTTCTACTGATGGGAAAGATTTGGTTGATGCATAAGGCAGACAAACTATCCACAGTGGGGAGAGGGGAGGCCAGAGGGCAGAGAAAATTTATTATGTTTAATTTTTTTTTATCTTGGTTTAAAATGTGAGTTTTACTTCACAGTTGACTCCGTTTTTCCCGTTGGTCAAAACCCAAAGTCTACATGTTGCTTTTGGCTAGTATTGGTCAAATTTGTTTTACTCTGTATACTAATGTAGTATGTGGTTCTTTTTATACTCTCCATACCATGTCTTTGAGGAATATGGGTCATTTTTTCTAAATTCTAGATTTTGTGGTGTAAGAGACCAGAGAAAAACCATTACTTTCCAAAGAGCTCCTTCTTCCATCTCACCTGCATTTTGTTGAGGGCTTGTTATAGTGGGTTGCACTATTTGGAGTACATCTCTGAACAAAACAGATTTTAAAAATCCATTTCCTTCATGGCATTTACATTTCCAGTCTAGGGGAGGTAGACAGTAAACAAAAATGAAGTTTGTTAGACCTCTTGTAGAGAACCATAGCAGATAACAAAGGAAATAGGGAGTGTAGGACCATGTTGGATGTGTCAGATGTGTGGTTCCATGCAGTAGGAGCCAGGGAGGGTCCAGAAGAGGATCAATTTACATTTAAATGGTTGCTCTGGCTACCTTGCAAGAGATGAAGGAGCTAGGATGAAAAGCTACTCTATAGTTGGTGCAGTTACAACTCAGATGGGACTTGAACCCACCTCTGTTTTAATTGAGATCCCACACCTGGGCTCAGGACTTAATGAAGCTTGGGTTCTTAATGTTGTGTTACAGAAGGAGTTTAGTGATGGACAGACAGAGTCATGTCCGACTCTGCAACCCCATGAACTATAGCTCGCCAGGCTCTTCTGTCTTCCACTGTCTCTTGGAGTTGGCTCAGATTCATCTCCATTGAGTCAGTGATACTATCTAAGCATCTCATCCTCTGCTGCCCCTTCTCCTTTTGCATTCATTCTTTCCCAGAATCAGGGTCTTTTCCAGTGAGTCAGCTTTTTGCATCAGGTGGCCGAAGTATTAGAGCTTCAGCCACAACCCTTCCCATGAATATTCACAATTGATTTCCTTTAGGATTGACTGGTTTGGTCTCCTTGCCATCCAAGGGACTCTCAAGAGTCTTCTCCAGCGTCACAGCCAGAAAGCATCAATTCTTGGATGCTCAGCCTTTATGGACCAACTCACATCCTTATATGACTACTGGGAAAACATAGCTTTGACTATACAGATCTTTGTTGGCAAAGTGACGTCTCTGCTCTTTAATATGCTGTCTAGGTTTGTCATTGCTTTCTTTCCAGGGAGCAAGTGTCTTTTAATTTCATGGCTGCAGTCACTATCTACAGTGATTTTGGGACCCAAGAAAATAAAATCTGTCACTATTTCCACTCTGTCCCCTTCTATTTGCCATGAAGTGATGGGACTGGATGCCTAATCTTAGTATTTTTAATGTTGAGTTTCAAGCCAGCTTTTACACTCTCCTCTTTCACCCCCATCAAGAAACTCTTTAGTTCCTCTTCAGCTTCTGCCATTAGAGTGGTATCATCTGCATATCTGAGGTTGTTAATATTTCTCCCTGCAGTCTTGATTCCAGTTTGTGATTCATCCAGCCTGTAGTTCACATGGTGTACTCTGTGTATATAAGTTAAATACACAGGGTGACAATGTATGGTCTTGTCATGCTCATTTCCCAATTTGGAACCAGTCATTACATGTCCGGTTCTAACTGTTGCTTCTTGACCTGCACATAGGTTTCTCAGGAGACCTAGTTGATTCTAACCAGTTTATGTTCTATATATCCTAGGCTATGTCATTCTTCTAAAGATTGTGCCCTCTACCCTCCTGTTTCAAAACCTGGTTTGAAGGTTGTGTTATAATAAAGATCTTCCTTTGTTTTAATTGTTTGGTGCTTAAATGGTCCTTTTTTGTTTTTAAAATTTTGTAAAATGCTTTCTGTTTTGCAAATGTCTTATTTAAGTGGCATTTAAAACTACTTATTAGTTGTTGCAAAAATCTAGAAATTTACAAATTTGGATTTTTAATAACAATTGTTCTTGGCCTGAAAATTTTGAAAAATTTCAAAACAATAAAAAATTAGAAGAAGAGTAAAATGAATAGTCATTCCCTTCATCAAGGCTCAACAATTAACAAAATTAAATTTTGTGACATTTGCTTTCAAAAGTATACATGTACCTTCTTTTTTGATAAATCATTTGATAGCCGTAAGTTGCAGTAACATTAATGCCATATGATTATCTAATATATATTACATATTCAAATTTTTTCCTCTCATCTCCTTTTTAATCCAGGATCCCCCATTTGGTTGTCATGACTTGTCTCCTTTAATCTGTACTAGTCTCCTACCTTTACTTTGGTCTTTTATGACATTGACATTTCTAAGGAGACCTGGCTGGTTGTCTTATAGATGTCTCATAATCTGAATTTGATCATTTACTCATGGTTAGATTCTAATTAAACCATGCAGATATGCTTTTACCTTTTGAAGTATGAAAAGCATGGGAAGAGTGGGGATTTTACAGAGTCTTTTGTAAGTATCACTTCCAATACAAAATGCTAATAAAGCACTTGATCTTGTAATAACCATTGTCACAGAGTCAAAGAACATTAATTCAGTGGACTTTTAGATTTTATCTCCAGAGTCATAAACTGAAGAAAATTAGAATAGGCAGTTTTAAAACAAAAGGGAAACAGAAAGCTAGATTTTGACACCTTTATGTATCAAAGTGTGTTTTCAGATTTGACCTAATCCTTATTGTTCCTCCCCCAGCTCCTATCATTTTAAATCATCTATGCTGCCCCTGAAGCTTTTTAGTGTTGACTCCCTGTCTGCCTCTCTCAAGTAACAAGGGCAACTTCAGACTTAGGCCAAATGGCTAAGGAACCCTTAATTAGTGTCTTCAGACAGAATATTCAGGTCCTGGAACCTGAGTCTCTTAAAGACCCAGTTGATTTTCTACCAGAGTTCCAGTGATTTGCATTGACAGGCCAAGTAGAAAGTGTATAATCTTGACATCTTCCATAAGGGAAGATGAAGAAATCAGGGATACCACAGAATGAAGCTTTATCTTAAATAATATCAGTTTAGTTTAGTTGCTCAGTCGTGTCCGACTCTTGGCGACCCCATGGACTGCAGCATGCCAGTCTTCCCTGTCCATCACCAACTCCCAGAGCTTGCTCAAACTCATGTCTATTGACTCAGTGATGCCATCCAACCATCCCTTCCTCTATTGTCCCCTTCTCCTCTTGCCTTCAGTCTTTCCCAGCATCAGGATCTTTTCTAATGAGTCAACTCTTCACATCAGGTGACCAAAGTAATGGAGTTTCAGCATCAGTCCGTCCAATGAACATTCAGGACTGATTTCCTTTAAGATTGACTGATTTGGTCTCCTTGCAGTCCAAGGGACTCTCAAGAGTCTTCTCCATCACCACAGTTCAAAAGTATCAATTCTTTGGTGCTCAGCTTTCTTTATGGTCCAACTCTCGCATCCATACATGACTACTAGAAAATAGGTAGGACCTACCCATATTATTTAATATTATTTAATATGGGTAGGTCCTAAGTTTATACAGTTTGTGTGTGTTAAGTACCATTTTAGGATAATGGGTTTCTTTTAACTGTTTACTGTTTTTCATAATAATTTTCCTCTCTTTTTTTAGCTACAAGGCTTTGGCCGACCAAGTGTATACCATGCTGCTATTGTCATCTTCCTTGAATTCTTTGCATGGGGCCTGTTGACAACCTCAATGTTAACTGTAAGTATTCCTGAATCAAGTCCTTGTTTATGAGAGCAGAGACATCCTTAAGCATATGAGCTGTATATCTAGGTATGTGTTTGAGAGTAGCTCTTGACAGTAACTTAAGACTGTTTAATTGTGTTGTTTCCACTGTAGACTGTGAACCACTTGCAACAAAATATCTGCTTATTAAATATTCTTGGATAGCAGGACTACTTCCATTGAACCAGAATCTTGGGAGTGCTTGTGTATGAACTCTAGTCTGCATAGTTAGGAACATCTTTTAGAAGTCCTAGAGGAAAACATTGCAATGCTTTGTTGAAGTTTGTAACTTACTTAGTATGGGTGTAACAGCCTTTGAGTTAAGAACATAGTAATAGGAGATTGGTAAGTACTATATAACAGTGACAGTGATGAATGAAAGAATGAAGAATTTCCATTTTTGGTAGCTGACCTATAGCCATTTCTTTGCAGAGACCATTTAATCCCTTAGCAAGAACTTGGAGGTCTGATATATGATGTGGTTAGAGGAAAGGGAAATGCTGAAGAAAAGATTGGGGTGCAGACTTTAAGTGACTAGTAACTACTTAACACTCAGTTTTAATAAAGGTATTTTTAAATTGGCCTTAAGAGTTCAGTTGTCTTAAATTGTTTTATAAAATTCATTGTTGATTAACTCTTCCCAGTCACCATTTTGCCTTACCAGAGAATCCCTTTGGATCTAGGTAAACTTTGTTCCCAAATTAGGTTTAGAAAATAGAGAACTTGAGAGGGTGACTATTACCTTTATATATTACATTGCTATACACTTTTTAAAGTTTTTAATTCTTCTAGCACATTTAAAATTACGTCTTGGATGAAATAGTAAGGTTAAACTGCCGGTGTTTTTAACTCTCTGTTTTATTCTTTTTCATTGCATTACCTTTTTATTCATTAATCCTTTACTGTAGAAGGTTATTGGTTATTAGTTAATGAGGGATAAGTGGTCTCCATTTCAAGTTTCATGAGATCCTGCCTGCCGTGTTCTTCACTATGTCCCTAGTGCCTAGGGCTGCCTGGGACAAAGGTGTAAAATGTGCATTTTCTTTGAACAAATGTACGTGTTACAGGCATATGTGTCTTGAGTGATTGCTTCTCTAAGACATATTTTTAATATAAATATAGACACACCAGTCTATTCATTTTAACAGAGTGTTATAATTTAATTTTTGACCCGTGTTTTCTGATTCCCACCCCCTCCCAGTGTCTTTAGGTTACAAAGTTCAAAATAGTGCTTTTCTGATGCAACCAGTTGTCTATACTTGTAGTTATTCAGCAGGTTTCTCAATGCAGAAGTTATTCTGTAACCATTCTTTGTTTGTTAAAAATTCAAATTGAAATGAGGAATATTTTAGTATTTTTGATATCCTGTGAGAATTCTAAAACCACCTTCCAGACAATTAAAATCCTTGGGAAATTTTGAACCTATACCACATTATTGGTCAGTCAATCAGTCAGTTCAGTGGCTCAGTCGTGTCCAACTCTTAGTGACCCCATGAACCGCAGCACCCCAGGCCTCCCTATCCATCACCAACTCCCGGAGTTTACCCAAACTCATGTCCATTGAGTTGGTGATGCCATCTAACCATCTCATTCTCTGTCATCCTCTTCTCCTCCTTCCTTCAGTCTTTCCCAACATCAGTGTCTTTTCAAGTGAGTTAGGTCTTCGCATCAGGTGACCAAAGTATTGGAGTTTCAGCTTCAACATCAGTCCTCCCAGTGAATACCCAGGACTGATTTCCTTTAGGATGGACTGGTTGGATCTCCTTGCAGTCCAAGGGACTCTCAAGAGCCTTCTCCAACACCACAGTTCAAAAGCATCAATTCTTCTGCCCTCAGCTTTCTTTATAATACAACTCTCACATCCATACATGACTACTGGAAAAACCATAGCCTTGACTAGACAGACCTTTGTTGACAAAGTAATGTCTGCTTTTTAATATGCTGCCTAGGTTAGTCATAACTTTGCTTCCAAGGAGTAAGCGTCTTTTAATTTCATGGCTGCAATCAGCATCTGCAGTGATTTTGGAGCCCCCCAAAATAAAGTCTGACACAAAATAAAGTCTAAACACTATGTTTCCCCATCTGTTTGCCAAGAAGTGATGGGACCGGATACCATGATCTTAGGTTTCTGAAGAGCTTTAAGCCAACTTTTTAACTCTCCTCTTTCACTTTCATCAAGAGGCTATTTAGTTCTTCTTCACTTTCTGCCGTAAGGGTGGTATCATCTGCATATCTGACGTTATTGATATTTCTCCCGGCAATCTTGATTCCAACTTGTGATTCTTCCAGCCCAGCGTTTCTCATGATGTACTCTGCATATAAGTTAAATAAGCAGGGTGACAATATACAGCTTTGACATACTCCTTTCCCGATTTGGAACCAGTCTGTTGTTCCATGTCCAGTTATAACTGTTGCTTCCTGACCTTCATGCAGGTTCCTCAAGAGGCAGGTCAGGTGGTCTGGTATTCCCATCTCTTTAAGAATTTTCCACAGTTTGTGGTGATCCACACAGTCAAAGGATTTGGCATAGTCAATGAAGCAGAAATAGATGTTTTTCTGGAATTCTCATGCTTTTTTGATGATCCAGCGGATTTGGCAATTTGATCTGTGGTTCCTCTGCCTTTTCTAAAAGCAGCTTGAACATTTGGAAGTTCATGGTTCACGTATTGCTGAAGCCTGGCTTGGAGAATTTTGAGCATTATTTTACTAGCGTGTGAGATGAGTGCATTTGTGCAGTAGTTTGAACATTCTTTGGCATTGCCTTTCTTTGGGATTGGAATGAAACTTGGCCTTTTCCAGTCCTGTGGCCACTGCTGAGTTTTCCAAATTTGCTGACATATTGAGTGCAGCACTTTAACAGCATCATCTTTTAGGATATGAGATAGCTCAACTGGAATTCCATCACCTCCACTAGCTTTGTTCATAGTGATACTTCCTAAGGCCCATTTGACTTCACATTCCAGGATGTCTGGTTCTAGGTGAATGATTACACCATCATGATTATCTGGGTCGTGGAGATCTTTTTTGTACAGTTCTTCTGTGTATTCTTGCCACCTCTTCTTAATATCTTCTGCTTCTGTTAGGTCCATACCATTTCTGTCCTTTACTGAGCCCATCTTTGCATGAAATGTTCCCTTGGTATCTCTAATTTTCTTAAAGAGATCTCTAGTCTTCCCTATTCTGTTGTTTTCCTCTATTTCTTTGCATTGATCCCTGAGGAAGGCTTTCTTATCTCTCCTTGCTATTCTTTGGAACTCTGCATTCAAATGGGTATATCTTTCCTTTTCTCCTTTGCTTTTCGCTTCTCTTCTTTTCACAGTTATTTGTAAGGCCTCCTCAGACAACCATTTTGCTTTTTTGCATTTCTTTTTCTCGGGGATGGTCTTGATCCCTGTTTCCTATACCTTGTCATGAACCTCTGTCCATAGTTCATCAGGCACTCTATCAGATCTAGTCCCTTAAATCTATTTCTCACTTCCGCTGTGTAATCATAAGGGATTTTATTTCCGTCATACCTGAATGTTTTAGTGGTTTACCCCACTTTCTTCAATTTAAGTCTGAATTTGGCAATAAGGGGTTCATGATCTGAGCCACGGTGAGCTCCTGGTCTTGTTTTTGTTGACTGTATAGAGCTTCTCCATCTTTGGCTGCAAAGAATATAATCAATCTGATTTCGGTGTTGACCATCTGGTGATGTCCATGTGTAGAGTCTTCTCATGTTGTTGGAAGAGGGTGTTTGCTATGACCAGTGTGTTCTCTGGGCAAAACTCTATTAGCCTTTGCCCTGCTTCATTCTGTACTCCAAGGCCAAATTTGCCTGTTACTCCAGGTATTTCTTGACTTCCTACTTTTGCATTCCAGTTCCCTATAATGAAAAGGACATCTTTTTTTGGTGTTAGTTCTAGAAGGTCTTGTAGGTCTTCATAGAACTGTTCAACTTCAGCTTCTTCAGCATTACTGGTTGGGGCATAGACTTGGATTACCATGATATTGAATGGCTTGCCTTGGAAACGAACAGAGATCATTCTGTTGTTTTTGAGATTGCATCCAAGTACTGCAATTTCAGGCTCTTTTGTTGACCATGATGGCTACTCCATTTCTTCTAAGGGATTCCTGCCCGCAGTAGTAGATATAATCGTCATCTGAGTTAAATTCACCCATTCCAGTCCTTTTTAGTTCTCTGATTCCTAAAATGTCGACATTCACTCTTGCCATCTCCTGTTTGACCACTTCCAGTTTGCTTTGATTCATGGACCTGACATTCCAGGTTCCTATGCAATATTGCTCTTTACAGCATCGGACCTTGCTTCTATCACCAGTCACATCCACAACTGGGTATTGTTTTTGCTTTGCCTCCCTCCCTTCATTCTTTCTGGAGTTACTTCTCCACTGATCACCAGTAGCATATTGGGCATCTATTGACCTGGGGAGTTCATCTTTCAGTGTCCTAACTTTTTGCCTTTTCATACTATTCATGGGGTTCTCAAGGCAAGAATACATAAGAGGTTTGCCATTCCCTTCTCCAGTGGGCCACATTCTGTCAGCCCTCTCCACCATGACCCCTCCATCTTTGGTGGCCCCACACGGAATGGCTTAATTTCATTGAGTTAGACAAGCTGTGGTCCTTGTGATCAGATTGGCTAGTTGTCTGTGATTGTGGTTTCAATCTGCCCTCTCACACCTACCATCTTACTTGGGTTTCTCTTATCTTGGACGTGGGGTATCTCTTCATGGCTGCTCCAGCAAAGCACAGCCGCTGCTCCTTACCTTGTACGTGGGGTAGCTCCTCTCGGCAGCTGTCCCTGAGCTTCGGTGTTTGGTAGCTCCTCCCAGCCGCTCCTTGGACGTGGGGTAGCTCCTCTTGGCCACCCTGACCTTGGACGTGGGGTATCTCTTCTTGGCCCCCCTGACCTTGGACATGGGGTACCTCCTCTTGGCTGCTGCCCCTTAACTTGGGCATGGGGTAGCTCCTCTTGGCTGACGCCCCAACCAGGAACATGGGGTATCTCCTCTAAGCCGTCCTGACCTTGGATGTGGGGTAGCTCCTCTTGGCCACCCCTGTGCCATTGCACAGCCAACCCCCTGCACCTGCGTTGTCACGCACCCGTCCCTCTCCTCCCCTGCGCAGTTGCCAGCTGCTGCCAAATTATCAGATCCCTTTTAAATTTAATTGATTAGCTAAAGTGCCCCAGGGGCCTAGTATATCATCTTCTTTCTTATTGCCCAAAACAGATAATTTTCTTAGGGTTTCTGTGTCCCTGTTAGATCTGGAATGCAATCTTAGAAGGCAGCTAAAATGCTGTTCTACTGCCTCTTTGCAGATTCTGAGCAGTTTTACTGCTTACAAAGATTTGGTTAAAATGATTAGTTTTGTGAGAAGTACAGATTTGCTAGTGTCCCTCTACAGTGTCATAGACAAAGAATTGCTCAGTTAGTGAAAGTGAAAGTCACTCAGTTGTGTCGGATTCTTTGCAACCCAATGAGCTATACAATCCATGAAATTCTCCAGGCCAGAGTACTGGAGTGGGTAGCCTTTCCCTTCTCCAGGGGATCTTCGCAACCCAGGGATCAAACATTGTGGGCGGATTCTTTACCAGCAGAGCCACAAAGGAAGCCCATGTTTTCATGCTTTTTCTAAGTTTTTGGTGTTTATAAATTAAGCTAGATGTCTTTTACTTTCCTGTCTCCTCCAGACTTTACACCATAGTTGGGTAACTTTGTTTGTTTGTTTGTTTGTTGTTGTTGTTGTTGTTTTTGATGTGGGAGAACTGGTTTACTCCTATATTTGAAAAGAAAGATTTGCTCTGGCATACAACCTCCACTTTCTGCCTTTTCTGGTTGGACAGAGAAGTGATAGTATTAGGTTGTTCAAAAAGGAAGGGGCAAATACAAGGTTTGTTTTATGACAGCTGGAGTTTGTTTTTCTCTTCCTTTATGATGGAGTTTACTAATATCCTGTTTCCAGTTCTTGGAATGTTGATTCTGTCATCCACCTTGGTATAATTTCAGGATGATGGTTCATGTGTATTCCTTACCCCTGCCCCAACTTACGCTGTAGCTAGTAGATAGCAAGCACTCTGTTCTGTTTCCAGGGCAAGAAAAAGTCCTGAGATCAGAGTGTGGAGATACAGAGTGGTATATACATAATCATTTTTGGTACAGTCTGACTGCATCCTAGCATTCATTAGGACTGTTTTAAGTAGTGTAGAACAATTCACGTCTTTTAAAAAATATATATTTTTTGTTTTGTTTTGGCTATGTCTGGTCTTCGTTGTGGCACACAGGCTCTTCATTGTGGTGTGTGGCCTTATCTCTAGTTGGGGCATGGGGGCTGCCGAGCACATGGACTCTATTGTGACATGTGCATGCTTGGGCTTAGTTGTCCCATGGCATGTGGGATTTTAATTCCGTGACAGGGATTGAATCTGCATCCCCTACACTGGAAGGCAGATTCTGAACCACTGGATCACCAGGGAATTCCCAAGAATTTACTTATTATTTTCTCTGTGAGATTTGTTGCCTCTCTCATGTGGCCATGTCCTAGATTACAGCTTTAGTTTGTTAATTAGGCACCATCAGAAAGGTCTCCACCCCTAATATACTGAAGCAAAACCACAAAGTTGGCCTTACACAATGGCCTTAACCTTCCAGTAGTACTATTAGCTCATACATAAAAATGACTTATCTCTTGTCTTACATTCCTGTTTGATATTCTACCCTCTCATCAAAATGTGTATCCTTTTAGAGTGCCCGATCTCATTTTCATGTAAATAAAGTCATCTGATTAAATTTCTTTAAAAGTTTTAAAGTCTATTTAAATAGAGGATATATTTCAATAAAAATATGCTTAATATTAGTTCTTATGAGTGAAGAATTTTATTTTTTGCAATTTGCAAATTTTCTTTTTTTTTTATTTTTTTTTTAATTTTATTTTATTTTTAAACTTTACATAATTGTATTAGTTTTGCCAAATATCAAAATGAATCTGCCACAGGTATACATGTGTTCCCCATCCTGAACCCTCCTCCCTCCTCCCTCCCCATACCATCCCTCTGGGTCGTCCCAGTGCACTAGCCCCAAGCATCCAGTATCATGCATCGAACCTGGACTGGCAACTCGTTTCTTACATGATATTTTACATGTTTCAATGTCATTCTCCCAAATCTTCCCACCCTCTTCCTCTCCCACAGAGTCCATAAGACTGTTCTATACATCAGTGTCTCTTTTGCTGTCTCGTACACCGGGTTATTGTTACCATCTTTCTAAATTCCATATATATGTGTTAGTATACTGTATTTATGTTTTTCCTTCTGGCTTACTTCACTCTGTATAATAGGCTCTAGTTTCATCCACCTCATTAGAACTGATTCAAATGTATTCTTTTTAATGGCTGAGTAATACTCCATTGTGTATATGTACCACAGCTTTTTTATCCATTCATCCGCTGATGGACATCTAGGTTGCTTCCATGTCCTGGCTATTATAAACAGTGCTGCGATGAACATTGGGGTACACGTGTCTCTTTCAATTCTGGTTTCCTCAGTGTGTATGCCCAGCAGTGGGATTGCTGGATCATAAGGCAGTTCTATTTCCAGTTTTTTAAGGAATCTCCACACTGTTCTCCATAGTGGCTGTACTAGTTTGCATTCCCACCAACAGTGTAAGAGGGTTCCCTTTTCTCCACACCCTCTCCAACATTTATTATTTGTAGACTTTTGGATCGCAGCCATTCTGACTGGTGTGAAATGGTACCTCATAGTGGTTTTGATTTGCATTTCTCTGATAATGAGTGATGTTGAGCATCTTTTCATGTGTTTGTTAGCCATCTGTATGTCTTCTTTGGAGAAATGTCTAGTTCTTTGGCCCATTTTTTGATTGGGTCGTTTATTTTTCTGGAGTTGAGCTGTAGGAGTTGCTTATATATTTTTGAGATTAGTTGTTTGTCAGTTGCTTCATTTGCTATAATTTTCTCCCATTCTGAAGGCAGTCTTTTCACCTTGCTAATACTTTCCTTTGATGTGCAGAAGCTTTTAAGGTTAATTAGGTCCCATTTGTTTATTTTTGCTTTTATTTCCAATATTATTGGAGGTGGGTCATAGAGGATCCTGCTGTGATGTATGTCAGAGAGTGTTTTGCCTATGTTCTTCTCTAGGAGTTTTATACTTTCTGGTCTTATGTTGAGATCTTTAATCCATTTTGAGTTTATTTTTGTGTATGGTGTTAGAAAGTGGTCTAGTTTCATTCTTTTACAAGTGGTTGACCAGATTTCCCAGCACCACTTCTTAAATAGATTGTCTTTAATCCACTATATATTCTTGCCTCCTTTGTCAAAGATAAGGTGTCCATATGTGCGTGGATTTATCTCTGGGCTTTCTATTTTATTCCATTGATCTATATTTCTGTCTTTGTGCCAGTACGATACTGTCTTGATAACTGTGGCTTTGTAGTAGAGCCTGAAGTCAGGTAGGTTGATTCCTCCAGTTCCATTCTTCTTTCTCAAGATTGCTTTGGCTATTCGAGGTTTTTTGTATTTCCATACAAATTGTGAAATTATTTGTTCTAGCTCTGTGAAGAATACTGTTGGTAGCTTGATAGGGATTGCGTTGAATCTATAAATTGCTTTGGGTGGTATACTCATTTTCACTATATTGATTCTTCCAATCCATGAACATGGTATATTTCTCCATCTATTAGTGTCTTCTTTGATTTCTTTCACCAGTGTTTTACAGTTTTCTATATATAGGTCTTTAGTTTCTTTAGGTAGATATATTCCTAAGTATTTTATTCTTTCCGTTGCAATGGTGAATGGAATTGTTTCCTTAATTTCTCTTTCTGTTTTCTCATTATTAGTGTATAGGAATGCAAGGGATTTCTGTGTGTTGATTTTATATCCTGCAACTTTACTATAATCATTGATTATTTCTAGTAATTTTCTGGTGGAATCTTTAGGGTTTTCTATGTAGAGGATCATGTCATCTGCAAATAGTGAGTTTTACTTCTTCTTTTCCAATTTGGATTCCTTTTATTTCTTTTTCTGCTCTGATTGCTGTGGCCAAAGCTTCCAAAACTATGTTGAATAGTAATGGTGAAAGGGGACACCCTTGTCTTATTCCTGACTTTAGAGGAAATGCTTTCAATTTTTCACCATTGAGGATAATGTTTGCTGTGGGTTTGTCATATATAGCTTTTATTATGTTGAGGTATGTTCCTTCTATTCCTGCTTTCTGGAGAGTTTTTATCATAAATGGATGTTGAATTTTGTCAAAGGCTTTCTCTGCATCTATTGAGATAATCATATGGTTTTTATTTTTCAATTTGTTAATGTGGTGTATTACATTGATTGATTTGCGGATATTGAAGAATCCTTGCATCCCTGGGATAAAGCCCACTTGATCATGGTGTATGATCTTTTTAATGTGTTGTTGGATTCTGATTGCTAGAATTTTGTTAAGAATTTTTGCATCTATGTTCATCAGTGATATTGGCCTGTAGTTTTCTTTTTTTGTGGGATCTTTGTCAGGTTTTGGTATTAGGGTGATGGTGGCCTCATAGAATGAGTTTGGAAGTTTACCTTCCTCTGCAATTTTTTGGAAGAGTTTGAGCAGGATAGGTGTCAGCTCTTCTCTAAATTTTTGGTAGAATTCAGCTGTGAAGCCGTCTGGACCGGGGCTTTTGTTTTCTGGAAGATTTCTGATTACAGTTTCAATTTCCATGCTTGTGATGGGTCTGTTAAGATTTTCTATTTCTTCCTCGTCGAATTTTGGAAAGTTGTACTTTTCTAAGAATTTGTCCATTTCTTCCACGTTGTCCATTTTATTGGCATATAATTGTTGATAGTAGTCTCTTATGATCTTTTGTATTTCTGTGTTGTCTGTTGTGATCTCTCCATTTTCGTTTCTAATTTTGTTGATTTGATTTTTCTCCCTTTGTTTCTTGATGAGTCTGGCTAATAGTTTGTCAATTTTATTTGTCCTTTCAAAGAACCAGCTTTTGGTTTTGTTGATTTTTGCTATGGTCTCTTTTGTTTCTTTTGCATTTATTTCTGCTCTAATTTTTAAGATTTCTTTCCTTCTACTAACCCTGGGGTTCTTCATTTCTTCCTTTTCTAGTTGCTTTAGGTGTAGAGTTAGGTTATTTATTTGACTTTTTTCTTGTTTCTTGAGGTGTGCCTGTATTGCTATGAACTTTCCCCTTAGGACTGCTTTTACCGTGTCCCACAGGTTTTGGGTTGTTGTGTTTTCATTTTCATTCGTTTCTATGCAAATTTTGATTTCTTTTTTGATTTCTTCTGTGATTTGTTGGTTATTCAGCAGGGTGTTGTTCAGCCTCCATATGTTGGAATTTTTAATAGTTTTCTCCTGTAATTGAGATCTAATCTTACTGCATTGTGGTCAGAAAGAATGCTTGGAATGATTTCTATTTTTTTGAATTTACCAAGGCTAGCTTTATGGCCCAGGATGTGATCTATCCTGGAGAAGGTTCCATGTGCACTTGAGAAAAAGGTGAAATTCATTGTTTTGGGATGAAATGTCCTATAGATATCAATTAGGTCTAACTGGTCTATTGTATCATTTAAAGTTTGTGTTTCCTTGTTAATTTTCTGTTTAGTTGATCTATCCATAGGTGTAAGTGGGGTATTAAAGTCTCCCACTATTATTGTGTTATTGTTAATTTCTCCTTTCATACTTGTTAGCATTTGTCTTACGTACTGTGGTGCTCCCGTGTTGGGTGCATATATATTTATAATTGTTATATCTTCTTCTTGGATTGATCCTTTGATCATTATGTAGTGACCTTCTTTGTCTCTTTTCACAGCCTTTGTTTTAAAGTCTATTTTATCTGATATGAGTATTGCTACTCCTGCTTTCTTTTGGTCCCTATTTGCATGGAAAATCTTTTTCCAGCCCTTCACTTTCAGTCTGTATGTGTCCCCTGTTTTGAGGTGGGTCTCTTGTAGACAACATATGTAGGGGTCTTGTTTTTGTATCCATTCAGCCAGTCTTTGTCTTTTGGTTGGGGCATTCAACCCATTTACGTTTAAGGTAATTACTGATAAGTATGATCCCGTTGCCATTTACTTTATTGTTTTGGGTTCGAGTTTATACACTGTTTTTGTGTTTCCTGTCTAGAGAATATCCTTTAGTATTTGTTGGAGAGCTGGTTTGGTGGTGCAGAATTCTCTCAGCTTTTGCTTGTCTGAAAAGCTTTTGATTTCTCCTTCATACTTGAATGAGATCCTTGCTGGGTATAATAATCTGGGCTGTAGCTTTATTTTCTTTCATCACTTTAAGTATGTCTTGCCATTCCCTCCTGGCTTGAAGAGTTTCTATTGAAAGATCAGCTGTTATCCTTATGGGAATTCCCTTGTGTGTTATTTGTTGTTTTTCCCTTGCTGCTTTTAATATTTGTTCTTTGTGTTTGATCTTTGTTAATTTGATTAATATGTGTCTTGGGGTGTTTCACCTTGGGTTTATCCTGTTTGGGACTCTCTGGGTTTCTTGGACTTGAGTGATTATTTCCTTCCCCATTTTAGGGAAGTTTTCAACTATTATCTCCTCAAGTATTTTCTCATGGTCTTTCTTTTTGTCTTCTTCTTCTGGAACCCCTATGATTCGAATGTTGTAGCGTTTAATATTGTCCTGGAGGTCTCTGAGATTGTCCTCATTTCTTTTAATTCGTTTTTCTTTTATCCTCTCTGATTCATTTATTTCTACCATTCTATCTTCTAATTCACTAATCGTATCTTCTGCCTCTGTTATTCTACTATTTTTTGCCTCCAGAGTGTTTTTAATTTCATTTATTGCATTATTCATTATATATTGACTCTTTTTTATTTCTTCTAGATCCTTGTTAAACCTTTCTTGGATCTTCCCAATCCTTGTCTCCAGGCTATTTATCTGTGATTCCATTTTAGTTTCAAGATTTTGGATCAATTTCACTATCATTATTCGGAATTCTTTATCAGGTAGATTCCCTATCTCTTCCTCTTTTGTTTTGTTTGGTGGGCATTTATCCTGTTCCTTTATCTGCTGAGTATTCCTCTGTCTCTTCATCTTGTTTAAGTTGCTGAGTTTGGGGTGTCCTTTCTGTATTCTGGCAGTTTGTGGAGTTCTCTTTATTGTGGCATTTCCTCACTGTGTGTGGGTTTGTACAGGTGGCTTGTCAAGGTTTCCTGGTTAGGGAAGCTTGTGTCGGTGTTCTGGTGGGTGGAGCTGTATTTCTTCTCTCTGGAGTGCAATGAAATGTCCAGTAATGAGTTATGAGATGTCTATAGTTTTGGGGTGACTTTGGGCAGCCTGTATCTTGAAGCTCAGGGCTGTGTTCCTTTGTTGCTGGAGAATTTGCTTGGTATGTCTTGCCCTGGAACTTATTGGCCCTTGTGTGGTGCTTGGTTTCAGTGTCGGTATGGAGGCATTTGATGAGCTCCTGTCAATTAATGTTCCTTGGAGTCAGGAGTTCCCTGGAGTCAGGGTTTGGACTTAAGTCTCCTGCTTCCGGTTATCGGTCTTATTTTTACAGTAGTTTCAAAACTTCTCCTTCTATACAGCACCATTGATAAAACATCTACATTAAAGATGAAAAGTGTCTCTACGGTGTGGGTCTCTCAGAGAGGTTCACAGGGTTACATGGAGAAGAGAAGAGGGAGGAGGGAGTTAGAGGTGACCCAAATGAGATGAGGTGAATCAATAATGGAGAGAGTGGGCTAGCCAGTAGTCACTTCCTTATGTGCACTCCACAACTGGACCACTCAGAGATGTTCACGGAGTTATACAGAGAAGAGAAGAAGGAGGAAGGTGACAGAGGTGGCCAGAAGGATAAAAGGGGGTAATGAAAAGGAGGGAGACAGATCTAGCCAGTAATCAGTTCCCTAAGTGTTCTCCACCGTCTGGAACACACAGAAATTCACAGAGTTGGGTAGAGTAGAGAGGGGTTAGGGAGGAGACACAGGCGACTTGGTGGAGAAAAAGGAGAGTCCAAAGGGAGAGAGAGCAGTCAAGCCAGTAATCTCGCTCCCTAGTGAAAAATGGGTCCTGAAGATTGGGTTCTTAAAGGTACAAAATTGGTAACAAATACATAAAAGCAAAAATTAACAATCTAGAGTAGAGTTTGGAATTTCAAAAATACGATGTTAAAGAAAAGAAGAAGGAAAAGAAAGAGAGAAAAAACGAACAAACAAGGTCGCGAAAATTATAAAGAAAGTACAGGTACAAAATTGATAACTAATACCAAAAAGCAAAAATTAAAAATCTAGAGTAGAGTTTGGAATTTCAAAAATACAATGTTAAAGAAAAAAAGAAGAAGAAGAAAAATAAAGAGAGAAAACAAACAAAAACAAACAATGTCACAAAAATTATAAAGAAAATACAGGTACAAAATTGATATCATTCAGATATACAATGTTATATAAAAGAAGAAGAGAAAGAAACAGAGAAGAAGAAAAAAAAGAAGTCACAGAAATTATATAAAAAAAAAAAAAACTATAGGTACAAAATTGATAACAAATACCAAAAAGCGAAAATTAAAAATCTAGAGTAGAGTTTGGAATTTCAAAAATACAATGTTAAAGAAAAGAAGAAGAAAAAAAAAAAACACGGTCAAAAAATTATAAAATATATATATATGAAGTTTGCTGAAGAAGAAAAAAATAGGGTCTTCTTTTTTTTTTGCAAAGTAATAGGTTATAAAAGTGAAAATTAAAGAAACAATAGAAGACTTAAATTTTTTTTTTTTTAATTAAAAAAAAAAGAATGATCGTAAAAATAATAAAAATATATCTAGGACTTGCTTGGTTTTGTTGTGGGTGTTGTGGGTTCAGTTCATTTTTGGCTAGTTCCTTGGTCAGACTTATATTTCTCAAGATCTATAGGCCCCTTCCTATGTAGTCCGTAGTAACCACAGGGTTTTGATCTATTGCCTGTAGCTTCCAAGGCGTTTCCCTCTGTTATATCTTCTTCTGTTTGCTAGTCTCTTCAGTATCTGGTTTCCGCCCTGACACAAAGGGGACGGTGGAGGACACTTTTTTTTTTTTTTTAGGCTTACTTGTTCAGTCACACTGCGGGGAGGGAGGGAGGGATGCTGCAAACAAATAACACTGGCGTGGGCTTGCAGTGCCTCAGCCACCCTGGGTCTGCCCCCGCTCACGGCGCGTGTAGCCACCCTGCCCACACTGCTCGGGCTCTAGATTGTTCCGCCGGGAACAATCCGAGGCCGGCCCTGGGTTGCATGCACCTCCCAGGTCCAAGCCGCTCAGGTTCAGGCACTCGGGTAGTCCTCAGAGGCGCAGACTCGGTTGGGCCTGCGTTTTGTGCTCTTCCCAGGTCCGAGCAGCTCAGGTGATGAGGTGTTTGGCGAGCACCAATGCTGAGACTTATCGCCTCCCCGCCACTCGGTTATCTGGGTGTAAAACCGGCGCACCTTCTCAGGCAGATGTTGACCGTCCAGACCCCCAAGAAGTTTTAGTTAGCCAAGAAGCCTGCTTCCAGTTTTATAGATAATGTCTCTCTGGGGCTGCGATTGCCCTCTTCCGGCTCCAGCTGCCTGTCACCGGAGGGGGAAGGTCTGCAGCCAGCTATCTCTGTTCAGTCCTTTGTTCCATGCACAGGCCTGGCGGTCTTAGGTTAGGGCTGGCTTTTTGCGTGGTAGATATCCCACAGTCTGGTTTGCTAGCCCAAATTATTTCACTCAGATAGCGCTCAGGGTATTCAGGCCAGATTCTTACTCTCAGCGATGCAGCCTGCGCCGCGCCTCCCTGCCCAGCCCCCGCTTGCTAATGGCGGATGCAGGCATCTTCGCTGCTTCTCCGCTGGGGGAGTTACCGTAGGGCTCACAATCTGCGAGTTTTAATTGTTTGTTTATTTTTTCTCCCTGTTACGTTGCCCTCTGTGCTTCCAAAGCTCGGCACAGATTCGGCAGTGAGAAGGTTTCCTGGTGTTTGGAAACTTCTCTTTTTTTAAGATTCCCTTCCCGGGACTGAACTTCGTCCCTCCCTCTTTTGTCTCTTTTTTTTGTCTTTAATATTTTTTCCTACCTCCTTTCAAAGAGTTGGGTTGCTTTTCTGGGTGCCTGATGTCCTCTGCCGGCATTCAGAAGTTGTTTTGTGGAATTTACTCGACGTTTAAATGCTCTTTTGATGAATTTGTGGGGGAGAAAGTGTTCTCCCCGTCCTACTCCTCCGCCATCTTGGCTCCTCCCTCGCAATTTGCAAATTTTCTTTTGTAAACTCACCTTTTAGGAATCCTGCTAAAAGTTCAAGGACTCAATATTTCTTCCTACCACCCTGTCTTCTCTCTGTATGGGAAACTGCTAATCCAAAGAATGCTCTTCAAATGCTTCTCTGCCACATTGAGTTTTCCTATACCTTCTTACTTACTCTCAACATATATGTTCATATAACAGACATGTAGCCTATCTCATCAGCTCAACAGTCCAGCCCATCTGCTTCCTTTGCATAACCAGTGTTTTCTCTTGAGAAGTGAGGTGGATGGATGGATAGAGCTGTTTGTCAGGCATTTTTGGCAGAGTACTCAGGCACTTTGAGGCATGATTTGCTCTGCACTTGAAAAGGAAGTAAAGTTCTGACTATAAGCAAATTGACATTGTTTGCTGCATAAGGTGTTCCAGTCTCATTTTATGTGATTTTGACAATTTCCTAATGGTGTTTTTGACCGTAGTACCCAGAACCTACTGAAAGGTTGCTGCTGCAAGCCGTGAGCTATGCTGCAAATAATGACCTTCAGAGGAGAGGATCTCCATCCAGGGTCAGAGATGAGGCTTGATCACTTGAAGCTTTTGTGTAATAAAGTTTTATTAAAGTATAAAGGAATAGAGGAAGCTTCTGACATAGGCTTCAGAAGAGGGCAGAAAGTGTGCTAGTTTTTGGCAAAGAGTTATATATCTGTTAAAGAATCACCTCAAAACTGAGAGAGTTGTATCAGGCCCCTCTCCCACAACATGCATTTTGAGATGGCATTTGCACAAAGTGAACATCCCCAGCCATAAAACAATTGACATGAATCTTAAAGAAAGGCAGATTTCCAAGCAAATACATAGTTAAAAGAAAACTTTTTATTTTGTATAGAGAAGGAAAAAACAAAACAAAAAAAATCCTCCACTTGCAGTCTGTTTCCTCCACTTGGGGTCCCCTAGCCTTCCTACTAAGCGACTTCACTTTCACTTTTCACTTTCATGCACTGGAGAAGGAAATGGCAACCCACTCCCGTGTTCTTGCCTGGAGAATCCCAGGGACGGGGGAGCCTGGTGGGCTGCCGTCTATGGGGTCACACAGAGTCAGACACGACTGAAGTGACTTAGCAGCAGCAGTAGCAGCAGCCTTCCTACTTGTTACCCTCTCACTACTATTTTGTGTGTCATATAATTAAGTATCATTCACTAAAAGTACCTGTAATACATGATGTATATTTGTGTGCTCAGTCCCTCCATCGTGTCTGACGCTTTGCAGCCCTGTGGATTGTAGCCCACCAGGCTCCTCTGTCCATGGAATTGTTGCAGGAAGAGGCGCCCCTTCCAGGGCCCAGGAGTGGTTTCTTGTCTAACACTTGGAAATGAATTGTCCGAGGAGATACATATACTGACAGAGAAAGATTTTTGTTGGGAAGGGGTGTCTGGATGAAGAGCAGTTGGGTAAGGGAACCCAGGAGAACTGCTCTACCACATGGCTCACAGTCTTGGGTTATATGGTGATGGGATTAGTTTCCAGGTTGTCTTTGGCCAGTCATTCTGACTCAGAGGCCTTCCTGGTGGCGCACATATTGCTCAGCCAAGATGGATGCCAGAGAGAAGGATTCTGGGAGGTGGTTGAATATGTGGTGTCACCTTTTGACCTTTCCTGAACTCTTCCGGTGGTTGGTGGTGGCTTCTTAGTTCCGAGTTCCTTTCCAGGACCTCCTGTCTTAAAACAACTCATGCAAATGGTTACTATGGTGCCTGGCCAGGGTGGGCGGTTTTAGTCAGTGTGCTTCCCCTAACAGAATTTTCCAAACAAGAATACTGGAGTAGGTTGCCATTTCCTACTCCAGGGGATCTTTCTGACTCAGGGATTGAACCTGCATCCCCTGTGTCTCTTGCATTGGCAGGTGGATTCTTTACCACAGAGCCACCAGGGGAGCCCAATGTATTAATATGATGACCTTCTTTTGCACAGCTGACAGTTACCGTGTCTGAGCTAGTCAGATGCAATGATCTTTGTTTGGCATTTATTTCTGGCTTATTGTGTGTTGTATATTGTAATCTGTAGCATGCTTTTATATCTATAAACTTGTGATTGCTTTAAAAAATGATGATTTCCAACTTACCAAGTTAATATAATTTTAAGAAGAGTTGACATGAAAATATCAATGCAGGGTAACTGTTGGTGGGTCTCTTTGTCTTAGAATTTGGTATATAAAATATTTAGTGTGCATTCTAGATTTTTAAATAATTTTGCAGCACTTTTTATATATCATTATATTGCTTTCTGGCATCTATTATATCTAATGGGAAGAGAGTTTTTAGCAAGTATTGTAGTTCACTTGATGTCAGCGGGTCTGTAAACTGTGGTCCACAGGCTTAATCTGGCCCACTACCTGTTTTTATGTGGTCTGTATACTAAAATTTTTCTTTTTTTTGCATTTCTAAAAAGTATGTTTTTGGTCACACATGAAAACTGTATGAAATTCAAATGTGAAATTTTCTTGGACCACAGCAGTGCCGACTGAATGTGAAAGCTTTTGTTTTCCAGTGGCAGAGTTGAGTAGTTGTAACACACACCATCTTACCTAAAATATTTATCTTATGTTTGTGTTCCTTTACACAGTAAGTTTGTTGGTCCCAACTATAAGTAGTAACTCATTTTCTTTTTCGTTCTGCTTTAGAGATTTTTTCTTTTGTCTTCAACAGTTTCTGCTGTAATGTGTCTAGGCGTTGAACTGTGTTTTGTTTGTTTGTTTATTTGTTTTTTTAGCCATGTCTTGCAGCTTGGAGGATCTTGCTTCCCTGACAAGGGGTTGAACCTGGGCTATGGTAATGAAAGTGCAGAGTCCTAAGCACTGGACCACCAGGGAATTCTCTTTTTGGGTTATTCACTTGGGACTTGTTTAGCTTCTGAGGTCTGTAGATTTATATATATATGGCTTCCCAGGTGGCACTTTTGAAACCACTGATTCAGCAATTTTGATGTAGCAATCCATTGATGCTTTTGAACAGTGGTGTTGGAGAAAATTCTTTGAGAGTCCCTTGGACTGCAAGGAGATCAAACCAGTCAGTCCTAAGGAAATCAGTCCTGAGTATTCATTGGAAGGATTGATGCTAAAGCTGAAGCTTCAATACTTTGGCCACCTGATGTGAAGAACTGACTTACTGGAAAAAAAAAACCCCTGATGCTGGGATAGATTGAAGGCAGGAGGAGAAGGGGATGACAGAGGATGAGATGGTTGGATGTCATCACCAACTTGGTAGACATGAGTTTGAGCGATCTCCAGGAGTTGATAATGGACAATAGTTGGACACGACTGAGTGACTGAAATAAACTGAGGTGGTGCTAGTCGTAAAGAACCCACCTGCCAGTGCAGGTGGATGTAAGAGATATGGGTTCATTCCCTGGATAGGAAAGATCCGTTGGAGAAGGAACTGGCAACCCACTCCCATATGTGTGTGTGTGTGTGTGTGTATATATTTTTTAATCAAATTTGGGAAGTTTTGGCCATCATTGTTTCAAATATTTTTGCTGCCCTTTCTGTCTTTTCCATTCGGGACTCTCATCATACTTGAATTGTTACAGGTGTCAAGGGACTGGGAGGTGAAGTTCATCTCACCTGCTTGACCAGAATTTTCACTTTTTTCAGAATTAAAAATTTTAATTTTGGTATGACAGAACAGAAGGTCAACAAATTCTGTCCTAATAAAGCTGGACAAAACAATCACAAACAACCATTTCAGTACTCTGGAATTCAACCAGAGGAAGACAACAAACTGAGAAGCACTTACTTATTAAGCTATTCAACTTCAGGCAACAACACTGATTTTGCAGTTTTGAGCTATATCCTTTTGTTAAATTGTAACTGTGAGTGTAACTGTTTCTGAGTCCTGTGACTCCTTTTGACAAACCACAGGAATCCATTCTATTATTGATGGACACGGGTTCCCTGTGTTTGCCTATTACACATACTGGTTTTATGGTATTTCCTGTATATGTCTGTTGGTGAATGTGTATACGTTTTTTTCTTCTTTATACCTAGGAATAAACTGCAGAGTTTTGTTCAGTTTCCTATATACTGCCAAAAGTTTCCAGAGTGGTTGAATCAATTTACCCTCTAGTAAACCAGGCTCTACATCTTCACCCACAATTGTTATTTCATTGTTAATGATTCTGATGTGTACAGTGTGGCCTTATTTTCCATCTTCCTAATGATCAATGAAGTTAACGTCCTTTATATATATTTGTCTTGTGACTATGTTTGTGAAGTGTCAGCTCAAGTATTTCATCCATTTTAAATAATTGTGTTGTCTATTCTTTTCTCATTATGTGTAGGATTTCTGTATATATTCTGTATATAAGTTATTTTATTTTTTTTTTTCTACATGTATGTAGGTTTGTTTTCCCTTCATGGATCACAGCCTTGCTGTGTCAAAGGGGCTTGTGTAACTCCATGAATTTATGAGCCATGAACTGCATGGCTACTCAAGATGGACAGGATATAGTGAAGAGTTCTCATAGGACGTTGTCCACTGGAGAAGAAAATTGCAACCCACTGGTTCCAAATAGGAAAAGGAGTATGTCAAGGCTGTGTATTGTCACCCTACTTATTTAACTTATTTGCAGAGTACATCATGAGAAACGCTGGGCTGGAAGAAGCACAAGCTGGAATCAAGATTGCCAGGAGAAGTATCAATAACCTCAGATATGCAGATGACACCACCCTTATGGCAGAAAGTGAAGAGGAACTGAAGACCCTGTTGATGAAAGTGAAAGTGGAGAGTGAAAAAGTAGACCTAAAGCTCAACATTCAGAAAACTAAGATCATGGTATCTGGTCCCATCACTTCATGGGAAATAGATGGGGAAACAGTGTCAGACTTTATTTTTTGGGGCTCCAAAATCACTGCAGATGGTGACTGAAGCCATGAAATTAAAAGACACTTAGTCCTTGGAAGGAAAGTTATGACCAACCTAGATAGCATATTCAAAAGCAGAGACATTACTTTGCCAACAAAGGTCCGTCTAGTCAAGGCTATGGTTTTTCCAGTAGTCATGTATGGATGTGAGAGTTGAACTGTGAAGAAAGCTGGGTGCCGAAGAATTGATGCTTTTGAACTGTGGTGCTGGAGAAGACTCTTGAGAGTCCCTTGGACTGCAAGGAGATCCAACCAGTCCATTCTGAAGGAGATCAGCCCCGGGTGTTCATTGGAAGGACTGATGCTAAAGCTGAAACTCCAATACTTTGGCCACCTCAAGCGAAGAGTTGATTCATTGGAAAAGACCCTGATGCTGGGAGGGATTGGGGGCAGGAGGAGAATGGGACAACAGAGAATGAGATGGTTGGATGGCATCACCGACTCGATGGACATGAGTTTGCATAAACTCCAATAGTTGGTGATGGACAGGGAGGCCTGGCGTGCTGCAATTCATGGGGTCACAAATAGTCGGACACGACTGAGCAACTGAACTGAACCCCTGTGATGAAAAGGACATCTTTTTTTGTTGTTAGTTCTAGGAAGTCTTGTAGATCATCATAGAACCATTCAACTTCAACTTCTTTGGCATTAGTGGTTGGGGCATAGATTGGATTGCTGTGATATTGAATCATTTGCCTTAGAGTCAGAGATCATTCTGTTGTTTTTGAGATTGCACCCAGGAACTGCATTTTGAACTCTTTTGTTGACTATAAGGGCTTCTCTTTTTCTTCTAAGGGATTCTTGCCCACAGTAGTAGATATAATGATCATCTGAATTAAATTCACCCAATCTAGTCCATTTTAGTTCACAGATTCCTAAAATGTCAATGTTTACTCTTGCCATTTAAGTATGACTTGAATCAAATCCCTTATGATTATACAGTAGAGGTGATGAATAGATTCAAGGGATTAGATCTGATAACAGAGTGCCTGAAGGACTATAGACTGGAGATTTGTAAGGTTGTATAGGAGGCCGTGACTAAGACTATCCCAAATAAAAGAAATACACGAAGGCAAAATTGTTGTCTGAGGAAGCCTATAGATACCTGAAGAGAAGCAAAAAACAAGAAAGAAAGGGAGGATAACACCCAGCTGAATGCAGGGTTCTAGAGAATAGCAACAAGAGAAAAGAACGCCTTCTTATGTGAACAAACAGTACAAAGAAATAGAGGAAAATAATAGAATGGGAAAGATTAAAGATCTCTTCAAGAAAATTGGAGATATCAAAGGAACATTTCATGCAAGGATGGGCTCAATAAAGGACAAAAATGGTAAGGACTTAGCAAGGATGGGCTCAATAAAGGACAAAAATGGTAAGGACTTAACAACAGAAGAGATTAAGAAGAGGTCTCAAGAGTACACACAAGAACTGTACAAACAAGGTCTTAATGACCTTGATAACCATGATGGTGTGGTCACTCACCTAGAGCTGGACATCCTGGAGTCTGAAATCAAATGGGACTTAAGAAAGATTACTACAAAGCTAGTGGTTGTGATGGAATTCCAGCTGAGCTATTTATAATCCTGAAAGATGTTGCTGTGAAAGTGCTGCACTCAATATGTCAGCAAATGTGGAAAACTCAGCAGTGACCTCAGGACTGGAAATGGTCAGTTTTTATTCCAGACCCCCAAAGAGGCAATGCCAAAGAATGTTCAGACTACCATACAATTGAGCTCATTTTACATGCTAGCAAGTGAAATGCGCAAAATCCTTCAAGCTACCCTTCAGCAATATCAACTGGGAGCTTCCAGATCTACAAGCTAGATTTAGAAAAGGCAGAGGAACCAGAGATCAAATTGCCAACATTCATTGAATCATAGAGAAAGCAAGGGAGTTCCAGAAAAACATATATTTCTGCTTCATTGACTACACTAAAGCCTTTGACTGTGTAGATCACAATGAACTATGGAAAATTCTTAAACAGATGGGAGTACCAGACCATCTTGCCTGTCTCCTGAGAAACGTAAATGTGGGTCAAGAAGCAGCAGTTAGAATCGGACATGGAACAACTGACTGGTTCAAAATTAGGAAATGAACAACGCTGTAATGTCACCCTGCTTATTTAACTTATATGCACACAGAGTACATCATGGGAAATCCCAGGGTGGATAGAACACAAGCTTTAATCAAGATTGCTGGGAGGAATATCAACAACCTCTGACATTCAGAGGATGAGGTAGTTAGATAGCATCAGCAACTCAGTGGACATCAGTTTGAGCAACCTCCATGATATAGTGGAGAAGAAAATAGCAACCCACTCCAGTATTCTTGCCTGGAAAATCTGAGGGAAAGAGGAGCCTGGTGAGCTGCTGTCTATGGGGACACACAGAGTCAAACACGACTGAAGTGACTTAGCAGCAGCAGCAGCAGCATGATATAGTGGAGGACAGAGAAGCCTGGCATGCTGCAGTCCATGGGGTCAGAGGGTCAGACCTGACCTAGGGACTGAACAACAGTAACAGCAAAATGTTTGTTTATTTTTGAACACTCACATATTTATTGATAATGTCTTTTTCCCTCCTTGAATTACTTTTTCATTCTCTTAATGGTGTCTTTGTATGAACAGAAGTTCATAATCTTTACACAGTTCAATTTACTGACTTTTTTTTTTTTTTTTTTTTTTTTGCTTCTTATGTTTAGTTGCTTTTTTAAAATCTTGTTTAGGAAGCTTTCTTCCACTAATGAGAACCTACTGTATAGCACGTGAACTCTACTCAATGCTCTGTGGTGACCTAAATGGAAAGGAAATCAAAAAAGAGGGGGCACATATGTAGCTAACTGACTTTTTAGTACAGTAGAAACTAACACAAGATTGTAAAGGAACTATATGCCAATAAAAATTTTAAAAAAGAAACTTTCTTCTTCCCCCAAGATTTATCTGTTTATTTTTCACACACAGATCTTTCATACCAATTCTCAGTCCATGTTTTTTTCATGAACCAGTTTCATGATTTTTTTCTAGAAAAATCATTTTATATAAGGGTCAATTCATTTGGGTTCATATTAATATATAGTTGAACCAGCATTGTTTATTTAAAAAAAACTCTCCCCACTCCATATGTCAACTTTATCATAAATCAGACAGTTATAGTCACATGGACTTATTTTCTGGGTTTTATGTTCTATTTTTGTATATATCCTGTGTCAGTACTATGCTATATTGATTTCTTTAGCATTTTCTTGATATCTTCTATAACTTACGTGACTTGGTTCTTCTTCCTCAGGACTGACTTGGCTATAGCTGGGAATGTAGGGGAGACTGGGGGAGAATAGATAAATGTATATGTAAAAAATAGTAATAAAGAAATTATTTTTTAAAAAAGATTGCCTTGGCTATTATAGGCCTTTTCTATATCCATGTAAATTGTGAAATCAACTCTTCAATATTCACAAAATGACTTGCTGGGAATTTTGAATGTGGTTGCATTCAGTTCAGTTCAGTCGCTCAGTTGTGTCCGACTCTTATGTGACCCCATGAACCACAGCACACCAGGCCTCCCTGTCCATCACCAACTGCTGGAGTCCACCCAAACCCATGTCCATTGAGTCGGTAATGCCATCCAGCCATCTCATGCTCCATCATCCCCTTCTCCTGCCCTCAGTCTTTCCCAGCATCAGGGTCTTTTCAAATAAGTCAGCTCTTTGCATCAGGTGGGCAAAATATTGGAGTTTCAGCCTCAACATCAGTCCTTCCAATGAACACCCAGGACTCATTTCCTTTAGGATGGACTGGTTAGATCTCCTTACAGTCCAAGGGACTCTCAAGAGTCTTCTCCAACACCACAGTTCAAAAGCATCAGTTCTTCTGTGCTCAGCTTTCTTCACAGTCCAACTCTCACATCCATACATGACTACAGGAAAAACCATAGCTTTGACTAGATGGACCTTTGTTGGCAAAGTAATGTCTCTGCTTTTAAATATGCTGTTTAGCTTTTTAATATGCTGTTTAGCTGGCATAGCTTTTCTTCCAAGGAGCAAGCGTCTTTTAATTTCATGGCTGCAGTCACCATCTGCAGTGATTTTGGAGCCCCCCAAAATAAAGTCTGACACTGTTTCCACTGTTTCCCCATCTATTTGCCATGAAGTGATGGGACCAGATGCCATGATCTTCATTTTCTGAATGTTGAGCTTTAAGCCAACTTTTTCACTCTCCTCTTTCACTTTGATCAAGAGGCTTTTTAGTTCCTCTTCACTTTCTGCCATAAAGGTGGTGTCCTCTGCATATCTGAGGTTATTGATATTTCTCCCGGCAATCTTGATTCCAGCCTATGCTTCTTCCAGCCCAGCGTTTCTCGTGATGTACTCTGCATATAAGTTAAATAAGCAGGGTGACAATATATAGCCTTGGTGTACTCCTTTTCCTATTTGGAACCAGTCTGTTGTTCCATGTCCAGTTCTGACTGTTGCTTCCTGACCTGCATATAGGTTTCTCAAGAGGCAGGTCAGGTGGTCTGGTACTCCCATCTCTTTCAGAATTTTCCACAGTTTATTGTGATCCACACAGTCAAATTAGCCAAGTCTATAAGTTAGTAAACTCATTACTATAAGTTAATAAACTTGTTTTTGCCAAATCGAAAACTGTGGATACTTGCCTTTGTGTCAGAGGACATTTTAACTGGGTATACAATTTTAGGTTGGCATTTGTCTTATGTTTCTTACTATCCTGATGATAGAATAGCACACTCCTTGTCTCGGTTCAAAAATGTTAGTCTTAAGAAATAATCTAACTGTTGTTCCTTTGAAAGCAATCTGTTATTTCTGTTTTAAAGAATTTTTTTTACGGTTCTCTATAATTTTAATTTGATTGCAAATGTGGATTTCTTTTTATACTGCTTAAAATTTGATAGGTTGCTTTAATCTCTTCATTGATGTCTGTCATTGATTCAAGTACATTATCAATCATCGGCTTCTAAAATATTGTCTCTGCCTCACTGTTATTACTGGGCTAGTTTAAATTGTTAGACTTTCTTATTGGATCCTCTGTGTCTCTTACTTTCTGTCTTATATCCTGTCTATTTGTCTCTGCTGCATTCTGGATAACTTCTTTTAACCTAACTTTTGGTTCAGTTATTCTCTCTTATCTTGTTAAACATACCCATTGAGTTTTTAATTTAGTTTTTTCTGTTCTAGACTTTTGTTCTTTAAATCTGCTACAAAGTTTCAAGGTTACTTTATATGTCTTGTAACACAGTAAGCATGCTATTTTTAAAGTCTGTTAAATAATTCCAAAACATGAGGTCTTTGAGTGTTTGTTATGTATTGTTTGCTGTTTTCTTGTTCATGATGTCTCATTTACTTTTGTATCTGATTACTTTTGATTATGTTCTTGTCTTTATATTTGAGAAAGTACATATATGGTTGATGTGAAAGCCTGAGTGATGGCCTTTTCAGAAATAACTTTAGATTTTTTTCTTCTAAACATCTGGAGAGGCTTCCAGTCTGGATCAGTAATCCAAATTTAAGGTTTGAGGTTTCCTGGACTATGTACGTGCCATGAAGCTGGGCTGCAGGCTCATAACTGAGTTGGAGTAACTCTTTGCAGTACATCCTTTAAATTGTTTGTGGTTTTGTAGCAAAAGCAACTGAATCCTGGGTGTACCTTTTTAGGTTCTTTATTTAGATTTCTGCCTCATTATCTTGTTACCTTTTCATACTTTTAAGATATTTTCCATATTTCATTATTCCTTAATATTTTTCATTCCAGGGTTTAGTTACCTAGTCTGCCATTAACAAGAGTCAGAAATCTTTCCCTTTCATTTACTTTAGAATTTTTCTTGATGTTTGTTTGCTTTTTGTAGGTTCTACATGAAACATTTCCTCAACACACATTCCTCATGAATGGTCTCATTCAGGGTGTAAAGGTAAGAACAATTTTTGTTTGGTCCACAACAAACCAAAGCCAGGAATCCTTGATAGCATAACTCTGGAAGTTTAAATAGGACTCTGGAAAACTATTACCATTTGTAAATCTTGTAAATCAAATTTTTAGTTGAATTATCAAAGTCAAAATACAACCCAAATCCATAAGGCACTGCCTTATTTTTATTAACATGTACAGAGCAGAATTAACATGTACAGAAGGGTAGAATTGTGTGAACTTTTAATTCCTCTATTAACAGAATAAAATCAGTCTTAAAAATCGGTCAAGTATTAATGTCTTCTTTTGAGATAGAGATTGAAGAAGGAGTCATCAAGATTTAGTTGGATGTAAAGTCTTATGGCAAGGCTGGTGTTCTAGACACAATTTTCTGAGCTCTCAACCACTCGACATAATTAGCCTTAGTTCATTGTTTAAATTTTAATGTGATATTTGTCAGAAAAGCTTATAAATAAGGGGTTAAAATATAATGCTGTGTTCCAGTCCCAATTTGTAGTAAAGTATATGTGTTCAGCATCTAATTTGTTCTTTTCAAGTTACGTAATATCAGTCTACATAATTGTATGTTGTGTTGAAAAGCACACTTGAAATTATACCATAGTACTTTGCTAAATTCAGTCAGAGGAAAGCTTTGAGCAACATTAATTGTAATAAATACTATTTATTCTTTGCCGATTTTCAAAAAGAATTTGAGAATGCTTACAATAATAACATAAGTAAAACAAGACAATTTAAATAAAGTAAAATAAGACATTTTTAATACTCATTGAGAGGAGGAATATTATCAAGAATCTGGTGTGTTTTTATTTAAGCACTAGTTTGTGAGCAGTTTTATCTACATGATCAAAAGAAAAACTAAATGAGAGAGGGCATTGATTACAAATACTACATAAGTTTATCATTATAGTGGATTCTTTGAAAGTTACTCTGTAGATTTTTTTCTTTTATCATGTGGAGCTAATAAAATCTATTTTAGTCTGATTCTACAGAATAAAACCAACTTGGTCTGTGTCCGAAAGCCAAGTGGCGAGCTTATCATACTTTTACTTAGAGATACCCACAATATTGTTGTAAAAAAACACAGAACAAAAAGTATTTAAGTTGATTCAAGGGTGTGGACCAGGACTTACTTAACTTCAGCAACTATTGAACTTCAATCTATTGAACTTAAGGAGTTACATGTTTTAGTAACTGGTCATTGTTTCTCAGATGAGGATATGAGAGAACCCTACAGCCAAGCATAGCTCTATTAAAATGTCTTAATATGGATATGAGCACAGTGGAACAAGTATGGCTTTATATTGCTTTAGCTTTAAATTTCTGTTCTGCATCTTATTAATGGTTACCTTAGTCAGATAATGTAATCTTCCCTTCATTGGAAAGCAATGAGAAAGATAAAAGATCTCTTGTAGGGTGATTATGAGGATTCAATGAGCTAGTATATGTAAAACTATTAGCACTCTACATTCATGTGTTAAATACTTAGTAAATATTGCAAAGAAAAATAACAGAAACTGTTAGAAGGAAAGCCTGATGACCACTTTTCTCACCAGTCTGGGGAAAGATTTTCCTTTTTAGAGTAAGAATTATTCATAAATGAAAAGACTGAGTCATTTACATCAATCTTTAAATTTTGGTAAGTCAAAGCCACCATCATCAAACTTAAAATACGAATGACAAAATGTTATTTATGATAGAAAGAGGAATACATAAAAGCAGTCTCAAAGTAAAACTGTAGGAAAATGACTAATATCCCAGAAGAGCAAAGAAGGATGTAAGCTGGCAGTTTACAAAAGATAACAATCTGAAAATAAGTTTATCACTATTAAGAAATGAGTCCCAAGTTAAATAAGATAATATTTTTTCATGCACATTGGTAAAAAATTTTAAACTGACAAGAACTAGTTCAATTTGTGTTAAATTGTGTCCCCTTGTACTGTTGATGAGAGGATAAATTGGTATAGCTTTTCTGGAAGGCAGTATTTTTAGAGTTAAAAAAATATTCACATATTTTAACAAAGTAATTGCATTTCTAGAAATTTGTTCTTCTCAAATTGAGTTATTCAGAGATTTGGCTAAAGGACTCTTTGTAATAGTAAACGTGTAGAAACTTTTTAAATTCCTTGAAATTAGAAGAATAGATATGTGTGGTATAGACATATAATGTAATATAATATGGTTTCAGTTTTATTTTGACCAAAATAAATGTAAGTAAGCAGGGAGGGAAATGATTAAAAAGGAATCACCTGAAGTTTGAAAGGATGTGGACTTATGGATGATTTTTAATTTTCTTCCTTATATATTTTGTTCATCTTTGTAGATTTTCTACAGTTAACTTTCACTTTGTAAGTTTACTATCATAATGCATGGAAGAGAAGTTTTAGATTTGGGGTGAACATCAATAAAGTATACAAGAGTAACCAGTTTTGGTTTGTGAATTCTCCAATTGGGCGGGGGGTTGTTTGTTTGTGGTTTTGGTTATTGCAGCAGCTTTGTTGAGATATAATTCACCTACCATGCAAGTCATAAAGTGTATGTATGGTTTTTTCATTATACTCAGGGTTGTGCAGCCATCAACACAGTCAATTTTATCACATTTTCATTGCTCCAAAAATAAATCCTGTACTCCTCATTCCTCCCTAACCTCAAGCACAAATCTACTTTCTCCCTCTATTGGTTTGTCTATTCTGGACATTTCACATAAATGGAATATACAGTATGGTCTTTTATTACTGACTTCTTTTCTTATGGTGTTTTCAACTTTCACCTGTAGTACTTATTAGTACTTTATTCTTTTTACAGCCAAACAATATTTCACCCTGTATCCATACCACAGTTTATCCATTTATCAGTTGATAGACATTCGGGGTTGTTTCTGGTTTTTTATATTATTGTGAATAATGCTGCTGTGAACATTTGTATACAAGTTTTGATATGAACATTGTTTTCACTTTATCATAGGTACATTGCTAGGAGTAGAATTTCTGGGTCATATAGTAATTTGAGTTTCTAAAAATTGTGTTTTCAAATTAATTTCTTTCTTAACCCTATTTCTGACAAGTAATTTATGTTCCTCATCTCCTAGACTTCTGACAGATAAGTGGCTCAAGCCAGGGACAATTTCTTCTTTCTTTCTATACTTAACTCCTTTAATGATGTCATCAGACTTAAGACTTTAAACTCTCAAATAAGTATCTTCCTAGACCTTGGGCTGGAACTTTAGACTTTGTGTATTCAGTTGCCTAATTGACATCTGTACTTCCTTGCATAATAAGTATTTGAAAGTTAACAGCTCCAAAACTAAGTTCCTGGTCTTCCCCTCCAGCCTGACCAACTCATAAGTCTTCCCCATATTAGTTACTTGTCATGCCATTCTTGCTTATGCCAAAATTCTTAGAATCAGTCTTCTTTCTCTTCCATACATATCCCAAACCCAATCCATCAGCAAATTCTGTTATTCTACTTCAAAACAGAACCATCATCAAAACTCTACTTGTTCCCTTTTCAGTGCTGTGTGTACTGTGCTTAGTGGCTCAGTCGTGTCTGACTCTTTGCAGCCTGATGGACTGTAGCCCACCAGTCTCCTCTGTCCATGGGATTCTCCAGACAAGAATACTGGATTGGGTAGCCATGCCCTCCTCCAGAGGATGTTCCTGACCCAGGGATCAAACCCATGTCTCCTGCATTGCAGGTGGACTCTACCATCTGAGCCACAAGGGAAGTCCAAGAATACTGGAATGGGTAGCCTGTCTCTTCTCCAGGGGAACTTCCCAACCCAGGAATCAAACCAGGGTCTCCTGCATTGCACATGTATTCTTTACCAACTGAGCTACCAGGGAAGCCCTTTGGTAGAGATCATGATCAAATATAAACCAGTTTGTGGCATTCTTCTTCCTCTCTTTTATATATATATATATATATATATATATATATATATATATATATATATAGGCTGTGCCAAGCAGCATGTGCAATCTTATTTTCCTGACCAAGGATTGAACCTTTGTCCCCTGTATTGGAGGCACAGAGTCTTAACCACTGGACCTCTGGGAAGTCCCTGTGGCACTCTTCTTAACCAACCCAACCCAAACCCCCATTTTCTCTTGACAGCATCCTTCTACTCTGTTCCACTTCCTACTGACCTTGCTGCAGCCACAACTTCCTCAGCCTATTTCTGCCTGAGGGTTCTGCAGGTACTGTTTTTTTCTGCTTGCTTTTCCCAGGTTTTGACAGGCTTTACTCCCTAACCCTCAACTCCTCACCTGGATGTTATTTTTTCAGTGAAGGCTTCACTGACTGCCATCTTGAGTAATGTATCCAGTTCTCATCACTCTTAATCCTCTTTCTCTGCTTTTTCTCCAAAGCATTATCTCTCCTTTGACATGCTATGTATTTTGCTTTATCTTTATCTTGTTATTGTGTTCTCCTCACTCCTCCTCTTTTAGACTGAAAGTTTCTTAAAGACGTGGATTTTTGTCCACTTTACTCATTGCTATCCCCAGCATAGTTCTTAGCACTCAACTTCCCTGGTGGCTCAGATGGTAAAGAGTCCACCTGCCAGTGCAGGAGATGTGGGTTTGATCCCTGGGTCTGTAAGATCCCCTGAAGAAGGAAATGGCAACACACTCCAGTATTTTTGCCTGGAGAATCCCGTGGGCAGAGGAGCATGGCGGGCCATAGTCCATGGGGTCACCAAAGAGTTGGGCACAACTTAGCGACTAAACAACAACAAATATTGTTGAATTAAAAGTTCTTCCAGTCTTTTTTCTAGTCCTTTTGGTAAAGTCAAGATCCAGCTTACTTAGAGACCGTTAACTATGTTTCTTTTTCGCTTATATCAGCATTTGTTAATTATACCTTACTAATTTCCCCATGACATTAAAACTACATGAAGTACAAGCAGCCCTGTCTTTGCATGTTGTAGTACACACAAATTTCAGTTGCCACAGTTCAGTTAAATAGCATGAGTCTCCCAACACACAATTCAGATTTCCACTACCATGTGTATTAACTGTGAGTAGTTGCATAAAATATAAATAATGACTAACTCCTCAGTCCACAAAACACTATGTCAATAACAGATGCGCATCATAACCCATTGTGACATTTCAAAGTGTTGGTGACCTGGTCACCGTGCATTTCTTAGTTCACGCGTGTAAAGCAAAACGTGTGTTGTGTTGCCTCTTTGATCCAGTAATATGTTGGAATCTGATCCAAACCTAGAAAGGCATATGACAGTTTTCCAGTTCATAAAAGATATGTGCATCATATAAGACTTTGAAAAAAGACAAGCACAAGTCTTATGACTCTTAATGTTTTTTTTACAAAGAACATTTTAATTATTAATGCTTTAAATTACAGTGTACTAAATAAATACTAGTTTTTCTATTTCTTTCATTTCACTAGACATTTATAAGTGATAGTAAAAGAGTTTTCAGTGTTCTGACAAAAATTTCTGAAAGTCAAAGAATAAATCAGTTTTTCCCATTGATTAAAATAACTACATGGTTTCAGCTTGGAGTCATTTCTTTCAGTTCTATACTACCATGCAAAGTAAAAACTACGTGTATTGTCTGCAATGGTTATATGATACTCCATTGTATGAATAATTTATCCATTTCCCTGTATAAGTGCCTTCTAATTGCACACTATTGAAGATAATCCTGAGTAAATTTTTAAAATAAATCTTTATATATTTTTACTGTTTCCTTAGAAATAGAGTTGTAAAATTATAACTAGTGAGTAGAAAAGTGTGAGCATTTTAAGAAATCTTGAATATATAGTACCACATTATCTCCTAGAGCAATTGTGCCGTTTCACACACCCATCAGCAGTATGTATATCTGTTTCACCATGCTCTAATACGAGTATTACTTTTCAGATCTTTACCAGTTTGATAGCTTGAGAATGATGTCTCACTGTAATTTTATTTGTATTTCTTTAATTACAAATGAAGTTAGGTATTTTTACATTATTTGCTGGCTTCTTTTATGAAGTGCCTTCAGATTCTTTATTTTTCTAGTAAAGATTGTTCAATTCTTAATTTTTCAATAATGAAATTTGTTTTATGTTAATCCTCTCATTTTAATGATTATTAATTTAGTACCTGTTCTCTTAACAGTTATAAAGGGAAAAACTCATACTTAATCATACTTCTCAGGTTTTCAAAGTCCTACTCAAAAATTTTTTCACTAGCAATTTTTATCTTTATGAAATTGAAATATATGGCAGACATTGTTATATGACTAGCAATAAGTTGTGTTAGAGTTCTCCAGAGAAATAAGACCAATGGAATATTTGTATAAAGAGGCTTACTTTAAGGAATTGGCTCACATGATTTTGGGGCTAGCAAATCTGAAATATGTAGGGTAGGGCTGGAAATTTGGCCAGAGTTGATGCTACAGTCCTAAGGCAGAATTTTTTCCTCTGGAAACCTCAGATTTTCCTCTTAAGGCCTTCAACTGACTTAAATGAGACTCCCATATTAATGAGGGTACTACCCTTTACTTTGGCTACCCTGGTGGCTGGCTCATTGGTAAAAAATTTGTCTGCCAATGCAGGAGACATGGGTTCAATCCCTGGATTGGGAAGAGCCCCTGGAGAAGGAAATGGCAACCCATTCCAGTATTCTTACCTGGGAAGTCCCATGGATAGAGGAACCTGGCGGGTTATAGTCCATTGGGTCACAAAGAGTTGCACATGACTTAGCAACTAAACAACAGAAATACCCTTTAAAGCCAGTTAATTGTAGATTTTAGATGACATCTACAAATTAGCTTCATGGCAACACCCAAGCTAGTGTTTGACTAAATAACTGGGTACTATAGCCTAGCCAAACTGACACATAAAACTAACCACTAAAGTAGTTTTGACTACACTTCATTGGAAGTATAACCAGGCTGAGATGCTGTGGTTTGACTTAGTAGATGAAGTCAAGTTATTACTGCTGGATTTAACATGACCAGATGGAGTGACTAATAATATTCTTCATGAAAAGAGTTGGTCTGATTGCCCAGTGTCTACCTTGAAACTTCTTGAAGCTTTCTTCTTTAGCTTATTTTATACTTATTAAAAAAACTAGATACTTTCATCAGTGTCCCAAACTAACTAAAACTAAGTGGGCTGGATGTCCAGGATTGGTTTATAGCTGGGTCAATCAGTATGAAGAAAGTGCCTCTAAAAGCATGCTGCTTTATTCTTGTCTGGCTTTAACATCACAGCAAGAGGTTGAAAGAGGGGGAAAGTGGAAGACCCAGCAATCCATCCCAGGGCTTGGCCACAGGGATTCACATGGAGTGCTTCTTCTCAGTCTAGACTGGATGGTTAAGTCTGATCAAGGAGATGGTCATGTAGATCCTCTGCCTGAACACTCATACAGGGACATTTAATATGTCAAGAGTTTATCTGAGCCTAGGAATTACTGCTGAACTGTCTCATCCTGCTATTTAATGAATTAAATCATCAACCAGTGCATAGCACAAACACACAGAGAAATTGTTGACTGATGTCTCTAAGAATTAAAAAAATAAAAAGATACTTTTAAAGTCCCCTTTTAGCTACTCTTGAGTATTACTAAGTTCAGAAGTGTTTTTCATACACACACATGCACAATAATCTTGCTTCCTTAATTTGGACAGGAAGTTGGATAAAAACTATCCTTTTAATTATCTGTAAACAAAATTGTAAAGCAGCCTACTTGAGAGAGGTGAGTTCATAAATTTTAAATATTGTTTTATAACAGACTGGTAATTTATACATTTATTGAAATGTGCTTAAGAGAATTCACAAGTAGGTAAAGTCTAGTACTTTGTGTGCTTCAGGACAGAGACACTAAAATATGAGTAAGAAAAATAGTGTGATAATTGATTTGAATTATGGGCCGGGTTAATCTCAGGTCTTAGAGCCACCTCAGCCTGAGCTGAATCCTGGTTCTGCTTATGAGCCCTGAGCCTTAGACTAGTTACTTACCCTAGTAGTATACCCATCTCATAGGGTAAGACATTTGTGTGAAAGGCATAGAACAGATTGGCATATAGATGTGCTGTTATTTTTTCTTGGAATCAATTTGAAGTAATGGCCCTATTACTTCTAAGATAAGGGAAAACCTGTGAAAACAGTCTGTTTCTTTATATTTTAATTAAAATTTTGTTTCAGTGAATTTTCCCTATATCCATCTCCTTTTCTCCCTCAATCAAAAGAAAGCATTTCAGCCCTCTTGCCCACATTGGTCTCTCCCAGAAGTTTCAGGATTACTAGCTGTTCTTAGACCTTCCTCGTGCTTTTCAAATCACCTTTCCTGGACTTTAGTCTGTCATGTTTGTCATTTGTCCTATAAAACTGATTGTTGTGCTTCCTGGGAAGAAAAGCTGTGTATTGTGTAGGGTATAATGTGTCCTAGGTCTGAAAGGTGATCCTTGTTTTAGTACTATCTTTTATGTGAAAAATTTGCATTTGTCAGTTATATAAATAAAAAGTCCCATCAGTGTGAAAATTTCTCTTTGATCTCTTTTAAAAAATGAAAGAGATGAAAATCATTATTAGTAAAATACTGTATGAAAAATCAAAGTGAATGAATATAATTTTGGGGTAATCTATGTCTGTATGTTGTACATCCTTGTGGCTTACAAAGGATGTCATAAGATGTGAACTTTTTCATTGAAAAATTAAAGTTTTCAGAAGCAGTTAAATGACTATATCTTATTTTTCATGGGTACCATTTTTCTCTCATACTGTGTTGCAGAGTTAATTAAAATATTTGAAGGAAAACAAAACAAAAAAATGTTTTAGTTTTAAAACTTTTTAACGATATTGACACATTTATTTAGTCAAATATTTGTCAGCTGCTTTTGTTAAGGAAAGCATATGCTTAATACTTTTATGATAGCTGTATAAAGTATAAAATTTATGTATTTTTGCTTCGAGTTGTAATTGCCATTCTTTGTATGCTTTAAAAAGTTTATTAAATAATTGCATTTAATTCAACAATAAGCTTTAATTGCTATTTTGTCAAATAAGAGCTTGTAAGGCCATGTCTACCATTATGGCAGAAAGAGAAGAGGAACTAAAGACTCTTTGATGCAAATGAAAGAGGAGAGTGAAAAAGCTGGCTTAAAGCTCAACATTCAAAAAATTAAGATCATGGCATCTGGTCCCATCACTTCATGGCAAATAAATGGAGAAATAATGGAAACAGTGAGAGACTTTCTTTTCTTGGGCTCCAAAATTGCTGCAGATGGTGAATGCAGCCATGAAATTAAAAGATTCTTGGTCCTTGGAAGAAAAGCTATGACCAACCTAGACAGCATATTAAAAAGCAGAGACATCACTTTGCCAACAAAGGTCCATCTAGTCAAAGCTATGGTTTTTCCAGTAATTATGTATGGATGTGAGAGTTGGACTATAAAGAAAGCTGAGTTCTGAATAACTGATGCTTTTGAACTGTGGTGTTGGAGAAGACTCTTGAGAGTCCCTTGGACTGCAAGAAGATCAAACCAGTCAGTCCTAAAGGAAATCAGTCCTGAATATTCATTGGAAGGACTGATGCTGAAGCTGAAATTCCAATACTTTGGCCACCTGATGCAAAGAACTGACTCACTGGAAAAGACCCTGAAAGATTGAAGGCAGCAGTCAGGAGAAGGGGATGACAAAGGATGAAATGGTTGGATGGCATCACCGACTTGGTGGATGTGGTTTGAGCAAGCAGTGGGAGTTGGTGATGGACACAGAAGCCTGGAGTGCTGCAGTCCAGAGGGTCACAAAGAGTCAGACACATCTGAGCAACTGAAGTGAACTGAAGGCCATGTTAGCATTACTGACCAGTTAATTATGCCACCTTAAAAATCTACTGGACTGGGAAGCTAATTTACAAAACTGACATAGTAATTCTTGGTCCACACTGGACTCCTCCACACCATGTTTTATCCAGTAGTCACTGGACCCTGATAGCATGGCTTAGTACATTCAGCCCTTGTTACTTCCAGATTTCATATGTGCAAAACCTGCCTACTCTGCAACCTCTGAGTCAGTACAGTGCTTTCATGTTCATGCATGTGTGGCATGAGGAGGGAGTCTGAGTTGCCCAGCTGCATGTTTCCAGCTGAGATTGGACAAAGGACACTTTTTGTTTCAGGTCTCATACTGTGAGCATGTCCATTTTGCACTATGCATCTTGCATTTTTGTTCCTTTTGTTGACAATTTCTCTGTTTAAAATGACCTCAAGTGTAGTGCCAAAGTGTTGTTAAGTGTTTCTAAGTGTAGGGGGGTGTTGATATACATTATGGAGAAAATACTGTGTTAGATAAGCCTCATTGAGACATGAATCATAGTGCTGATGGCTGAGACATCAGTGTTAATAAATCAGCAGTCTACGTATTAAATAAGTCATCTTTAAAGAGAAATATACATAAACCAAGGTTATATATTGATCAGTTAATTAAAATATGTGACCAGAGAATGGTAGGAATACAAGCTTGTGTTTCCTCTACAACAGCAGTTCCAGATTCTCTTAATTTGGTGTTCCTGGAAAACTTACAGAACATAACCAGTGTAGATAATGAGATAATGAAAGCCAACTATATTTATGCTAAAGGCTAAGATTTTGATGTCACTCTGGTGGTGGTGTTGTTGTTGTTGTTGTTGTTGTTGTTTGCCCATGCTTTGTGGCATGTGGTATCTTAGTTCCCAGACCAGGGATCAAACCTGTGCCCCCTGCATTTGGAGTGTGGCATCTTAACCACTGGACCACCAGGGAAGTCCCAGTCTGGTTTTAGTCTTTAAATATTTTCTCATTTGCAAATCGTGCTTTTCCTCTTTAGGACTGCTGCAGTACTTGCCTAATCAAGGTACAGATATCCTTCTCAATCTACTATTCTAATAATGTGGCATGATAAGATCTAGGACTAGATTGGGTGGTGAAGAAGTAATTCTGAAACAGAAGAAAGTCTTTGATTTTTGAGAAATACAAGTTTTCCCAAGAGGCAAGTATTTTATTAGATTGTATTTCAGCATCATAATAAATGTAGGTTCTCCCAGAGGCTATTTTGAGTATCTGTTGTCACTGAGAATTATTTTTAAAAAATAATTATTTAAGATGACACCACCCTTATGGCAGAAAGTGAAGAGGAACTCAAAAGCCTCTTGATGAAAGTGAAAGAGGAAAGTGAAAAAGTTGGCTTAAAGCTCAACATTCAGAAAACGAAGATCATGGCATCTGGTCCCATCACTTCATGGCAAATAGATAAGGAAACAGTGGAAACAGTGTCAGACTTTATTTTTGGGGGCTCCAAAATCACTGCAGGTGGTGACTGCAGCCATGAAATTAAAAGACGCTTACTCCTTGGAAGGAAAGTTATGACTAGCCTAGGTAGCATATTCAAAAGCAGAGACATTACTTTGCCAACAAAGGTCCATCTAGTCAAGGCTATGGTTTTTCCTGTGGTCATGTATAGATGTGAGAGTTGGACTGTGAAGAAAGCTGAGCGCCGAAGAATTGATGCTTTTGAACTGTGGTGTTGGAGAAGACTCTTGAGAGTCCTTTGGACTGCAAGGAGATCCTACCAGTCCATTCTAAAGGAGATCAGCCCTGGGTGTTCTTTGGAAGGAATGATGCTAAAGCTGAAACTCCAGTACTTTGGCCACCTCATGCGAAGAGTTGACTCATTGGAAAAGACTCTGATCCTGGGAGGGATTTGGGGCAGGAGGAAAAGGGGACGACAGATGATGAGATGGCTGGATGGCATCACTGACTCGATAGACATGAGTCTGGGTGAACTCCGGGAGTTGGTGATGGACAGGGAGGCCTGGTGTGCTGCGATTCATGGGGTCACAAAGAGTCAGACACGACTGAGTGACTGAACTGAACTGAGTGATCTTTTAATGATTTAATAATTGAAAGATTGAGGTCAGGAGGAGAAGGGGGTGGCAGGATAAGATAGTTGAATGGCATCATCTTTTCAATGAACATGAGTTTGAGCAAACTCTGGGAGATGATGTAAAACAGGGGAGCCTGGTGGGCTGCAGTCCATGGGGTCACAAAGAGTCAGACACAACTGAGCAACTGAACAACAATTGTCACTGAGCATTATTTTAAAATAATATTTACTTAATGAATAGATTAAATTACAATTGAAATCCAGAATCTAGATAATAGTATCTTTTTTTTTTTTTTTTTAGAAACTGCATCATTTTAAATAAAACTTTAATTCTTGGCCTTCTCATGTCCTTTGTTTTAATGACATGCATTCTGTATTTTATTGTATGAAATCTAAAATCAGAACTGTCCAAAAAATTTTCCAGGGTTCTTTGTGTTCAGATTTTGTTACTGTTTTTATGGTGCTTCTTATTTCTGTTCTTTTGTCCTCTTAAATTTATTTCCATGTTTTTCTTGACCAGTTCTATACTACCCAAGACCTCGGGTATTTGATATTTTTAGAAAATTTTAAAGCAATGTAAAAGATTTTCTTTTCTAAATTTATAAAACTGATGTTGCAGGTCGTGAATTTCAGCCCTGCTTCTGCAGTTGTTTGGCTCTTAAAAAGATCGTTTAACTCTTTTGATGCAAAAACAGACCAAATGCTGGAAATCCAATGTGTCTTATAAATTGCAGGGTTTGATGCCTTGTTGTTCAGTCCCTCAGTCTTGTCCAACTCTTTGCAATCCCATGGACTGCAGCATTCCAGGCTTCCCTGTCCATCAGCATCTCCCTGAGCTTTCTCAAACTCATGTCCAGCCGGGGTCCAGCCCCGGTGGATCCAGGGAATTCGAAGTGGGGACGGCGTTGGCGAGGATCAGGAAACAATTGCTTAATTAAACGTTAATTAAGGATATAAAGAGTGGTTAAATAAGGATAGCTCAGTGAGGAAATTCAGTGGAGAAAAGAGGCTGAATACTTGGTTTACGTGGAAAGCTAATAAAATTCCAAAATAAGGAATTTACGTCACCTACGTAGGCCGCAGGCATCCTCCCGTTCTCCTGAAGAAGAGGAGACACTAAGGCCTCCCTGGCCAGATCTTAGAAGCCCAGGCATAATTAGTAGGCTTGTCGAGCCTCCACGCTCAAGATGGAAATTCAGCCGAAAAGTGAGAGAGAACGACATGGGGAGACCAAGTTTCGGTGAACAAGGCCCCGCACTTTATTTTCCAAAGTAGTTTTTATACCTTAAGTTGTGCATAGAGGATAATGGGGAAGTAGGGTCAGCAGTAAGCCAGGCTTTCTTCCTGCAAACTTATCATATGCAAAAGTTTAGGTGATTTACATCATCTTCTGGCCCGGAGGCTGTCAACATTTTAAGATCCTTTTTTCAGAAAACATTTTTCTCTAAAGGTGATTATTCTAAAGTCAGGCACCACCCTCCGAAAGCATTAGATAAAGTTGCATTCCTATAGGGCAAAAGTGTGGTGGGCTATAACAAGAAAAAGAATTAACTCAAGGGTCCAAGTTTACAAACATTAAAGCTACTACTTACATTCCTATACACCAATTATATTAATCAATACACTGCCAGGGACACAGTAGGTAAGGGATATGGAAACTTAGCAGCAAACATTGGCCCAACAAGTGAAAAACCCTTCACCAATACAATTTCTAATCAATCTTTTAACTGCTCAAAGTAATCTGTATTTAGGCAGTTTAGAACATCTCATGCCTCTCACGGTTGGGAGTCTGTGAACAATCACATGTGGCCAGAAGAACCTTCAGGCAGGCTAGAGGACTTCCAAAGGAGTTTGTAGGTTGAAACACTCTTATCACACCCAGGAACTTTATTAACTGGAGCTGTAAGTTAACTCTTTTTCAGAGAGAGGTGGTAGAGGACAGCCCCCTGTAAAGTCAGAGATGTAGGTGAGAGCACAAAGCAGTAAAGTAGGCAGACTCTGGTTTTGGGGGTAGATGCTCGAGAATTTCCAGGGGAACTCCTGAGGCTCGATCCCGCCTTTGTGTATGCCGAGCCTCCTTCCTCATGACCTTTGCCACGGGCGGAGTTCCTCACGCTGGCTCCCGGCACATTGAGTCAGTGGTATCATCCAACTGTCTAGTCCTCTGCCATCCCCTTCTCCTCCCACCTTCAATCTTTCCCAGCATCAGGGTCTTTTCTAATGAGTCAGCTCTTCCCATCAGGTGGCCAAAGTATTGGAGCTTCAGCTTCAGCATCAGTTCCTCCATTGAATATTCAGGATTGATTTCCTTTAGGATTGATTGGTTTGATCTCCTTGCAGTCCAAGGGACTCTCAAGAGTCTTCTCCAACACCACGGTTCAAAAGCATCAGTTCTTCAGCGCTCAGCCTTCTTCACAGTTCTTCAACTCTCACATCCATACATGACTACTGGAAAAACCATAGCTTTGACTGTAAGGACCTTTGTTGGCAAAGTAATGTCTCTGCTTTTTAATATGCTGTCTAGTTTTGTCATAGCTTTTCTTCCAAGGATAGGCATAGATTAATATTTTATTTCAGAGGAGTCAGAGGAGTCCAGTGCTTTTCTCCTAAGCTTACCTCCCCTCCACTTAGTCTTAGTCTTACCTCCCCTTGCTTCAGTTTACCCATCTCCTGGTCCATTGTCTCTGGGTTTACTAGTGGCTGATAGGGGATTAGAATCCTGTTCTTTCTCTTCTCAGCCTTAGAAACATGAGTTGATTGCCTCATAAAAGTTCTCTTCAGCTTACCAAACCTCTTTGCAAGCCTTTATCACCAGACTGTATGGTAGGTACCAAGGGTACAGAGATGAAAGAAAATCGTTTCTCTGACCTTAATCTCAATTTCTAATCTAATAAAGAAGATAGACAAATAACAAGTAATTTGTAATAGAGTATTATAATTATAATAGAAGAGATATGTGCCAGGGTGGGGATAGGAGTTATTTGTTTTGTACCCCTCAGAAACCAATGTGATTAATTCTATTTGAGTAGCTAAGAAAATAGAGGAAGAGGTACTCCTGGCCCAGAGTTGAAAAGAATGACTAGTAGTTTACCAGGTCCAAGTGTGGAAAATGCCTACAAGCACAAGGGCTTTGCAAATGCCCGTTTGCACAAAGGAATGTAGTATGTTGAGAAAACTAAGAAATATTGCATATAGCCAAAGCATAGGATGCATGCTAGGTACTAGATTTTGGAGGGTTCTATCTGTAGGCTGTGCTGAAGATTTTTTTTTTAATGTACTATGAAAATTCAGATATACAAAAGGAGAGAATAAGATAATAAACTTACCCACGTACTCATCACCATCAGCATCTCCCCGGTCTTATCTATCTTGGTTTTCCACCACTCATTTTTAATTTTAGTATTTAAAAGCAGAGTTCAGACACTTGATTTCAATTCTGCACAGTTGAGATTTTAAACAAGGGATCAAAGAACTGAAGTCTGCAGCTCATCAAGGTTTCTCTTGGGGTTATGTGGAGGACAGATTGAAAGGAAGTAGAACCAGGGGCAGGGAACAGTTAGAAGATTATTTTGTTTAAATCCAGGCAAGAAATGTTGAAATGCATCACAGCGGGGGATAGACCAAGAGAAGTCATTATAAGAGAATGGTCTGGAAAATCACCATGGGGAATGAAGGAATGATGGGGAAGCTTTGGACAGCTTCTTAGCCAAGATGGGAAGTGTGGGTGTTTGGTCAGATTTATAGGGAACAGTGTTCATGTTAAATGTCCAAGTAGGAAAGTCCATTTGACTGTAGACACAGAACTCAGAAGAGAGATTGGAAAGCTGTTTATAAAGTAGGTGGTGGTGGCCATGCATATAGGCAGAGCATCTAAAGGAGGACAGTGGCACCAACAGAGTCTGAGAGGCAGGCCTGTGGCCACCTCAAAGGGCCCTGACATGAAAAAAGAAATTGATATGGAAGTGGTCAGCCAGCAGAGTGACTAGCAAATAATGAGGAAGTGATAAATGTGAGTGTTTTTTTTTTTTACTTTCTTTGCTTATGTGTGATGGTGCTCTTGCCTCCCTTTAGCCTCAACTCTTGTGCAACTTTTCATTATCTCTATCCTAAATTCATCAGACAAATAGAATCTACTTCTTTTATGGACATTTAGTATATGCACATTCATCCTGTTTATTCTTATTAGCTTACAAGCCCTTTGAGAGCAGAAGGTATGTATTCATCTGAGTATCTTCATTTCACCACTTAATTCAGAGCTTTGCACGTAATAGATATGCTGTATGTATTTATAAAATGAATTAAGTGTCTGGCTTCTTCCCATACCTTTGTTGTGTGTTCACATTAAGGGCCAGCTGTGAGTATATATATTTCATATCACCTCACTTTTCCAGTTTCACCCAGAAAACAAGCTTTTATCCTTTTCTTCCCTCTCAAATAGCATGCTTACAAATTTTGTTAGAATTAAAAAAAAAAAAAAAAAAAACAGGTTTTATTTAATGTTACAAATTATTCTGTTTCAGAGCCACTAAAATGAATTAGAGCATTTAGAAATTCATTTAGAAAATGAAAATTATAAGTAATTGGGGGAATCACATTATAAATTTGACCCTTGCTTCTGCTTTCTTCTCCAGGGTCTGCTCTCTTTTTTGAGTGCCCCACTCATAGGTGCACTGTCTGATGTGTGGGGAAGGAAGCCTTTTCTTCTTGGCACTGTCTTCTTCACCTGCTTCCCAATTCCACTGATGAGAATCAGTCCATGGTGAGTGACTAGGCCCTCCGTCACGACTGTCTGTTTGGGGTCACATATGGACAATACATCTACAGTGCACTTTTCAACCTTTGCAGAGCAGTTGTACCTGTATTATCATTTGAACTCTTTGCTAATACTGAAAACAAGTAGGCAGTTGCCATCATGCCCATTTTATAAATGAGGACATGAAATTAAGTCTAAGATAGTTACTTAGGTGAGCAAATAAAATAAAAGATGTCTCTAAGGGCAGTTGTTTTTGTCATGAGGTAAGTTACATGATTGGGTCCCGGGAGGGGGCAAGCAGTCTGTACTCACTCAGTTGTGGCTCATTTGACTTTGCAGATGTGTTGTTTTTGTCAGCTCATGCAGCAATCCCCCAGGTTTTTGGCACCAGGGACCAGTTTCATGGAAGACAATTTTTCCACAGACAAGGAGGGGTGGTTGTGTGTTTCCGGTTGTAATGCAAGCAGTGGGGAGCCATGGGGAACAGCAGGTGAAGCTTCTCTTGCTCATTGGATGGCCCACTTCCTAACAGGCCACAGTCTGCTGCCTGGGGGTTGAGGACCCCTGTTCTAGGGCACTGACATGATGATAGTTTACATCAAAAGTCAAGAGTCCAACTTTCCTGATGGTCCAGTTGGAATTCTGTCTGCCAATGCACGGGACACGAGTTTGATCCCTGGCCCAGGAAGATTCCACATGCCACTGGGCAAGTAGGCCAGTGTGCCACAACTATTGAAGCCTGCGTGCCATAGAGCTGGTGCCCCACAATAAGCCACCGCAATGAGAAGCCCACCCACCACCACTCGTAAAAGCCTGCATCCAGCAACAAAGACCCAGTGCAGACAAAAATAAATTAATTTTTTAAAGGGGGGCAGGAGTCACTTTAGTGTGTACTGTATTATGTCCAGCAGCCTATTCTAAATCATAATGTGAATTTTAATTTGATCTTATTTTTTCATGATAAATAGGGAGAGAATAATTAGCATGTAATAACCAAAGTCATTTAGTTAATAAAAATGTGTTGAAATTTGTACCTGAGCTGTAACTTAGTTTTTCTGGAGCCCAAAGAATGATATTTTGGTCAGAATTCCTGTTGCTGAGATGCTGTTCCTATGTGAATAACACAGTTTAGAATGGAAGGGTCTTTTGTGTTTTGTTCATTTAGGGTTTAAATGCAACTGATAGATTTGGGGGATACTAAATGTGAGTACTCTCATTTGGTTATCTGATAGGAATTTTATGTCAATATTTGTCATGTTCTAAATGTGTTGGGTACCTATAAGGAATCATTTTGGTTCCTACCAGATAGATTTTTTAAAAATATTTTTTGGTATTGATTCTTTCTGTTCAAGAACAAGTCCTGCTTTTCTGATGCATTAGGTTTTTTGTTTTTTCAATGTCCTCTCAATATCTTACAGTTTTTTTATTTAGAATCTTAAAATGATTTTACCTCTTCTCTTCCAGTTGTCATGCAGCTGCTTCTATTGCTTGTATTGACTAATGCATAAAATAAAAATCTTTTATTATTATTAAATAAAAGTAATGATTATGGACCTATCTTCCTTATGTATATGAAGGAAATTTTATGTTTTATCCTTGAGTATCAAACTAGCTTTTGGGTTGAAAAATACTAGTTCCTATTTTGTTTAGAGATTTTCTTTTTTAAAATCAAGGGAATATCAAGTTTTGATGCCATTAGTATCAGTGGAGATGATTTGAATTTTCTCCTTAAATCTATTACATGATTAATTATATTAATAGATTTCTAATATTGAAACATCATTACATCCTAGAATTAAAACACTACTTTTTGTTCTATGAGATTCTGTTGGCTAATATTTTAACTAGATTTTTGTTAAGCATATATTTTATATGGTAGAAATTTTTTTGTCTTATATTAATTTTTAAAATTCTTCCTGCTTTTGTGTATATGTATTTTTCTCAGCTAAAACTCAGAAATTTAGAAAGTTTTCATTTATGTTCTGGCTATCATTAAAACTAACTTTACTGCATACTCCTACTTTTTCACTTTTTTTAAACTGCATGTACTGACACCCCTTGAGCAATGACAGTATTGGTATGTTTCTACTTCCTCTCCATCTTGATTATAATTTTATTAGTTGTCCTTTATATCTTTAAATATACAGGTATTTTTACAATTTATATTTTGGTTTATAACCTTTACATGATATCTTTGATTTGATTATAAAAGTGTATATACACTACTTCTCTCATGAATGCTTAAAATAATCTTTTTTTTTTTTAAATAATCTTTTTATAGGTGGTATTTTGCAATGATTTCCATATCTGGAGTCTTCTCAGTCACGTTCTCTGTGATATTTGCCTATGTAGCTGATGTCACTCAGGAGCATGAGCGAAGTACTGCTTATGGATGGGTAAGATAATAGATTATGTTTTTTAACCAGAGAAATAATAAACATTCTACTAAAAATTTACTAGAAAGTGAGCTTTTATTAAAATAGTGTTAATTACGTAAAGAAAATCCAAAACAGTTGAAATAAAAAAGGAGACTTGTGAGAAACTAAAAATAGCAAGATAGAAATTGCTACGGATTTATCCTTTGGTTTTAGTGTTGGAAGATTGGCAGGATATGTGAGTTGTCACTTGCAAAGTTTTTCTAAATGTGGTCTGATTTGTTTCTTGTTAGCTGATCTCTTAAGGAACCATAAACAGTAAACAGTTGCTGCAATCATAGATCTCTGTGCACCTAATTAGAATTGGAGAGGTGACTGAACCTCAGTTATGTTGATTCATTGTCACTGTATTACAGGTTATGTGACTAAGACACTTATTTGAATGTAGCACTACAGAAAAAGGACTACATTCATTCAGTAAATAATTTTTGAGTCAATAACAAAAGTTATAGGAGAACTTTTTGGCATAATTGAATATTAGAAAGTCACTTCTAATTTTCTTGGGCAAGATACTGGCATTGTGATTATGTAGGAGAAGAAAGACCTATAAAAGATGGCAGTCTGAAGCCATTTAGGTCAGAATGTCACAACTCTGAGAAATACTTAAGTGGTTCAAGGGGGGAAAATGACAGGTGAGCATTTGTGGGCATGTGTTCAATGTGTGAACCTCTTGGGGTATGTGGGTATGAACAGGGAAAGTTTTCCCTTCTTCCCTTTTAGGTTCTTTGAGTTAAGGGAGTGAAAGTCACTCAGTTGTGTCCAAGTCTTTGTGACACCATGGACTATACAGTCCATTGAATTCTCCAGGCCAGAGTACTGGAGTGGGATAACCTTTCCCTTCTCCAGGGGATCCTCCCAACCCAGGGATCAAACCCAGTTCTCCCGCATTGCAGGTGAATTCTTTACCAGCTGAGCCACAAGGGAAGAGTGAGCAAAATAATTAAATTGACATAAAGTTGGAGAGAACCTGGAGAAGAAAATGGCAACCCATTCCAGTATTATTACCTGGAGAAATCTGAGGAGCCTGGTGGGCTACACAGTCCATGGGGTTGCAAGAGTGAGACACGACTTAACAACTAAAACCACAGACAGATTAATAGGAGAAAAACAAATTTAATTTCATGTGTGTGGGAGTCTTACAAAGATGTGAGAGGCTCAAGGACTGTCAGCAGGTGAGGCTTATATACCATCCTGAGCTAAGGAGAAAGACTATAGGGGTCTGGGACTTCAAAGGGGAGGAAAATAATTCACAGGAAGATGAGGAGAGCAAATCAAATGTTTGCCATTACATGTAGGTAAGTCTTTCTAATATAAAAAGTTATCTTTAGTACTTAGTATCTTTATCATAGTATTATTAATATCTTTCTAATACAAAAGGTTATCTTTAGTATTTAGTATCTAATGTAAAAAGTTAACTTTAGTATTTACCAGTATTTCTTGGTATAGGTTAACTTTAGTATTTACCAGTATTTCTCCTTTCTAAGCTCTTTTAGGTTTTTATCAGCTAAGTTTAGTCCCTCAGTCCTGTCTGACTCTTAGACCCTATGGACTGCAGTGGGCTATTCTGGGAAAGGTAAAAAGCTTTGCCTGAGTCTCCTGGGTCATAATTGCCTTCTGCTTGAAAACTCAGCAGTGGCCACAGGACTGGAAAAGGTCAGTTTTCATTCCAGTCCCAAAGAAAGGCAATGCCAAAGAATGCTCAAACTACCACACAATTGCACTCATCTCACATGCTAGTAAAGTAATGCTCAAAATTCTCCAAGCCAGGCTTCAGCAATACGTGAACCGTGAACTTCCTGATGTTGAAGCTGGTTTTAGAAAGGCAGAGGAACCAGAGATCAAATTGCCAACATCTGCTGGATCATGGAAAAAGCAAGAGAGTTCCAGAAAAACATCTATTTCTGCTTTATTGACTATGCCAAAGCCTTTGACTGTGTGGATCACAATAAACTGTGGAAAATTCTGAAAGAGATGGGAATACCAGACCACCTCATCTGCCTCTTGAGAAATCTGTATGCAGGTCAGGAAGCAACAGTTAGAACTGGACATGGAACAACAGACTGGTTCCAGATAGGAAAAGGGGTATGTCAAGGCTGTATATTGTCACCCTGCTTATTTAATTTCTATGCAGAGTACATCATGAGAAACGCTGGGCTGGAAGATGCACAAGCTGGAATCAAGATTGCTGGGAGAAATATCAATAACCTCAGATATGCAGATGATACCACCCTTATGGCAGAAAGTGAAGAGGAAATAAAAAGCCTCTTGATGAAAGTGAAAGTGGAGAGTGAAAAAGTTGGCTTAAAGCTCAACATTCAGAAAACAAAGATCATGGCATCCGGTCCCATCACTTCATGGGAAATAGATGGGGAAACAGTGGAAACAGTGTCAGATTTTATCTTTCTGGGCTCCAAAATCACTGCAGATGGTGACTGCAGCCATGAAATTAAAAGACGCTTACTCCTTGGAAGGAAAGTTATAACCAACCTAGATAGCATATTCAAAAGCAGAGACATTACTTTGCCAACAAAGGTTCATCTAGTCAAGGCTATGGTTTTTCCTGTGGTCATGTATGGATGTGAGAGCTGGACTGTGAAGAAGGCTGAGTGCCGAAGAATTAATGCTTTTGAACTGTGGTGTTGGAGAAGACTCTTGAGAGTCCCTTGGACTGCAAGGAGATCCAAGCAGTCCATTCTGAAGATCAGCCCTGGGATTTTTTTGGAAAGAATGATGCTAAAGCTGAAACTCCAGTACTTTGGCCACCTCGTGCCAGGAGTTGACTCATTGGAAAAGACTCTGATGCTGGGAGGGATTGGGGGCAGGAGGAGAAGGGAACGACAGAGGATGAGATGGTTGGATGACATCACTGACTCAATGGACGTGAGTCTGAGTGAACTCCGGGAGTTGGTGATGGACAGGGGAGGCCTGGTGTGGTGTGATTCATGGGATCGCAAAGAGTCGGACACAACTGAGCGACTGAACTGAACTGAACTGAAACAATCCACATGCCAAAGTGGCACATTTTGGGGTAGCTTATTTTGCTCCCCTTTAGTGTACATTTTGTTCTTCTTTTAAGTCTCTCTGTTTGAAATGTGTATAGTAAGAAGATGGAAGAAGAAAGGTAACCTGACTGGATTGTTTAATGGTTGGAGAGGGACTGAATGCCAGAAACTCAGGTTACTTCTCTCCTGAGTCTTATTCTTTCTGTTAAATTCCACTTCCTGGAAGACAGTAAGCAGTCATTCAGTGTTGACTGAGTGAATAATTGTATGGCTCAGTGATGGACATATATGCCAATTACTGTTGTTCCACAAAACACAACAGTCATTTTTGGTTTGTTGACTTTAGACATCAGTAGTTTAAAAACTTCTCCAAGCCACTTGCCCTCTAGCTACTACTTGCTTCTCCTTCCTTCCTTCTCCCCACCTCCCCTGAATGTTTCTCACGTCATGTCCTAAAACAGAGACATCTCCTGAGTGCTGTGGAGGAGGACAGAGGGAGAAACAGATAGGAAAGCTTCAAAGAAGGCAGGATGTTCAAGGTGGGCTTTTGAAGGGTGGTCAGTGGAGTTGAAGGGTGCCAGAAGCCTCATTTATAACACTTGTGAAGCTTTTCTCAACATTGCAGGAAACACTCATTCCTCTTCAGTTTTATTAGATTTTTGTTCTTTTGCCTTCATCAGAAAAATCCCTCACAAAGCTGTTGTGCTAAGCAGTAGTATTTAAGGAAGGATTTCAGAGAGAGAGTTCTGGAACCAAAATGATCATGACTTAGTTTCCCTATCTCTAGCTCAGTTCTTCATCTGTAAAATGCCAGTTATAATAATGCCTGGTCATAGGTATGTTGAGAGAAGTTAGTTAGAGGAGCTCCCTGCTGAAGTATGCCCTCCAGGCCATAAGGCTACCTGGACTGAACCATAGGACTCAGGGTTTGGCCAATGACTAACCTTTACGTTTAACTCTGTGTGTTAGATGTTGAGATGACAAACCTGAAAAAAGAAAAAGGAAAAAAAGCTTGCAAGCTACCTTACAGATACAGAATAGAATTATGATGATAGAATTAAAAATGTCCTTTGACAAATAATGAGATATTTGTATGCTCCATGATCTTTAGTTCTTTACACTTGGAATGCTATGTAATTAAGGGCAGGAGCTCTGTTTTCTTATTTTTCTAGCACATATAAATACTCAATATTTATTGAACCAGAGAATTCCTGTTCCTCAAATTGGAATTCTATGTACTTCCTTTTTTTCCCCCAGAAATTTTTTAACTTTTGGCTTTTATAATTTTGTTATAATACTGATTTCCAATACATTGTATTTTTACAGTCACTTGGGGGTTATGGATAAAGGAAGAATATCATCGGTTACCCAGGAGTCATAATTTCAGTCATAGTTAATGATTTCTGTAGTTCCTTTTAAAACCCATTAGAAGTTTAGGTGACTGGCTTATAAATGTGCTTTTCACACTCAGTCTGGTTGTAATTTGGAGGCTGTCCACTTAAGCTTCTGAACATTCAGACTACATTTCAAAATAAAGAGAACCTTCTACATGCTTATAGGGAAGCAGTGTGAAGAAGCTTCACATGGATTCAAGTTGTAAGTGTGATCAGTTGACTCAGTGATCTTTGGTATTAGGACCTTGGGGGTGACAGCATGACAGAAACTCCTAGCCCAAGGATTTCTCTAATTAAAAAGCTTTTGAGGTCTCCCTCAACAAATCTTTTTGGATTTTTGTTGTTGTTGTTATATAGCTTTTTCTAAGACTTCCAGGGATTTCCACCCCCAGTTAGTGCTAAGGAAATGGTGAAACAGTGCACAGTTTTGGAAGATGAAATCAAGCCTAGTTTCTGAGTAATTTGTAGATTTTGTTATCAACCCTGCAAAAACTTTTTTTGTTCCTTTCTCTCTGTATCACTGTTCCCTAATTACAGAAGATTAAAATATGTATCGTTTATTTGTGGAGAAGGTTTTACAATTTTTATTTCTAAATAAATCATTTTTTAATTCGTGTAGCTTTCTAGAGTAACTTCTAGAAAGCTACAAGGATTAGAAAGTTATTTAAATTAATTAATAACTTGTGAGCAAATTCTTAAAAGAAAATTACTTTTCATTCTTAAAAGTTGTGTGCAATATAGTCCTTTTGTATTTTTACAGTTAGAGAAGGATGGTTTTAGACCCTAATTGGAAACAGGAGTGTAAGTGCGCACCTGCTGTAGAAGCAACCCTGGGTGAGAGTGTTCTTTCTCCATAGGTCTCAGCCACTTTTGCAGCCAGTCTGGTTAGCAGCCCAGCCATTGGAGCATACCTTTCTGCCAGTTATGGAGACAGCCTTGTTGTGCTAGTAGCCACAGTGGTAGCTCTTCTAGACATCTGCTTCATCTTATTGGCTGTTCCAGAATCTTTGCCAGAGAAAATGAGACCTCTCTCCTGGGGAGCCCGGATTTCTTGGAAACAAGCAGACCCTTTTGCGGTAAATAAAAACATGAAAACACTTACTTTCCTGAATATCTTTCTAAACCATGCAAATAAAAGTGCATTTCTGCAGATTCTAGCATCCTAGCAGTTGCTGGTTTATTTTTTTCTCTAGTAAAAATAGAAAAAACTTAATTGAAAATAAGGGACAGAGGTGAACGGTACACCAAAGAATATATAAAATTGATAATTCTTAAGAGTCGGACATGACTGAGTGACTGAACGAAAGTATGTAGTTACCATGAGAGACAAGAGATGCGCTTTTGGTGCACCTTTTGGTCTATTCAGACATCCTGTGTAGAAAAGGATGTAAGGATTTTGGGCAAAGGTATAATATTGAAAAAGTTGTTACTAGTCAGAGAATCTTGTCACTGACCCCATGCCTGGAGCACATTTATTTTTCTGCCAATTGTGTGGGCAAATTTATTATTAACATTTTAAAGAATAAATTTATGTGTAATGAAAAACCTGTAATGTTTGTGGCTTTAAAGGAGTTGTATTATGAGTAAAAAGAGATGCGATTTTCTTAAAAGGTTCTGTAGCAGTGTGTTTTTTTTTATTTTTCAGAGGCTGTTCATAGTAGGTTCAGGGTTTGTTTCAGTATGTGAACCAGTATTGTTAACAAAGATGAGCAAAAATGTTTTTTTTTAAAAAGAGAAAAGACTGTAATATTTGAAATATGTACCTCTGAAATTAGGACTTGTAACGTCCTTAGAGAGGTGGTAATAGATTTAATGTTAAGGCTTACTTCCTTTTTTAATCCATTCATCTTTTGTTATCCACCTTAAGAAATCAAAAAACAGTGAAGCTAATATCCCAGAATATCAGTGACATCAGTATCTATTTGCTTTTTATTTTTCTGTTTCTGTTTCTGCTTATTTCTAGTCACTGAAGAAAGTTGGAAAAGACTCTACCATTTTGCTAATCTGCATCACTGTTTTTCTTTCATACCTTCCTGAAGCTGGACAGTATTCAAGTTTTTTTCTCTATCTCAGGCAGGTGAGTAAGGAATGCCGGAAAATCAGAGATTGGTATCTGTCTTAAAGTGTTTTATGGAAAAACCCCAGGTAGCTCAGCTGGTAAGAATCCACCTACTATGCACGAGACCTGGGTTCAATTCCTGGGTTGGGAAGATCCCCTGAGGAGGGCATGGAAACCCACTCCAGTATTTGTGCATAGAGAATCCCCATGGACAGAGGAGCCTGGTGGGCTACAGTCCGTGGAGTCACAAAGAGTCAGACATGACTGAGCAGCTAAGCGCACAGCGTTGTAAGAGGAAAAAATGTGTTGACTTACTTCTAGTTGTAAATGTAGGTGCTGACATATAATTAGTAGTCAGGAGACCTCTAGTCCAATAATTTTTTAAAATAAAATGTTTACTGTGGGAAAAATTTCCTTGAAAATTATGAGAATTACACAAAAAGAATTAGTAGAAACAGAATTTATTAAATCTTTAATAATATTCATTAAATTTCAGAGAGGTAAAATTTATTTCAGAAGAACCATGACCCCTGGGTCTAATCGATCACATTCAGTTTGCTTAGCCATCTACAGTAGGCCACTATAGGGACTTTCCTTGCAGTCCAGTGGTTAAGATTCCATGCTTCCAATGCAGATGATGTAGGTTCAGTCCCTGGTTGGGGAAGTGAGATCCTACGTGTTGAAACCACCCCCACCTGCCCCCGACACACACAGTCCCCACTAAAAACAAAAACACACCACTGTGGACTTCAAGGTAGGCCACAAATAATGACCAAAGTAATCTTTTCTGTCTTCTGATTTTTCTCCCTTTAAAAGTTTATGCTTCACATTTTCCCCCAAAAGGCAGTTGACTTAAGGCAAGTAAAAAAAGTTTGCTTTTCCAACTGCTGTCTTAGGTCTCTGGGGTTGCTCAGCATTGCAATCCTGCCTTGGTCTTTCACTGATTTCACTGGAAGTCCTTCTCCTAATGGTTTACTCCACTTTTTCAGAGCAAGCCTCCCCCTAAGATAAATTCCTCTATTTTTAGAGATATTTCAAATAAAATTTGTTAAGTTTGCCACTCATGGTTTTCCTGAGAGTGTGAGACTATAATATTTTATATGGTAGAACATTTAAGTAAAGCTTTTTTTTCAAGCAGTTCTTTTTTTGTTTTACACATTTATGGTTGGAGGATGCTGGAGATATAGAGGGAAAAGTAGTGAGATACTGTTATTAGTGTGTGTGTGTGTGTGTGTTTTTATACTTGCTTAGTCAGTCTGTTGTGTCCAACTCTTTGTGGCCCCATGGACTGTAACCCACCAGGCTCTCTGCCCATGGAATTTTCCAGGCAAGAATACTGGAGTGGGGTTTTTCCTAACTCCAGGGAATCTTCCTGATCCAAGGATCAAACCCATGTCTCTTGCATCTCCCACACTGGCAGATGGATTCTTTACTACTGGCGCCCCCTGGGAAGCCCAGGTGTTAAATGTAGAAAATTACATATGCATCTCTAAATGTACATTTAATGTGGAAAATAATGTAGGAAAAATGGGTAAGCCCAAGGAAGAAAGTAAAAAAAAGTCTCCTTTCTTCACATGTATAGTTAATAACAGTGACTATTTTCTTCTCTATCCATTTTTCCTATACATATGCTTTTATCACCGTCAACAACAACAGTTACAACAAATCAGAATAATTCTGTTGTTCTGTATTTATGCTCACTTTTTAGAGCTAACATATAATTAACACACATGTATTTTTAGTTTAAATTGTGTTTACTTATAAATCATCTATTTTATAAGAAAATATAATATCCAGTATATATTTAATATCGAGTATATATTTAAAACTTTATTCAACAATAAAAAGACATATAACAACTAAAAAAGTAGGCAAAAGATTTTGAATACATATTTCTTCAAGGTAAATATACAAATGGCCAATAAGCACATGAGAGGATGGCTAACACCATTACCCATCAAGGAAATCAAACACACCCGCTAAGAAAGCTGTAATAAAAAGGAAACAACGACCTAGGATATGGAGAAATGGCAACCCTCATACATGCTGGTGTGAATGTAAAATGGAGTAGCCACTGTGGAAAAGAGCCTGGTGGTTCCTCAGAGTGTCCAGCATAGGGTTCCCAGCAAATCTATTTCTAGGTATATAGCCAAGAGAATTGAAGCCAAGAGAATTGAAAACACCTATCTGTACAAAAACTCTTAACACAAATTATTATTCATATAGCTAAAAAGTAGAAGCAAAATAGAAATAGCCTATCTGCCTATTAACTGATGAAATGGATCAACAAACATGATACATCTGTACAATGCAATGTACAGATATTTTTTTTTGGCAATAAAAAGCAATGAAGCACTGATACATGCTACAACATGGGTGAACTTTGACAACGTTATGTTAAGTGAAAGAACCCAGAACCATATATAGTGTGATTCCATTTGTATGAAATGCTCTGAATAAATACAGAGAGACAGGAAATAGATTACTGACTGGGTGGTGGGGTAGGTTGTGGGAATGGGACTCCTAATGGGGTACCATGTTTCTTTGAAGAGTGATGAGAACTTCTAAAAAGATCATGGTAATAATTGCTCAACTCTGTATCAATACTGTACTGTGCTTAGTTGCTCAGTTGTGTCCAGCTCTTTGGTACCCCATGGACTGTAGCCCACCAGGCTCCTCTGTCCATGGGGATTCTCCAGGCAGGGAGTGGGTTGCTGTGCTGTCCTCCAGGAGTTCTTCCCAACCCAGGGATCGAACCCAGGTCTCCCACATTGCAGGCAGATTCTTTACCATGTAAGCCACCAGGGAAACCCATATCAATACTAAAACCATTGAATTGTGCACTTGTAATGGGTGGATTGTACGGTATTTTTAATTCTACCTCAATAAAGCTGTTTTAGAAATATATTTATTGGGAGAATAAGGGGGGGTGGGCTAGGTTTTGGGGGTTAGTAGATACAAACTTTTACATATAGAATGAATGAACAAAAAAGTCCTACTATATAGTACAGTGTATATGGCACACTGTATATTCAGGGAAAAGAATATAAGAAAGAATGTATAGTATTTATAACTGAGTCACTTTGCTATATAGCACAAGTTAATACAACATTGTAAATCAACTGTACTTCAATTAAAAAATACATATATGGGCTTCCCTGGTGGCTCAACAGTAAGGACTCTGTCTGCAGTGCCGGAGACGTGGGTTCTATCCTGAGTTGGGAAGATCCCCTACAGAAGGAAATGGCAACCCACTCTGGTATTCTTGCCTGAGAAGTCCCATGGACAGAGGAGCCTGGTAAGCTACAGTCTATGGGGTTGCAAAAGTCAACATGACTTAGCAACTAAACCACCACCACCATAGAGTCCAATTTTTTTAATTGCATTCAATTAGAGAGTGATGGAATAGTGTTAATGTCAGCAGCACTGGTTTGGGAACCAGAAGTTCTGGCTCTCTTTCATTAGCTAATTGTGTGATTTGAAGCAAGATAATCATTTATGAAGTGTGAAGATTACTTACAATTATTCTTAAAATTTTTCTGGGTTTTATGGTTTTAATAGATGGCAAGTTAGCTTTAAAAACTTGATGTTTAAAACTTAAAAGTTTCAGGCATTTCATAGCTGCTCTTAAGATTAAGAGGCTTAGAAATCATTGCTAGCTAACTTTGGCTGCTCATTGGAATAACCATGAGAGCTTTTTAAAACATACCTGTGTCTGGGCCCAGAGAGTCTGATTTAATTGATATCAAGCGAGTTCCAGCATCTCTCTTCTCCCCTTTCCCTTTCTCGGTTGCCCACATGATTTTAATATGCAACCAAAGTTGAGAGCCACTTAACTCTCCAAGTGAACATATTCTATGTTGACAGCATCAAAAATCAAATTTTTCTTTTCTTCATTTTTTTCCCTAGTAGTGGATAATGTTACATAGTTCTTGGTGGATTGTAGAGGGGAAAGCATATGAAAACAGTAGGGAGACCTGTAATAGAAAATATTGTGCTAGTAGTTAATCTTAGTTATATTAAAGTGTGCCTGCTTACAGTGATTTCTCATGGCAGATTTAGCTATAAATTATTGGTTAAATAGGTTTAGCTTTGAGCACCGCCTAAATTTCCATTATCAAGGTTTCATGAACTTTCCTCAACTATTCTATAGCTTTAATGGAACATAACATTTCTTATTATTTATATAATGTCTATATTGCAAAATGTGTTCATTTTCACAGGTCATAGGATTTGGATCTATTAAAATTGCAGCTTTCATAGCCATGGTAGGAATTCTATCTATTGTGGCTCAGGTGAGTGTTATTTTACCATCCACCCCACTTTTTTTTTTTTTTTTTTTAACATTTTTAATCTGAAATAACTATAGATTCACAGGAAGCTGCAAAGAGATATTCAGGAAGATTTCTTGCACCCCTACATCAGTTCCGCTCCTTCCCTGCCATGGTAGCATGTTATATAGCTATGAGCAATATCATACCCACTGTATCCACTGATGTGGATACAGATCATAGAATTATTCTCTTTTTAATAAAATCTGGAGGTTGTGATATAGGAGGAATTTAATATAAATTTTTAAAAATTAATTTTTTAATTGAAGTATAATTGCTTTACAGAATTTTATTGCTTTCTGTCAAACATCAACATGAATCAGCCATAGGTATACATATGTTCCCTCCCTCTTAAACCTCACTCCCATCTCCCTCTCCATCCCACCCCTCTAGCTGATGCAGAGACCCTGTTTGATTCCCCTGAGACATACAGCAAATTCCCATTGGCTATCTATGTTACATATGGTAATGTAAGTTTCCATGTTACTCTCTCCCTACATCTCACCCTCTACAGCCCTCTCCCTGTGTCCATAAGTCTATTCTTTATGTCTGTTTCTTCTTCGCTGCCCTCTAAATAAATTCTTTGGTACCATCTTTCTAGATTCTATATATGTGCGCTAGTGTACAATATTTATCTTTCTCATTCTGACTTACCTCACTCTGTATAATAGGCTCTAGGTTCATCCATCTCATTAGAACTGGCTCAAATTCCTTTTTGTGGCTGAATAATATTTCATTATGTTGTGTACCATAACTTCTTTATCCATTCCTTTGTCGATGAACATCTAAGTTGTTTCCAGTTCTGGGGTATGTATGGCTGCGGCAAGGACAGTCTGATTCTCATTCCATTTAGGCTGCCACAGATCAGCTGCTTCACTCTCAGCCTTAAGTGTTTCTCCTCTGACCTAGCCAATTGCCCTAATGTGGGGATCGGATCCCTGCTTCATTTCCCAACCTGCCAAGGGCAGGTCCGGTCCTACTAACACTCCTGTTTTTCCCCCTAGTTCCTTCATCCTACTGAGTTTTGTGTGGTTCTATATATTCTTTTCCATTGGTCAGGTACCCCTGTCTGCTCTCAGCTTGTGTTCTGCAAGTACTTCTGTGTCTGAAGGTATATTCCTGATGTATCCATAGAGAGAGATGTACTCCACATCCACTCCTCCACCATCTCGTTCCTTTTAGAATTTAATATAAATTTTTAGTGCTTTTTAGAATATGTGTGGTTACCCCTAATGCATAGGTTTGGCACATAAAAATTTGCTTTTATAGCCACCAACCACAGTCTTTCTCCACTGGTCTGAAATTAACCAGAAGAATGTTTCAATATTATTTTAATACTGAAAAAAAGTGAAAGGGAAAAACAAGTGAAAATTTGTAAATATTACAATTTTTGCTATCCACAAAACTGAAGAAATATGGTAAGTCATTATGTTAGGATTGTATGTAATTACTTCATGGCAGTTAGAGGGGGGAAAAGTAGAAGTAGTGAGAGATTTCCTCTTCGTGGGCTCTAAAATCACTGCAGATGGTGACTGCAGCCATGAAATCAGAAGACATTTCTTCTTGGCAGGAAAGCGGTGACAAACCTAGACAGTGTGTTGAAAAGCAGAGACATCACCCTACTGGCAAAGGTCCGTAATAGTCAAGGCTATGATCTTCCCAGTGATCACGTACAGTTGTGAGAGCTAGACAGTAAAGAAGACAGAGCACCAAATAACTGATGCCTTCCAACTGTGGTGCTGGAAAAGACTCCTAAGAGTCCCTTGGACAGCAAGGAAATCAAACTAGTCAATCTTAAGGGAAATCAACCCTGAATCCTCTTTGGAAGGACTGGTGCTGAAGCTGAAACTCCAGTATTTGGTTATCTGATGTACACAGCAGACTCATTGGAAAAAACCCCTCATGCTGGGAAAGATTGAGGGCAGAAGTAAAAAAAGGCATCAGAGGATGGATGGATGGATGGCATCACCAATGCAATGGACATGAACTTGGGTAAATTTCAGGAGATGATGAGGGACAGGGAGGCCGGTGTGCTGCAGTCCATGAGGTTGCAGAGTTTGACATGACTAGGCAACTGAACAACAACAATTAAACGTTTCCCCATCTTTATAAATCAGATCAGATCAGTCGCTCAGTCATGTCCAACTCTTTGCGACCGCATGAATCACAGCACGCCAGGCCTCCCTGTCCATCACCAACTCCCGGAGTTCCCTGAGACTCATGTCCATCGAGTCAGTGATGCCGTCCAGCTATCTCATCCTCTGTCGTCACCTTCTCTTGCCCCCAATCCCTCCCAGCATCAGAGTCTTTTCCAATGAGTCAACTCTTCGCATGAGGTGGCCAAAGTACTGGAGTTTCAGCTTTAGCATCATTCCTTCCAAAAAAATCCCAGGGCTGATCTCCTTCAGAATGGACTGGTTGGATCTCCTTGCAGTCCAAGGGACTCTCAACAGTCTTCTCCAACACCACAGTTCAAAAGCATCAATTCTTCGGCACTCAGCCTTCTTCACAGTCCAACTCTCACATCCATACATGACCACAGGAAAAACCATAGCCTTGACTAGACGAACCTTTGTTGGCAAAGTAATGTCTCTGCTTTTGAATATGCTGTCTAGGTTGGTTATAACTTTCCTTCCAAGGAGTAAGCGTCTTTTAATTTCATGGCTGCAGTCACCATCTGCAGTGATTTTGGAGCCCAGAAAAATAAAGTCTGACACTGTTCCCACTGTTTCCCCATCCGTTTCCCATGAAGTGATGGGACCGGATGCCATGATCTTCGTTTTCTGAATGTTGAGCTTTAAGCCAACTTTTTCACTCTCCACTTTCACTTTCATCAAGAGGCTTTTTATTTCCTCTTCACTTTCTGCCATAAGAGTGGTGTCATCTGCATATCTGAGGTTATTGATATTTCTCCCAGCAATCTTGATTCCAGCTTGTGTTTCTTCCAGTCCAGCATTTCTCATGATGTACTCTGCATATAAGTTAAATAAACAGGGTAAAAATATACAGCCTTGATGTACTCCTTTTCCTATTTGGAACCAGTCTGTTGTTCCATGTCCAGTTCTAACTGTTGCTTCTTGACCTGCATACAGATTTCTCAAGAGGCAGATCAGGTGGTCTGGTATTCCTATCTCTTTCAGAATTTTCCACAGTTTATTGTGATCCACACAGTCAAAGGCTTTGGCATAGTCAATAAAGCAGAAATAGATGTTTTTCTGGAACTCTCTTGCTTTTTCCGTGATCCAGCAGATGTTGGCAATTTGATCTCTGTTTTCTCTGCCTTTTCTAAAACCAGCTTGAACATCTGGAAGTTCACGGTTCACATATTGCTGAAGCCTGGCTTGGAGAATTTTGAGCATTATTTTACTAGCGTGTGAGATGAGTGCAATTGTGCGATAGTTTGAGCATTCTTTGGCATTACCTTTCTTTGGGATTGGAATGAAAACTGACCTTTTCCAGTCCTGTGGCCACTGCTGAGTTTTCCAAATTTGCTGGCATATTGAGTGCAGCACTTTCACAGCATCATCTTTCAAGATTTGGAATAGCTCAACTGGAATTCTATCACCTCCACTAGCTTTGTTCGTAGTGATACTTTCTAAGGCGCACTTGACTTCACATTCCAGGATGTCTGGCTCTAGGTCAGTGATCACACCCTTGTGATTATCTGGGTTGTGAAGCTGTTTTTTGTACAGTTCTTCTGTGTATTCTTGCCATCTCTTCTTAATATCTTCTGCTTCTGTTAGGTCCATACCATTTCTGTCCTTTATCAAGCCCATCTTTATAAATACAGAACCACAAAAAGCAGGGCATATGTGTTTTGAGTTAATTCACTGCTATGCTTAGGTACATTCACTATATTGTATGGGATGGCAGAGAGGCTGTTTTCCTGAAATAGCTATGTTGTTCAGTTGCTAAGTCATCTCCAACTTTTTATGACCCTGTGAACTGCAGCATGTAAGCTCTGTCCTCCACTATTGCCCAGAGCTTGATCAAATTCATGTCCATTGAGTCAATGATGCTATCTAATCATCTCATCCTCTGTAGCCCCCTTTTCCTTTTGCCTTCAATCTTCCCAGCATCTGGATCTTTTCCAGTGAATTGGCTCTTACCATCAGGTGCCCAAACTATTGAGCTTCAACCTTAGCATTTGTCCTTCCAATGAGTATCCAGGGTCGATTTCCTTTAGGGTTGACTGGTTTGATCTCCTTGTAGTCCAAGAGACTCTGAAGAGTTTTCTCCAGCACCAAATTTGAAAGCATCGATTCTTCAGTGCCCAGCCTTCTTTATGACACAGCTTACAACCGTATGTGACTACAGAAAAACCATAGCATTGACTATACGGACCTTTGTCAGCAAAGTGATGTCTCTGCTTTTTAATATGCTGTCTATGGTTGTCATAGCTTTCCTTCCAAGGAGCAAGTGTATTTTAACTTCCTGGCTACAGTCACTGTCCACAGTGATTTTGGAGCCCAAGAAAATAAAATCTGTCACTGTTTCCACTTTTTCCCCTTTTATTTGCTCTGAAGTGATGGGACTGGATGGCTTGATCTTAGTTTTTTTAATGTTGAGTTTCAAGCCAACTTTTTCACTCTCATCAACAGGCTCTTTAGTCCCTCTTTGCTTTCCTACCATTAGAATGGTGTCATCTGCATATCTGAGGTTGTTGCTATTTCTCTTAGCAGTCTTGATTCCATCTTGTGATTCATCAAGCTCAGCATTTCTCATGATATACTTGGCATATAAATTAAATGAGCAGGGTGACAATATACAGCCTTCACGTACTTCTTTCCTGATTTGGAACCCGTCAGTTGTTCCATGTCCAATTCTTACTTTGCTTCTTGACTTACATACAGGTTTCTTGGGAGACAGGTAAGGTGATCTGGTATTCCCATCTCTTTAAGAATTTTCCACAGTTTGCTGTTTTCCACACAATCAAAGGCTTTAGAATAGTCAGTGAAGCAGAAGTAAATGTTTTTCTGGAAGTCCCTTGCTTTCTCTATGATCCATCTATTGTTGGCAATTTGATCTCTCATTCTTCTGCCTTTTCTGATCCCAGCTTGAACATCTGAAAGTTCTTGATTCATGTACTGCTGAAGCCTTGCTTGAAGTATTTTAAGCATAATCTTGAAAGCATGTGAAATGAGTGCAATTGTATGGTAGTTTGAACATTATTTGACATTGCCCTTCTTTGGGATGGAATGAAAACACCTTTTCTAGTCCTGTGGCCACTGTTCAGTTTTCCAAATTTGCTGATTTACTGAAACAACAACTTCTTATCTCTCCTTGCTACTTTCTGCATTCAGTTGAGTATATCTCTCCCTTTCTCCCTTTCCTTTCATTCTCTCCTTTCCTCAGCTATTTGTAAAGCCTTTCAGACAATCACTTTGCCTTCTTACATTTCTTTTTCTTTTGAGATGGTTTTGGTCATTGACTCCTGTACAGTGTTACAAACCTCCATCCATAGTTCTGTAGTTACTCTACCAGATCTATTGAGTCTATTCATCATCTTCATTGTATAATCATAAGGGATTTGATTTAGATCTTATCAGAATGGCTCAGTGGTTTTCCCTACTTTCTTCAGTTTTAGCCTGAATTTTACAATGATGAGATGATGATCTGAGCCACAGTCAGCTCCAGGTCTTGTTTTTGCTGAGTGTATAAAGCTTCTCCATCTTTGGCTACAAAGAATATAATCAACCTGACTTCAGTATTGACTATTTGGTGAAATCCATGTGTAGAGCCATCCCTTGTATTGCTAGAAGAGGGTGTTTGCTACGACCAGTGCAGTCTTTTGGCAAAAGTCTGTTAGCTTTGGCCCTGCTTCATTTTGTACTCAAAGGCCAAATTTGCCTGTTACTACAGATATCTCTTGACTTCCTACTTTTGCATTCCAGTCCCCTATAATGAAAAGGACATCTTTTTTTGGTGTTAGTTCTAGAAGGTCTTGTAAGTCTTCAGAGAACTATTTGACTTCAGTTTCTTCAGCATTAGTGGTTGGAGCATAGACTTGGATTACTGTGATGTTGCAATGGTTTGCTTTGAAAATGAACTGAGATCATTTTATAGTTTTTATGATCGCACCCAAGTACTGTGTCTTGGACTCATTTGTTGACTATAAGGGCTACCCCATTTCTTCTAAGAGATTCTTGCCCACAGTAGTAGATATAATGGTCATCTGAATTAAATTCACCCGTTCCAGTCCATTTTAGTTTACTGATTCCTAAAATGTCGATGTTCACTCTTCAATCTTGTGCTTGACTACGTCCAACTTGATTCATAAACATAACATTCCAGGTTCCTATGCAGTATTGTTCTTTATAGCATCAGACTTTTCTTTGATCACCAGATACATCCACAGCTAAGTGTCATCCCTGTTTTGTCCAACCCACATAATCCTTTCTGCACCTATTCATAATTGCCCTCTGATCTTCCCCAGTAGCATATTGCATTCCTTCTGACTTGGGGGGCTCATCTTCTGGTGTCATATCTTTTTGCCTTTTCATACTGCTCGTGAGGTTCTCCAGGCAAGAACACTGAAGGAGTTTGCCAGTCCCTCCTCCAGTGGACCACCTTCTCTCAGAACTCTTCACTATGACCTGTCTGTGATGGATGGCCCTGCAGGGCATGGCTCATAGCTTCATTGAGTTATGCAAGCCCCTTCACCACAAGGCTGGGATCTATGAAGGGGCTATATGCTGTTTTAAAGCATGGTAGACCATGTGGAACACTCTTCTGTGATAAGTGTATCTGGAAGAGAAATGAGAATGCCACAAATACCTCATAGGAATACATTCAGGTAAATACCTTTTACTTTTTAACTCTTACCAGTCTGTGTAAATTATGTTAAACTTTCAAGTTGCTTATGATTTTTTTTTTATATTAACTCTGGTTAATTAGCCCAGATTCATCTTTTATCTTATCCCCTTTCAGTCTATCTCACTTACTTTTTTAGCAGGCTCAGAGAGTAAAGAATCTGCCTGCAGTGTGGGAGACCCGAGTTCAATTTCTGGGTTAGGAAAGTCCCCTGGAGAAGAGAATGGCAACTCACTCTGGTATTCTTGCCTAAAGAATTCCATGGATAGAAGAGGCAGGCATTCTGTAGTCCATGGGGTTGCAAAGACTCAGAGATGACTGAGTGACTAATGCATTTTATATTTGTTAAAATCATATTTGTATCAATCCAACTTTGTGAAACTGTTAACTCCCACCAATTGGACTACAAGGAGGTCAAAGCAGTCAATCCTAAAGGAAATCAACCCTGAATATTCACTGGAAGGAGTGAAGCTGAAGCTTTAATACTTTGGCCACCTGATAACAAAGAGCCAACTCATTATAAAAGACCCTGATACTGGGAAACATTGAAGGCAGGAGGAGAACGGGGCAACAGAGGATGAGATGGTTCAATGGCATCAACGACTCAATGGACATAAGTTTGAGCAAACTCTGGGATATAGTGGAGGACAGTGCAGCCTGATGTGCTGCAGTCCATGGGGTCGAAGAGTTAGTGACTGAACAGCAACAAGCAACACATAAACAGATTTTTGGGGAGGAGGCTGAAGGCCCTGAGCCCAAGTCAGTTTGGGAAGCCCTTGAAGCTTCACTCCTTTTGGAGCTGCATCAGTACTATATGGTTTCCAAGGTCTCAGGTCAAGTGGGCTGCAATTAGAGGTTCTTGATCACCATTAATGGGCTTTTCCACAGAGCTTGCATCAGATCTCTGTGCTTATATGATTTCTAATGATTATCCCCTTTGCTTTGCAGACGGTCTTTCTTACTAGCTTGATGAGATCATTAGGGAATAAGAACACTGTTCTCCTTGGTTTGGGCTTCCAGATGTTCCAGTTAGCCTGGTATGGTTTTGGATCTCAAGCATGGTAAGTCTCTCCAATAGATTCTCATGACAGATTGATCTTTTAGAGGAGCTTGAATTAGTTGAGTGTTCGTGCAAAAGAAGCAGGAGTTACTTTACTAGCATAGTGTATTCAAAATTTCAAAAACCCTTTAGCCTTAGTTTGAGGAAGGGTACAGCTAGATAATTCCACATTATTCAGACAGATTACCTTCACCTCAGCAAGCTTCAGTGAGATGTTACTTAACTAAATATATGTATCTCTTTCTCCAGCCCTCCAAAAAAATTTTTATGCCTAATTGTTAAACACATTTGTCAGTTTTTGGTGACAGCACATATAGTCAAAAAGAAAACAAGGAAAAATGACTGATTATGGCAGGATTTACTGCTATAATTAGCTGAGTGACATTGGCCAGTGACATAATCTTTATAATACAAAGTATGTGAGTTAGATGAACACTAAGATCTCCTCCAAAAGCTTCTGTACCCAGAGGCAGTTATTACTTCTAACAGTTAGATTCCTGTTAATAGGAAAGCAAGTCAAATTAAGCCCTGTGCAATAAGAAAAAGTAAAAAGAAGTGAGTACTGTTTTGTTGCGTGGCAAGTTTCCTTATGTGCCTATTACCAAATACTACAGTTCATATCTTCACTTAAAATGTTTGACTTGGTCCTTATTTTCCAACTGGAAATGAATGACACAGTTTAGAACTTTAAATGCTTTAGGTGGTTAGTAGTAGATTCTTCTTGTTCTTGGAAACCTTAATTTTAGTCCTAGGAACTTTGGTTCAACAGCTGATTCTATCAACCTAAAGGGTTTCTCCTTTTAAGTAAGGTTATTCTTGTCATCCCCAAGACAGTCTGGCCAAACAGGTTTTTAGCTCAATTGGCACTGGACTTTGCTCACACTCACGCTTAATACTAACACACATATAAGTTCAAAGGAACATAAGTTCCTTTCATTGAGACAAAGGTCTAAAGGAAGCAGACTTAGAAGTCTGCAAGATGCCATCCTGAACTCCAGGTCTCCATTTTTCTCAGTTGGTTGCACATAACACTTTATTGAGGGTAGGAAACTGAGCAGCCTAAGGGCAGTTTGGAGGCGAGCCTTTGGAAAGTACAAAGAAAAAAGTGGAAAATTGGTGAGAAAAAGTGTGGCTTTACAGAAACAAGAAATCCTTTTGAATTTCATTGAGCTTGCATTTAAAGATGACAATAGAGAAACCAGGAAGAAAAACATATTTTGACAGGTAAGATAAAGAAATGAAACTTTCCCAGCTCATGAAGTGATCAGTATTAGTATAAACAGTGTGCTGTGTAACGTTCTACGTTTAAAAAAAAAAAAAAAAAAAAAAAAAACAATTTTCAAAGAGGAAAAAAAATAAATACAACTTAATATAAGACAACAGAAAGCATTTTGTGCTTTTGCCGCTTGTACTCTGAACAGCTCTCTCACTGGGGCTGGCCTGCCGCCTGACCACAGCCTGACCTGTCATTGCAGGATGATGTGGGCAGCAGGGATTGTGGCCGCCGTGTCCAGCATTACGTTCCCAGCAGTCAGTACCCTCGTCTCTCAGAACGCAGACTCAAACCAGCAAGGTGAGGTCACTGTCCCCCTCACTGTTTCTTTCCCTCAGTGGAGATGTACCTGCCAGAATCATGAGCATCTCTGATGTCTTTCCACATCAGCATAGAAACAGGTTACAGCTGTATGGTCCCTGCTGAACAATCATACCTCTTTACTTTGACAAATAGGAAAATTCTCTTTTCCTTCCTGATTTGATTTTATACTCATATTTTTGAAATCTGGACACAGCAAGTCAGAATACTTAGAAATACAACTATCTAATTTCTCTTTTCAGTTTTGACTCTTCTTTTATGTTACTGTCAGAATTTACTAGACTATACTCATATTTTAACAAATATCTGTTAAATAATTGATAGACTAGCTACTAAAACAATGAGTTCTTTATTTAATCACTGTAATCACTGAAGTTTCTTTAATTTGGAATCACTCAAAGTCCATTATTTACTCAGTTTAGAAAATGATTCTCTGAGCAAATAAATCTGCGTAGTTCTTGATATTTGAATTGCAGAGTGAGAGACAAAAGTAAGATGACTCTATAGAGTAGCACTGTAAATGTCTAGACTCTTCATCCTTCTTGTGCCTCTGGCTTCCCTATCAGGTACTTCTTACTGCTGAAATTAATTATTTTTCTTCTCCATCACTTAATGGTTTACCTGACTATAGTCAGAAAATAGTGAATTTTAGAAGAAGAAAAAATTTATGTCTTAGAGATCTTTAAAAAGTTTCAATAAAAAAAGAAACTAGACTGGAAAAGATAGTTTATTGGTTGCACTTATTTTTTCACATTGGAAATTAGCCATTTTATTCATATCTACTTTTGTTTTTTATTTTTTTTAACAACAGATCCATGCTGGTTATCTATTTTAAATATAGCAGTTATCATTTGAAGACCTCAAATCTGTGTTTTATCCTGTTACGGTCACTTAGCTGACAGCATCCTTGGGAGATGCTGTGGTTGAAGTAAAGGCATGAGCTATCTGAAGGATGGGCATTGCCTGGGCTCTAAGAGACTCTTATCTTGTCTCTCAGGGCATGAATTTGCTTTGGCTTCTTTTATGCTTACATGTATTAATACAGATGTTTCTAAATGTCAACAAATAAACTTATTAGAACACAGTATATTAGGTTGAATTATATTTGACTGTTTTTGACTTACAGAAATATCTATCTCATGATTCATGCTAATTTTTTACCTGCCACATGAGACACCAGAGATACCTAGAAATTGACACTTCTGGAATTTTTCAGTACAGGTGTACTTGGAGTACAGCTATCACTGTGAGGAACAGAATCTGTCAGAAGGTGCTAGAAGCACACAGATTCAGGACCCCTATGGACTGACACTTGGGCAGGGATCCAAGATGCAAAGGACAGATTTTTGTTGTAAAAGCACCATTAAATAAGTAGAAGAGGAAAATCTCAATCCGTAAAAAAGTAGAAATTGCCTATAAATTGAGAGTATTAAAATTTTTCATTTTATCATTCCGTATTTATAGGAAGATCTGTTGTTCAGGGGGGAATTCAGCCTCAAAGGGATTTTAGAGACATTGGTGTCATTTCATATCCTTATAGATCTTAGGACAGGTAGTGAGGAGAGTATTGTAAGGGCATAGAAAAGGACAAGATTTGTACAATGAATGGATATCAGTATGATGGGTACTCAGTCCAGCTTAATCAGTATTTTATAGTTTGAAAAAAAGGGCTCTAAAGTCTCCAATCTTGAGATGCTTTTCTGAGAAGACTGGCTCCCTTTTCTTTGTTCTGACTTAGGAGTTGCCCAGGGTATCATAACTGGAATAAGAGGACTCTGTAATGGACTGGGGCCAGCCTTGTATGGCTTCATATTCTACATGTTCCATGTGGAACTGACTGAGTTGGAACCAGAATTGATTTCTAACAATGCCGCCCTACAGGTAATTTGGTAATAAGCCTAGTTTTTAACAATTGTATCTGATTAGAGCAAAATCTTGTGACCTTAAATTTGGAAAGTGTTCTTATTTTTATAATATTACTATTGTATTTGACAGTAGTGTGTGTTCATTGCTTCTTGAGACTAGGGCGGGATCATTTCAGTGATAATGTCTTATGTAAAATATTTGTCTTGCCTTTGTTCAGATTCTGTTTTCACCTGCATAATTTCTGTGGTCAGAATGCTGTCCTCTGGTGAAACTGAGGCCAAATAAAAGATGAAATAACCTAAACTTCCAGCTACAAATTGAGCTGAAGTGCTTTTTCTACCTTTTATTTGCTGTTACTTCCCTGCTTCCAATCTATGTATAATATAGATTTCTGCACAAAACTGGAATTAATGTTCTTACATATACAGACTGCATGATCTCTGGTCACAGGGCAAGATTAGAGATAAACAGCTGTGCTTACATATTTGGTTAAGCTGTCGGAAAGCAGTGATTAGTTGCCCTCCATTGTATTCCAGACACCAGGCTTTGTTAGAATTTGCCATGACAGTTAATGAACATTTGCTAATGAGAAAGTAACTCACTTTTCAGTGGTGTGGTTTTTATTTTTTTATTTTTTTGGTTTATCCAGTACTAATTTTAGTTTGAAAGGCTAACCAAATTCTTCATCTTCATTTGTTTCCACACCCACCAGGGAGCTGTCATCCCAGGCCCACCATTTTTGTTTGGGGCGTGTATAGTTTTTATGTCTTTCCTGGTTGCTGTATTCATCCCTGAGTACAGTAAAGGTGGAATTCAAAAACACAGCAACAGTATCAGTGGCAGCCTGGCCAACACTCCAGAACGGGGCAGTGATGAGGACATTGAGCCACTACTGCAGGACAGCAGCATCTGGGAGCTTTCTTCCCTCGAAGAGCCTGGGCATCAGTGCACTGAGCTATAAATTCTGCAGAAAGGATTCTGTGGACGCCATCTCTGAGAGCCATGGGGGAGCCACACCACATGGAGACTTCATGGTGCTGGGGCGGGGATACCAGTGGCACCCTTCAGGGCTGAGTTTGAGAAGTAACCACCTCTGTCCCTCTGTCTTCCTCCCCTTCCTCCTCCTGTGCCTCTTACCCCATTCTTTTCCTTTTCATTATACATTAGAACTAAATAAGATTTGAAATATACTTTTCTGCAAGTTATCTGGGATCCACATTCAGACACTCAAAATCTATGGTAGAAATGATGGCTTTCCTTTAATAATGTCAGTGTAGGAGTGATCATGTCCTTTTCAAAAGGTGCAGGATTGTAATACAACTGCTGTCTCTGACAAAATTTAAGATAAAAAATCCCATATTTTCTCCTTTCCTGTTCCTCTGAACTGTGTGCGTTTATCCCATGACAGTTTGTGAGTGGCTGCTTCAGGAGTTGCTCAGTATCAGGGATCTGTTGCCTTTGTTCTAAGGTCAGCAAAAATCTAGTCTTACTCTCCTTTCTTTCTCTACTTCCTATTCTTGGCTAGAATGAAATTCAGCATATACACCTCTGGATAGTAACAATACTGATTAGTATTATTTAATACTTTTACCAGAGGAAGGAAAATTTTTTAATAAATCTAAATCATGAAGAACTAGCAGTTCAGATTCCTGGACCTAATGTCTTGGTTAGATCCATGGTGATTTTACAGAAGAAAAGGATACATCAAGCATTCTGGTGGCAACATAGAAATTGGAGGGTGCTTGTAAGAAGGTTCTCAACAAGGTAAACATTCCTAAGTGCAGATGAGAGTTAGTAACTGGATGCCAGTGGAGTTTATATCCAAGTTTAGACTCATGTAATGTTTTTTTTACTATTTACTCCCACCCACATATCCTGTGTCCTGCTTTTGACTGTATCACATCCCTACCTTAACTGTTATATGTAGGCATTTGTTTTCAGTCTTCGTTTTCATCTGTTATCTGCATTTTAAATCTCATAGGAATATGCACAGCAAATCCCTTCCTAAAATATGGGTTTAGGAAGCTCAGTTTCACAAGTGTCTTGCTAATTTTTCAAGATGTTTTATGGACAAAGAAAACTTTACAGATTTATGTGTTTTGCTGCACGGTAAGTGGAGCATTAACTAGGGCCCATCTTTAACATAGCACTCCTTTGAAAGTTTTATAGGTATGAAATATATGTAGCTATATCATAAGGAGTTTTAATTTTCTTTGATGGGGTGCTGTGTAAATCTTGTATTTATAAATATAATGAAAGTATTGACAGAAAAAATATATATACAACTTTTATAAAGGATTGTGTACTGACTGAATACATTTAAAAGAAAATATATTTTGAAACCTGTTCTGCTATGAACAAAGATAACATATCTTTTTTTACTATGCTGTTGATTTTTAAGTTAAGCTTCCTAATGCATAATAAATTTGCAATGGATACTTTTATGTCTTTTGTATTTCTTTAAAGCAAATGGTACCATTGATCTTTAGGTTCTCCTTTGGGTGACTTTCAGCTAAAATAAGTTTTTAGTCCTTAAGCTAATGCAAAAGATATGTGTATTTTCAAAATTAGTTTCATTTCACAATCTTCAAAATGAGTTCACAACTTTTTAAAAATTTTTCAAAAAGCAGGGATACAAACAGTTACTTGTACACCCATGTTTATTAGCAGCATTATTCACAGTAGCCAAAAGGTGGAAGAACTCAAGTGTACATTGTTGGGTGAGTAGATGAAGAAAATATGGTATATACAAAAATGGAATATTATTCAGCCTTTAAAAGGATTCTAACACATGTTATAACATGGATGAACCTTAATGTTATGCTAAGTGAAATAAGCAGGATGCATACTTTTGTCACAAAAGGAAAAAAACTGTATGATTCCACTTATATGAAATATCTAGTCAAATTCACACAGAAAGTAGTGGTTGCCAGGACTTGGGGGAAATGGAAGTGGAAAGTTATTATGTAATGGATAGATTTTCAGTTTTGGGCTTTCCCTGTGGCTCAGTGGTAAAGAATGTATCTGCAATTCAGGAGATTCAGGAAATATGGGCTTGATCTCTGGGTCGGGAAGATCTGGGGAAGGAAATGGCAACCCACTCCAGTATCTTGGCTGGAAAATCCCAGGGACAGAGAGGACCCTTGCGGGCTACAGTCCATGGAGTTGCAAAGATTTGCAAGAAAAATTCTGGAGATGGATGGTGAGGCTGGTTGCACAACAATGTAAATGTACTCAATGCCATTGAACTAACCTAAAAATGGTTAAAATGATCCATTTTATTATTAGGTATATCTTGTCACAGTTTTTTTAAAACTTAGGTAGATTTTTTAAATTGAGATAGAAGTCACCATTTTAACCATTCTACAGTGTACAGTTCAGTGACGTTTAGTTCATTCACAAAGTTGTGCAACTATTAGCATCAATTCCAGAACATTTCCATCATCCCAAAAGGTAGACCCCATCCCCATTAGCAATCACTACCAATTTCCCCATGCCCATCCCCTGAAAACCAGTAATATACTTTCTGTGTCTGTAGATTTGCCTATTTTGAATGTTTCATATAAATGGAATCATACAGTATGTGACATTTTGTGTCTGGCTTCTTTTACATACCATGTTTTCAAGGTTCATCCATGTTGTATCATGTGTCAAATTTTATTCCCTTTTGAGGGTGAATATTCTATTTTGTGCATATACCAAATGCACAAAATGGAATTTTCCTTTATTCATTTATCAGTTGATAATATCATTTGGTATTTGGATGGTTTTCACTTTTAATATGAATATTAACTCTCTGTGAACATTCTTGTCCATGTTTTTTGGTGAGCATATCCTGTTAGGTATATATCAGGGAGTAGAATTACTAGGTCATTTAGTGGAGAAGGCAGTGGCACCCCACTCCAGTACTCTTGCCTGGAAAATCCCATGGATGGAGGAGCCTGGAAGGCGGCAGTCCGTGGGGTCACTGAGGGTCGGACACGACTGAGCGACTTCACTTTCACTTTAGTACTATTTAACCATTTGAGGAACTGACACATCAGCTCCACATTTTACTGTCCTATCTGTAATGTCGGAGAGCTTCATTTCTGTATTTCTTTACCAATACTTGTTAATTTCTGTTTTGTTGCCACTGTTTGTAGACATTCTAGTGGGTTTAGAGCGGTATCTCATGGTTTTGATTTGCATTTCCATAATGACTAATCGTACTGAGCATTTTTTTGTGTCCTTATTTGCCATTTATATATATATATATATATTCTTTTTTTTTCTTTTTAAAGAAATGTCTATTCAAATCCTTTGCCTATTTTTGAATCAGGATGACTCTTCTATTGTTGAGTTGTAAGAGTTCTTTATAAATTCTGGACACAGTTCAGTACAGTTCAGTCACTCAGTTGTGTCCTACTCTTTGCAACCTCATGAACCACAGCACGCCAGGCCTCCCTATCCATCACCAACTCCCAGAGTCCACCCAAACCCATGTCCATTGAGTCGGTGATGCCATCCAACCATCTCATCCTCTATCGTCCCCTTCTCCTCCTGTCCCCAACCTTTCCCAGCATCCGGGTCTTTTCAAATAAGTCAGCTCTTCACATCAGGTGGCCAAAGTACTGGAATTTCAGCTTCAACATCAGTCCTACCAATGAACACCCAGGACTGATCTCCTTTAGGATAGACTGGTTGGACCTCCTTGCAGTCCAAGGGACTCTCGAGAGTCTTCTCCAACATCACTGTTCAAAAGCATCAATTCTTCAGCACTCAGCTTTCTTTATAGTCCAACTCTCACATCCATACATGACCACTGGAAAAACCATAGCTTTGACTAGACGGAACTTTATTGGCAAAATAATGTCTCTGCTTTTCAATATGCTGTCTAGGTTGGTCATAACTTTCCTTCCAAGGAGTAAGCATCTTTTAATTTCATGGCTGCAATCACCATCCACAGTGATTTTGGAGCCCAGAAAAACAAAGTCTGACACTGTTTCCCCATCTATTTGCCATGAAGTGATGGGACCGGATACCATGATCTTCGTTTTCTGAATGTTGAGCTTTAAGCCAACTTTTTCACTCTCCTCTTTCACTTTCATCAAGAGGCTCTTTAATTCTTCACTTTCTGCCATAAGGGTGGTGTCATCTGTATATCAGGTTATTGATATTTCTCCCGACAGTCTTGATTCCAGCTTGTGCTTCATCCAGTCCAGCGTTTTCTCATGATGTACTCTGCATATAAGTTAAATAAGCAGGGTGACAATACACAGCCTTGAGATACTCCTCTTCCTATTTGGAACCAATCTGTTGTTCCATGTCCAGTTCTAACTGTTGCTTCCTGACCTGCATACAGGTTTCTCAAGAGGCAAGTCAGGTGGTCTGGTATTCCCATCACTTTCAGAATTTTCCACAGTTTGTTGTGATCCACACAGTCAAAGGCTTTGGCATAGTCAATAAGGCAGAAATAGGTGTTTTTCTGGAACTCTCTTGCTTTTTCCATGATCCAGCAGATGTTGGCAATTTGATCTCTGGTTCCTCTGCCTTTTCTAAAGCCAGCTTGAACATCTGGAAGTTCACGATTCATGTATTGCTAAAGCCTCGCTTGGAGAATTTTGAGCATTACTTTACTAGCGTGTGAGATGAGTGCAATTGTGCGGTAGTTTGGGCATTCTTTGGCATTGCCTTTCTTTGGGATTGGAATGAAAACTGACCTTTTCCAGTCCTGTAGCCACTGCTGAGTTTTCCAAATTTGCTGGTACTTTGAATGCAGCTCTTTCACAGCATCATCTTTCAGGATTTGAAATAGCTCAACTGGAATTCCATCACCTCCACTAGTTTTGTTCATAGTGATGCTTCCTAAGGCCCACTTGCCTTCCAGGATGTCTGGCTCTAGGTGAGTGATCACACCATTGTGATTATCTGGGTCGTGAAGATCTTTTTTGTACAGTTCTGTGTATTCTTGCCACCTCTTCTTAATATCTTCTGCTTCTGTTAGGTCCCTACCATTTCTGTCCTTTATTGAGCCCATCTTTGCATGAAAAGTTCCCTTGGTATCTTAATTTTCTTGAAGTGTTCTCTAGTCTTTCCCATTCTATTGTTTTCCTCTAATTCTTTGATCGCGATCAGCATTGATCAAATTGATCATTGATCGCTGAGGAAGGCTTTCTTATCTCTCCTTGCTGTTCTTTGGAATTCTGCATTCAAATGGGTATATCTTGCCTTTTCTCCTTTGCTTTTCACTTCCTGTCTTTTCACAGCTATTTGTAAGGCCTCCTCAGACAGCCATTTTGCTTTTTTGCATTTCTTTTTCTTGGGGATGATTTTGATTCCTGTCTCGTGTACAATGTCACGAACCTCTGTCCATAGTTCATCAGGCACTCTGTCTATCACATCTAGTCCTTTAAATCTATTTCTCACTTCCACAGTACCCACTGGACACAGTACTCTTGATCAAATGTATAATATGTGAATTTCTCCCATTGTGTGGGCTCTCTTTTCACTTTCTTGATTGTATCTTGATGCACAAAAGTTTTAGTGTTGATAAAGTCCAGTTTATCAGTTTTTTTTTTCTTTTTGGTGCTTTGTTTGGTGTCCTATCAAGTCCAAGGTTATGAATTAATATGTTTTCTTCCTCTAAAAGAGTTTTATAGTTTGCATTTTCACATTTAGTTCTTTGGCCTTTCTTGAACTTACTTTTGTATGTGGTGTGAGGTAGGATTTCAGTGTCATTCTTTTTTGCACGTGAGTATTTAGTGACTGAGCATCATTTGTTGAAGAGATTCTTTCCCCACTGAATTGTCTTGGCACCCCCTATTGAAAATTAAGTGAACAATGATGTATGGGTCTATTTTTGAGCTTTCTTGTCTCTTGGTCTATTTTTTCTATCCTAATGGCAGTAGCACACAGTTTTGATTACTGTAGCTTTATCATATTGAGTTTTTAGATCAGAATGTATGAGTTCTCCAACTTTGTTCTTTTTAAAGGTTTATTGACTAGTCGGTGTCCCTTGAAATTCCTCAGGAATTGTAAAACCAGCTTTTCCATTTTAGGGAGGGGAAGATAGTTGGTATTGAAAGAGTTAATTCTTAGGTAGATTGATAAGAAGTCTGGGGGTCCCCAGGAGGAGAAAAGGACAAACTTTTTTTTCCTACATTCCTTCATGTTAGTCACATGAAACATTTTTTTGTTTAAGCCCAGAGCTAATGATTATACAACAAAAAACAATTCATCTTACTTAGGGATATGTTTTTCCTTAAACTCTGTACCAATGATTATATAACAACAAGGTGTCTTGCTTGAGGACATGTTTCTCTTAAGAACCTTCTGACTAATCCTGTCATCTTAAAATGTAAATTCTGGGAGTGGTTCTGGTAGAACCTTTACAAACTTGAGACATTCTTTTGATTTATTGTTAATAACCAACTGAAAAAGTATAAGCTGTCTTGCTAACACTAGTGAGGGGGCATTCTCTGTCCCCCTTCTGATGTCTTATGTCAGAAGCTTTCTGCCTTTTTTCACTGCAGTAAAACTTTTGCCACACAAAAGCTCTGAGTGATCAAGCCTGGTCCCTGATCCTGAAGAAAAATCTTTGGAGATCACCGCCATAAGCTATCAGTATCTTGCTAAGGGTTGAACTGAACTTGTAGATCATTTTGGGTGTAGTAAGATAATAATCTTAATAACATTATGCCTTCCTAACCATGAACATGGGGTGTCTTTACATTTAATTTCACTTTTAGACTTCATTTCTCATGTATAAAATGCATCTGATTTTTGTGTGTTGATTGTGTATCCTGAAACTTTGTTGAATTTATTGGCTCCAGTAGTTTTGGGTTTGTGTGTGTGTATGTGTGTGTTACTCTTAAGAATTTTCTGTCTTAAGGATCATGTTATCTCCAAGTAGGTAGTTTTCCTTTCCAGTTTGGATGTCTTTTATTTATTTTTCTTGCCTGATTTTCTGACTAGAACTTCCAGTATATCTTTGCTTTCTGTCTTCTTTATCTTAGGAGGAAAGCTTTCAGCTCTTCACCTTTGAGTATATTAGTTACAGATTTTTTAATAGACAACCTTTATCATGTTGTGGGACGTTCCCCTTTGTTTTTTGAGTGGAGTTTTTGTTTGTTATTTGTTTAGTTTTGTTTTATGATAAAAGGATGTTGGATTCTGTCAAATGTTTTTTTCTGCATTGAGATGTTTGTGGTATTTTATTCTTCATTCTATTATTGTAGTGTATTACATTGGTTGGTTTTCATACGTCGATCCACTCTTAAATTACTGGGATAATTCCCAGTAATTATCCCACTTGGTCATAATCTTTAATATGTTGCTGGATACCGTGCACATTTTTTACTTTTTAAAGATTTTTTCATCTATATTCACGAAGAGTATTGGACTTTTCTAATGATGTCTTTCCAGCTTTGGTAATGCTGGTTTCATAGAAAATGTTTCCTTCTCTTCTGTTTTTGAAAGAGTTTAAAAAGAATTAGTGTTGATAGTACTTTAAACATTTGATAGAACACTACAGTATTAAGTTACCCCACACCAGGTATTTGAACAGAGAATTTAATATAAGGAGTAGTTAACTATACTGTTAACTAGGCAACCAAAAGAGTGAAGCGAGAACTCTAAGGCAGTGGGTAGTGGCTCTCAAATTTCGACATGCATCAAGGTCAACTGGAGTGCTTGTTAAACACAGATTTCTGCTCACACTATCTGAGTCACTGACTCAGCAGGTTGGATAGTGCTAGAAAATCTGCATTTCTAACCAGTTCCCAAGACGTGCTGATGTTGCTGATTCTGGGACCACAGTCTGAGAAGCATGTATCACGGGGTTAACAACTGTAGTTTATCCAGAATGAGGGAACAAAGGGAACAAATTCGAATTATTAAAATCTTAGGGAAGATTCTCCATGTGGTTGGGTCTCAGACATCTTCAAAGAACAACTGATGGTGTTTCTAGGCCTGGAAGTAAGGTGTGTATGGAGGTGATACAGTGTACCCGGGGTTCTGTCCATGATGAGAAAACTGAAAACTGGATTTAACTGCTGCTATGGGAAGGAACTACCTTTGCCAGGGTAAAGAAATTGTTGGTATGAAGCTATGAGAAATGAGAAGACAGGAGGGAGTCAGTCAGTGCCCCTTCCTCTTCAGTTTGCAGCCTCCTTCTAAGCACCCTCCATTGGTAGAGCTAACATATGAGCTGACAAAAACAGAATGGGCATGCCAACTAAAGGGCAAGTTGGAACTGAAAGACCGTAACTGAATCACTGGTTGCTACAACTGGTGTGAGCTCCTGTGTGGCCACCAACAAACTCCGTTCTTCTATTTAATGAGATGTAACTCTTATTTGCAAGTGATGCATCCGCCCTGTCCACAAAATTAGGAGGCACAAAATCTTAGTAGTGAGTTATCTGTCACTGAACTATGTTGATTACTTCTCAATCCCCAAATAATCATAGTCCCATTTGAAAATTCTTTTAGCAAAAGGTATAATTAACCTGCAATAAAACTTGTATAAAATCAGAAGAGAAGAAAATGCTAACTCTACATGTACACACACACCAGCAAAAGGAAGGAGATGATAGTCACCTGTCCTGTCCTCGCTTCTGTGACTGGTCACGTGACCTTCGGTTCAGTTCAGTCACTCAGTTATGTCTGACTCTTTGCAGTCCCATGGACTGCAGCACACCAGACTTCCCCTGTCCATCATCAATTCCCAGAGCTTGCTCGAACTCATGTCCATCGAGTCACTGATGCCATCCAACCATCTCATCCTCTGTCATCCCCTTCTCCTCCTGCCTTCAATCTTTCCCAGTATCAGGGACTTTGACAATGAGTCAGTTCTTTGCATCAGATGGTGAAAGTATTGGTGCTTCAGCATCAGTCCTTCCAATGAATATTCAGGACTGGACTGGTTGGATCTCCTTGCAGTCCAAGGGGTTCTCAAGAGTCTTCTCCAACACCACAGTTCAAAAGCATCAATTCTTCAGTACTTAGGTTTCTTTATAGTCCAACTCTCACATCCATACATGACTACTAGAAAAACCGTAGCTTTGACTAGACAGACGTTTGTTGGCAAAGTAATGTCTCTGCTTTTTAATATGCTGTTTAGGTTAGTCATAGCTTTTCTTCCAAGGACAAGCATCTTAATTTCATGGCTGCAGTCACCATCTGCAGTGATTTTGGAGCCCAAGAAAATGAAGTCTGTCACTGTTTGCATTGTTTCTCTATCTATTTGCCATGAAGTGATGGAACCATATCCATGATCTTTGTTTTTTGAATGTTATGTTTTAACTCAACTTTTTCACTGTCTTCTTTTATATTCATCAAGAGACTTTTTAGTTCCTCTTCACTTTCTGCCATAAGAGTGGTGTCATCTGCATATCTGAGGTTATTGATATTTCTCCCAGCAATCTTGATTCCAGCTTGTGCTCCATCCAGCCTGGCATTTTGCTGATGTACTCTGCATATAAGTTAATTAAGCAAGGTGACAATATACAGCCTCAATGTACTCCTTTCCCAATTTTGAACCAGTCCCTTGTTCCATGTCTGGTTCTAACTGTTGCTTCTTGACCTGCATGCAGATTTCTCAGGAGGCAGGTAAGATGGTCTGGTATTCCCACCTCTTTCAGAATTTTCCAGTTTGTTGTGATCCACACAGTCAAAGGTTTTGGCATAGTCAATGATACAGAAGTAGATTTTTTCTAGAATTGGCTAATATTTAAAACTTCTGCTTCTACCCATTCCATTTCCTTGACCTTCGATAGAACTTCAGCTTGTTGGTGTTTTCTGACAGGTAACCAAGATCTGAATTACTAATGGATCTGCACCCTCAGTAGTTGTACCACCATCATCATCATTATCATTGGTACCTGTAATTTTTCAGTAATCTTGTTACTAGGCATGGAGTACTAAGAACTATCTCAGAGAATCCCTAGAGTTCTGGACATAGCTCTCCTTTCCCCTCACTCGCAGCAACTTTGTCTCCTGCCTCAGTGGCATGAGGAGGCCAAGTAGGAGTCTCATTTCCCAGTGCAGTGGAACCATAGATGTTTCACCTCATAGCAGCATTACCCACTTCTCTCCAACTGGCATCTCAGAATTGCAAAGAGGGTTAATTAAAAAGCCTCTTGATGAAAGTGAAAGAGGAAAGTGGAAAAGTTGGCTTAAAGCTCAACATTCAGAAAACTAAAATCATGGCATCTGGTCCCATCATTTCATGGGAAATAGATGGGGGAACAGTGTCAGACTTTGTTGTTTTAGGCTCCAAAATCACTGCAGGTGGTGACTGAAGCCATGAAATTAAAAGACGCTTACTCCTTGGAAAAAAAGTTATGACCAACGTAGATAGCATATTGAAAAGCAGAGACATTACTTTGCCAACAAAGGTCCGGCTAGTCAAAGCTATGGTTTTTCCAGTGGTCATGTGTGGATGTGAGAGTTGGACTGTGAAGAAAGCTGAACGCTGAAAAATTGATGCTTTTGAACTGTGGTGTTGGAGAAGACTCATGAGAGTCCCTTGGATGGCAAGGAGATCCAACCAGTCCATTCTGAAGGAGATCAGTCCTGGGATTTCTTTGGAAGGAATGATACTAAAGCTGAAACTCCAGTACTTTGGCCACCTCATGCGAAGAGTTGACTCTTTGGAAAAGACTCTGATGCTGGGAGGGATTGGGGGCAAGAGGAGAAGGGGACGACAGAGGATGAGATGGCTGGATGGCATCACTGACTCGATGGACGTGAATTTGAGTGAACTCCGGGAGTTGGTGATGGACAGGGAGGCCTGGAGTGCTGCGATTCATGGGGTCAAAAAGAGTCGGACACGACTGAGCGACTGCACTGAACTGAACTGAACTGTGATGGAAAGAGAAGCCCCTTCACTTCCTCCCTGGTGTCTTAATTCCTTATATTCTGGCTCTGAGAGTATGCTATATCATTTCCCATACAAAGCTATGGAGCTTGGATTTTATTCTTTTTAGCTTTTTTCTTTCTCAGTTCTGTGATTAAGTCAGAGGGAATGACCATCTTGGCTAGGTCTCCCTGTCTCTTTCTAGCTTGCTTGTGTTTGAAAACTTTTCCCCTTTCTTTTTATTTTTAATGTTTATGTGTTTGCCTGATCCTCCTTGATGTTGAGCCCAGAAATCTTCTATCTCACTCCTATTACCAGTGCAGCTCCACTGGAATGGCCTGAGCTATGAGGTTCTCTGCAGTGACTCTCAAATGTCTTATGTATCAACTAAGAGTAACTGTGCATGTTTGTCTTTGGGATACTAAAATACATTGATCTCTAATACTGGCTGTAATTATTTTAGTTCTAATAACTTTATTTTATATTTTGGTCATTTGGGCTAAGAAGAATAAAAAGGCTTATATTTTCTAAAATTTTAAAAGGGAACATAACTTGTAAAAATGTTATGAACAACCCCATGATATTTGAGGGCAGAGGTGAGGTAATGTGGAGATTATTAGTCTGTTCATACTTAAGTATTAATTGGAATTTTCTTTTCAACTCTGCCTGAGATTAGCTTCTTTAAGTTGAATCATTTATAATGCTCAAGAACATGAACAGGTAAAGATAAATGTATTACAAAATATTAAGATGCATTAGATGTATTAGGGTACTTCAGTATTTTAGCTATTTGGGGATTTTTTTATGGTTTATGTGTGTATAGCTGCATTAATGGTCATCATGGCCATTTTTATAAAGCTGTTACTTGTCTTGGAAAGAAGGTAATAATGAGTAGAATCATTGTGTTCTAAAATATGACCACTAGATGACAGTGGTTAGACAGTGGTTTTCACAGTTAGGGCTAATGCAGAGCATTGCTTGATTCTATTAGAACTTTAAAAAAAAAAAAAAAACAATTTTGTGACAATGGGCATTTTTAAATATCTGCATACCAAAATTCTTGAACAGTAAATAAAAAGAAGAGTAAAAGGGAAGAGTGGTAAGAGCTTAAAAAGTACATTCATCTATTTTCTTTTCTGACCATAGTAATTTTAGAAGACAGCATTGTCCTCTTCTGTTGTGTAAGAGTGATTGAGTCTTCCTTGTTCTAGTCTGACTTTTCTATCAGTGTGACAAGCTGCCAGAATTTCACTTAGGGAAGTTCTAAGTCTCGCCAATTGCTGGTTTCAAACTTGAGAGTTTAGGATATCAGCAAAGATAAAATTGTGAATTTTCTGTTGTATGGCTGTTGCTTTATAATTATATAAGAATCAAAAAGCCTTTGTCTAAATAGATTTAAAATCTACTTTCCTGCCATTAAAAACACAAAAAATATTCTTTCTCTCAGAGTTTTTAAGAGACCAAAATTCACTTGAAAAGATGATAATTGGGGCCTGGTCCCGGCTTACTGGTGACGGGCTTCACTAAGATGATCATGGCACCTCAGACAGGTAAGAGAGCCCAAAGGTGGTCTCGGGATGCCTTCCAAAGTCAGCACAGCCGCCAGAACCCTCGCTCTAGCGCAATGCCTGTGAGGAATGTCAGTTAGCTTCCTGTGGTATACTGATGAGCAGAACTCTTCCACTACATACCTCAATTTTGCCTAAGAAGATAAACGCAAAAACCTTCTTCAGAATTGCTGCACCATTAATAAACAAAAGAATATTCAGAAAGGAGAATTGTAGGTTATTCTATGCAGGAAATGTATGATGAAATGGAGAATTACAAGCATTTTGTTCTTTGGTGCAAAAAATCAGATATAATATCAAGGAAATCTGAATACTATAAAACACGATTAGAAATTGAATTTCCACCTGAACTGAAGTGCAGTACATCAGTAGTAACCTTGGTGAAACCACATTTGGTGAAGGTATCCTGTACTGATGGGAAGCTCTTCAATCATTTGGAGACGATTTGGCATTTTCACCCAGGTCTTCCTGGCTACCCAAGAACTTGTACTTTGGATTTTTCAATTTCTTTTGAATTTTGCTCACTTCTACACTCTCAGCTTGCCACAATATTTTTTCAATGAAGTTGTAAAGTAGATGGTGGCTGCCTTTGAAAGAAGAGCATGTAAGCTGTATGTTCCAGAAACAAACATACCTCAGGAAATGATGTTTCATGAAATTCATCACGTGTAAAGAGAAAATGAAATGGTCACCTACTTGTATCTAGTTTATTCACTTTTAGGAAGTGTTTTCATCATTTGCTTTCAGAAGTCAGAAAGCATATGTCGAACTCAGCTTTGATTATAAACCCATACCGTTGAAAATTTACACTTGGAATATGGAACCACATGTACATAGAATTCAATCAAGTATAATTTAGAGAAGTATGTATGTTAGCATATTTACAATAATAGGATGTCGTCACTGTTGCTAGAATACTGACATCATTCATTTGAGCAGAAATTGAAACTGTAAATTTAAACCTTTTAATTATTACCTCACCTAAAAGAGGTTGGTTGAGATACTCATGCAGTGTATACTGTATTAACCATGTCACATTTAAGTTATTAATTTCAGACTATTTGTAATTTATTGCCTTAGGGCCTGCCTCATGGCTTAGGATATTTGAGTAATAACCAGATATTTAAAAAAAAAAAAAAAACTGACTTAAAAATACTGTTAGTGAAGGTTCCCTGACACTTTTCTTATTTTTAAATTGTCCCTATAGGTAGTAGTAGATAATTCAGTATTATACTAAGGTTAACTTCCAGATAAACAACAATTTTTTTTTTTTTCCTTTTGGTGAGTGATCCAGAGGGTTTTTTTGGTCCAGAGTTTTAAGCTACTTTTCTCATAGTTTGCAACCCTCACCCTGATACTCTGACTGCTGAGTCAGTAGTGCTGAATCCATGTCAAATTTTGCTTACAGCAGTGGGCAATAGATCAAGATAAGTTGATTTATATGTCTGCAGCACCATGCATCCTTATTTTCTATTTATTGTGTATTCACTTTCAATAATGTATTTCAAACTGATATTTTTATAAACAATCAACATAAGGACTGAAGTAGTAATAAAGTTAATTTGTTTATTTTTTGTACAGTTAAAAATAAAGATGAGGGGGAACAGATGGAGGAGTAGGTGGAGGTGGAATACATCTCTCTCCATGGATACATCAGGAATACACCTTCAGACACAGACGTGCATACAGAACACCAGCTGAAAGCATACAGGAGGACCTGACCAGTGGAAAATCTTATATAGAACCACGCAAAACTCAGTAGGATGAAGGAACTAGGGGAAAAAATAGGAGTGTTAGTAGGAGTGGACATATCCTCAGCAGGTGGGGGAATGGAAGCAGGCGTCCGATCCCCACAGTGGGGCAACTGTCTGAGTCAGAGGAGAAACATTTAAGTGAAACAGCTGATCTGTGGCAGCCTAAACGGAATGAGAATCAGACAGTCCTTGCCACAGCCATACATACCCTGGGCAGGGACGCGGGTACCCTAGAAGGCGCAGCAGCTGGGAGCTGGAGTTTAGGGATTGTGGAGCAAACCCAGTTCGAGAGCTGCTGTTGACTGTGCAGAGACGGATCAAGGGGATATGAAGGGGGAGATCGTGGTGGGAAATGCCTGCAGAGGAAAGCTGGGCAGCCATGGGAGCAAGGCAATACTGCTGAGTCACTCACAGAATGTAGAGCCATCACCATAGCCTCTCTCCACATGCCAGCATTGGCAGTTGAACAATAGAGAGGCTGGCCCATCAAACACCTGAGGCACTGAACTACAGAGTAGGACCCCACCCAGGGTGCCCCTTTGAGTCCCTGATGGGGTCTATGGAGTAGGACCCCAGTCAGGGGCGGGAGGGCCTCTATGTGCCTGACATGTAGAACAACAGAGAGGGACCCCAGGCAAGGGATTCCCTCTAAGTGCCTGACCAGGCGGAGCTATGGAGAAAGACTGGCCAAAGAGGCCTTCTGATAGCCAGCTACAAGAGGCTCGAGAAAAGACTGACAGGGCCATAACTCCTGCCACGGAGGCAGTTTGTGTCCCTGCACACTTGGTGCTGCCAGGGTCCCTGCAAGCCAAGCAACTGCACCACCTTCACGCTCAACTCTCACTGGGGCAGAGCTACCACACGCAAAATAATAATAATAATAAAGTCTTGTGTTTATGTGCACAGGGTCACTTTGGTCCTGTCCGGCTCTTTGCAACCCTGTAGACTGTGGCCTGCCAGGCTTCTCTGTCAGAGAGGGGGATTCTCCAGGCAAGAATACTGGAGCGTATTGGCCAAAACTGGTTGCCATACCCTTCTAGAGCACTGTATTTCCTGCTCCCCTATCCGCCAACTCCCCTGAGTACCTGGTGCTGCCAGAACCCCTGCGACCCAAGCAGCTGCACCATCTCCACATCTGGCCCTCACAGGGACAGACCCAAGCCCTCCACGGCAGCCTCAGGAACAAACCCCACTGGACGACCCACATGGAGAGGTGGAAATAAAACCACAGTTGAAACCCAGGGGTAGTGTGGCTAAGGTAGAAGACCCAAAACCTTCCCACCAGCTGTACAAGCTTCAGATTAAATCCACACAATCAAATAGGCAAACTCTATATCTATGGAATATATAAAAGGACACTGAGAGCTCCCGCAAAAGAAAACACACTAGCTCTGATAGCTCTGGACATTGGAGGCAAGAACACACAGAAGTAGGACCAGACTAGAATCTCAGCAGCCCCCACAGCAGGTCCAGAGATCAGCACAATGTTGGAGGGCATCCTAGTGAGGTGAGGTGGACTATGATTTGCAGCACGAGAAAGGACTGACAGCAGTGACTCAAGAGAAATATTTATTATTCTTATTTTTTGACTTGTTCTGTAGATTCTTTTGGGTTTTTTTCTCCGCACCCCCCTGACCCCTCATTGTAGTTGTCGATTTATTGGCACTAAGATATCCAGTTAAGCTTTTCAGCTTTTTTTTTATTCCTTTCTTTTTCCTCAGTCACATTTTTTATTGTCATAAACCTCTGCCTCTAGGTTGGGCTTTTGCAGTTCTGGGGAGTTTTCCTCTTTTCTTCTTTTCTCTTTTTTTAATTTTAACTTTTATACCTATTATTATTTTTTCTACATTTATTCCTTTGTTTGCTTTTATTACTGTTATTTTCCCCTTGCAGTTAATCTTTAATGTATATAAATATCTACCTCTATTTTACTTTGCATATCTATTTCTTTCTTTTCTTTCTCTCCTTTCCTCTCAACATATATGTTAGTTTTATTTTCATTGCATTATTCCCCAATTGGCACCTTGCTTTAGTTTTGTTTTCCAGTTTGTGCTTTAATTAGTTTTGTTTTGGTAGGTATAATTTTTTGTTTCTTTTGCTTGCTGGGTCAATCTATTGTACTTAATATTTTTTCAACTGTTTTGATTTTGTTTATGGGTGTATATGTAAATGTATATATTCAGTCACACTTTTTATTGTTATAAACCTCTGCCTCTACACTGAACTTTTGCAGTTCTGTGAAGTTTTCCTGTTTTTTCCCTTTTTTCTTCTTCCATTTTTTTTCTCTTTTCTCCTTTTATAAGTTTTAATTTTTAAAACCTATTATACTTTTTCTACATTTATTCCTTCATTTTCCTTTCCTACTGTTCTTTTCCCCTTGAATTAATCTTTAATGTATATAAATCTTTTTCATCTACCTCTATTTAACTTTGCATATCTACTCTTTCTTTCTTTCCTTTCCACTCAACATATTTGTTAGTTTTGTTTTCATTGCTTTATTCCCCACTTGGCACTTTGCTTTCCTTTTGTTTTCCAGTTTGTGCTTAAGTTAGTTTTGTTCTTAACTGGTAAGTATAATTTTTGATTTCACTGGATCAATCTACTGTACTTTATTTTTGTTGGACTGCTTTCACTTTTTTCATGGGTGTATATGTACCTGTGTATATTCCATTATTTTAATTATTATTTGCCTGATTTTGTACATGCCATTTGTCTGGAGTTCATCTTTGGTTTCTCGTTTTTGGATATTTGTTTCACTCTCCCTTAATACCATAACAAACCACTTGTGGAATCCTCATTCCTGACCAGAGATCAAACCCCTGAACCTTTGGAGTGGGAGCACTGACTCCAACACCCTAGACTACTAGGGAACTAACCCTAGGGAGTATCACATAGTGAGAACTCACACAAAGGAAACCACTTGAATACAAGACCCAACATCAGCCAACCACCAGTAGCACCCTGTGCAGGATGCCTCATCTAAACAACAAACAAAACAAAAATACAAACCCAATCATCAGCAGACAGGAGTACCACCTCACTCAGCCTTGTCCATCAGAGGAAAAACAGCACAAATCTCACCCTATAAGAAGCTCACACAAACCACTGGACCAACCTTAGGAAAGCAGAAACCAAAAGGAATAAAGAATACAACCTTCTTCAAGGAAAGAATTCATCTTTCCTTAAAGCCTGGGGAAAGGAGACCTCAAACACAATAACTTTAAAAAATATATGAAAAGGCAGAGAAATACTGCACAAATGAAGGAACAAACTAGAAACACAGAAGTCCAAATAAATGAAGAGGAAATAGGAAACTTACCTGAAAAAGAATTCAGAATAATGATAGTAAAGATGATCAAAAACCTTGAAAAACAAAATGGAGAAAATGCAAGAATCAATTAACAAAGACCTAGAAGAATTAAAGAATAAGCATACAGAGACAAACAACACAATTTCTGAAATTAAAAATATTCTAGACAGAATCAATAGCAGAGTATCTGAAGCAGAAGAATGAATCAGTGAGCTGGAAGATAAAATGGTGTAAACAACTTCTGAAGAGCAGAATAAAGTGAAAAGAATGAAAAGAGCTGAGGACAGTGTCAGAGAACTCTAGGACCACATCAAACACACCAATAGTCGATTTATACAGGTCCCAGAAGAAGAAGAGAAAAAGAAAGGGTATGAGAAAATTTTTGAAAAGACTATACTTGAAAATTTCCCCAACATGGAAAAGGAAATAGGCAATCAAGTACAAGAGGCACAAAGAGTCCCATACAGGATAAACCCAAGGAGAAACATTCCAAGACACATACAAATCAAACTAACAAAGACTAAACACAAAGAAAGAATATTAAAAGCAGTAAGGAGAAATGACAAGTAAAATACAAGGGAAGCCCCATACACTTAACAGCTGGTCTTTCAGCAGAAACTCTGCAGGCAAGAAGGGAATGGCAGGATATATTTAAAGTATTAAAAGGGGAAAATCTACAACCAAGATTACAGTACCTGGCAAGGATCTCATTCAAAATTGATGGAGAAATCAAAAGCTTTGCAGACAAGCAACAGTTAAGAGAATTCAGTACCACCCAACCAGCTTTACAACAAATGTTAAATGGATTTATATCGTCAAGAAATACAACAGAAGAAAAAAGATCTACAAAATCAACCCCAAACAATTAGAAAATGGCAATAGGAACATATATATCAATAATTGCTTTAAATGTAAATGGATTAAATGCTTCAACCAAAAGACACAGACTGGCTGAATGAATACAAAAACAAGACCTGTATATATACTGTTTACAAGAAACCCACTTCAGACTTAAAGACACATATAGACTGAAAGTGAGAGGGTGGAAAAATATATTCCATGCAAATGGGGAGCAAAAGAAAGCTGGAGTAACAATCCTCATATCAGACAAAATAGACCTTAAAATAAAGAAGATTACAAGAGACAAAGAAGGACACTACATAATGATCAAGGGATCAATCCAAAAAGAAAACGTAACAACTGTAAATATCTATGCACCCAACTTAGGAGCACCTCAAAACATAAGACAAACACGAACAGATATAAAATGAGAAATTGACAGTAACACAATAATAGTAGGAGACTTTAACACCCCACTCACACCAATGGATAGATCATCAAAACAAAAAATTAATAAGGAAACACAAGTCTTAAATGATATGTTAAATGAGTTGGATCTCATTGATATCTTCAGGACATTCCATCCAAATGCAGAAGAATACACCTTCTTCTCAAGTGCACATGGAACATTCTCCAAGATAGACCACATCTTGGGTCACAAAAATTCAGTAAATTTAAGAAAATTAAAATCATATCAATTTAAGAAAATTCAGTAAATCTAAGAAAATTGAAGTCTTGTATATATATATGATTTCAATTTTCTGCATCTTCTCTGACCACAGAGAACATGGAAGCAACCTAGATGTCCATCAACAGATGAATGGATAAAGAAGTTGTGGTATATACACACAATGGAATATTATTCAGCCACAAAAAGGAACGCATTTGAGTCAGTTCTGATGAAGTAGATGAACCTAGAACCTATTATACAGAGTGAAATGAGTCAGAAAGAGTAAGATAAATATCATATTCTAATGCATATATACAGAATCTACAAATATGGTACTGAAAAATTTATTTTTAAGGGCAGCAGTGGAAAAACAGACAGAGAATAGACTTATGGACATGGGGTGAAGGGAGGAGAGGGTGACATCTGGCAAGATGCCAGAGTCCAGCTCCAGCAGCCAGGGATTCAACCTGAAGGGATGAGCGGTGTCGGCGAGAAACTGAGGCAGCCTCTCATTTTGCTTGGACTGCCTGTTTATTTCAAGCTTATGATTCTCTTTTGTACTTTTACAAAAGCATTAGGTCAGAGGTTTGATATTTTTAGTTCCCATTGACCCAGATTTATTTTTCTCCAAAAATCATTGTTGCCCCTCTAAAGGAGTGCCTTTCTCAGCAATTTTCTCATCTACTTTTTCTCATGTGTCCTTGTGAATACACTGTAACTCATGCTAATGTCTGGGCTGCATACCACATTCCTCAGTTTAATTCTTATCTTTCTAAGTCCATTTGCCCCTAGTATCCTAAGCTCACTATTTCTTAGAAAGGGCTTCTTGCTAATAATATCTCTAAAGTCCCTAATTTCTATAAGCTATAGTAGAATATGCTAATATTACATTAATCCTTAAATCTTTAGCTTCTAACTATTTTAATTATTCCTAAGCCCTCAATTCAGCAAACTCCTTTGCCATAAACACTTTTTTCACAAATGGGCTTCAGATAGCAATCCCTCCCATGGCCTCAAGCTGCGGCCTGTGTGCTCACCCTGGAACATTTTTTTGTAAAAGTCCTTGAACAAATGTCAGTGATTAACTTTATGTACTATTCTTTTAGCACAGCTGCAGAAGGCTTTATGCCTTCTCGTGCTCCTCTCAAAAACAATAATCACCTTAATATTCTCTTCAGTCAACTCAGCCAAGGAAAGGAAAAAACAAGTCAGAATCACAAAGCCTAACTGCTTCATTCCGGGTCCGTGCCTGCGGAACAAAGGGAGGGGGTTTAGGGCCATGCATCCATTTTGTCAGTAATGCCTAACGCAGCTCCCGACAGCAAGAGTAGCATGGAAACTTACATTACCGTATGTAAAACAGATACCCAACGGGCATTTGCTGTATGGCTTAGGAAACTCAAACAGGGTCTCTATCAATTTAGAGGGGTGGGAAGGGGCAAAAGGTGGGAGGAAGGTTCAAAAGGGAGGGGATATATGTATACCTATGGCTGATTCATGTTGAGGTTTGACAGAAAACAACAAAATTCTATAAAGCAATTATCCTTCAATTAAAAAAATAAAAGAAGATCCACATAGTCAAAGTTAGGGTTTTTCCAATAATCATGTATGGATGTGAGAGTTAGACCATAAAGAAGGCTGAGTGCCAAAGAACTGATGCTTTCAAATCATGGTGCTGAAGAAGACTTCAGAGTCCTTTGAACAGCAAGGAGGTCAAACCAGTCAGTCCTAAAGGAAATCAGTCCTGAATATTCATTGGAAAGACTGAGGCTGAAGGTTTGGCCACTGGATGTGAAGAGCTGACTCATTGGAAAAAAAAAGAAAAAACCTAAAATGCTGGGAAAGATTGAAGGCAGGAGGAGAAATGGGCAACACAGCATGAGATGGTTGAATGGCATCACCAACTCAATGGACGTGAACAAACTTCACAAGATGGTGAGGGACAGGGAAGTCTAGCTGTAGTCCGTGGGGTTGCAACGAGTCCAACTTGATGACTGAACAACAACAGCATACTCACGTGCACGTGTGCACACACAATGGAATATTATTCAGTCATCATAAAAGGAAATATTGCCATTTGTAACATTATGAGTGGACCTGGAGTGCATTTATGCTAAATGAATAAATCAGACAGAAAAACAAATACTGCATGATCTCACTTATATGTGGAGTCTAAAAAACAAAATTAAACCCATAAATATAGAGAATAGAGAGAAGAGATTGGTGGTTTCCAGCTGTGGGGGGTGGCAAAAATGAGTGAAGGTGACCAAAATGTACAAACTCCAGTTATAAATAAGTCAAAGGGATGTAACATAGAGCATGATGACTATTGTTAATACTTTGTTGTATATTTGAAAGTTGCTGAAAGAATAAATATTAAAAGTTCTATCACAAGAAAAATTTACTATGTGGTGATAGATATTAAGTAAGTGATCATTTCACTGCGCACACACACATAAAGATTACAATGACTCTAGAAAACAGTTTGGCACTTTCTTATAAAACTGAACGTGCAATTACCCATCAATTGCACCCTTTGGACATTTATCCCAGGGAAATGAGAATTTATGTTCACACAAACCCCTGTAGGTGAATGTTCATAGAGGTTTTATTTGTTCATGAACAAATAAATAAATCAAAACGAACATACAATTTATGTTCACACAAACCCCTGTAGGTGAATGTTCATAGAGGTTTTATTTGCTCATGAACAAATAAATAAATCGAAATGAATCAATCCAGATGTTGTTCAATAGGTGAGCTGTTAAACTATATCAGAAGCACTAGTCATAAGTAAAAATGAACAAACTAAAATTCCAAATTTCTAGTTCTGCTAATAAGGAGCTTAGAAGTTGCCACTTCATCCTAACAATAAATAAAAAAACTGAAGAGACTGAAAACTCAAAAACTATTCTTGGGTCCATAAGACATGGGGGAACAAGTCACTGCCTGTCCTCAAGATTAGAGACACAGACAGATGAATTCAGAAAGTCTCAACTTAAGAGAGCAAAGACTCATGAATAGAAACCGCCTTATTTGTGAACACTGAACTGTAATCGATGAATTGCAGGAGGCTCAGTGTGAACAACTTTGAGAGTTAAAAACCCCAGAAGACCAAATCTTTGGAGAGTTCCCACAGTTTCATGAGATTCACCACTAGGAGCTTGACCAAGCTCTTATGGTAAATCCTGGGGGAAAATGTGTTTCTGACCTGGAGAGTTGAGTGGGTGGACCATTTTGAAATACACCAGAGCATCCTGTTCTTAACAAGGCCTGCTCTTAGAAGAAACTAGTTAACAGGAGCCTAATTTTCTGGGGTATTAACAGCCTAACTGATCTGGGGGAAGGGAAATAACCATGCAAAGTCGCTCCAGTCGTGTTCGACTCTTGTAGCCCTCTAGGATCTTCCGTCCATGGGGTTTTCTAGGCAAGAATACTGGAGTGGGTTGCCTCTCCAAGCAAGTGGAATTCCCTTGCTTTTTCTATGATCCAGCAAATGTTGGCAATGAACAGAGAAATGAACCAATGTGTTTTTATGGCAGGTTCATCTGCAACTCTCAAGCCTCAACAATGGGCATATACTTCTTTTGCCATCAGACCCCAATTCCCAGGTTCATAAAAACATGTCGCCCTACGTTTTCAGAGCTTTGTAAAGACACTCCTAGGAAACACTGTATCATTCCATGAGAGAAAAAAAAAATGTCAGGGGGTAGGGTGTTTTGTGAGTGTTGACTGCCATTCTTGTTGTTACTCTGATTAGGTACTGTCAGATGACTTTCCAGCAAGAAGTCAGAAGCCTGCTTTTTGTTTCAGAAAACTCAAAATCATGACCAAAGATGTGATTGAAATGAAAAGGAAAATGAAGAAGTATGTTTTTCTGGCAAGTATGAGGCTGAAACTACCCAGATTTCACTGGGTAAATACACTTCTTTTGCCATTAGGCCCCAATGCCCAGGTTCACAAAAACATGTTTCCCTGCAGTTTCAGAGCTGTGTGAGACACTTCTAGGACTTATTGTATCATTCCAAGAGAAAAAGTGTCAGGGGGGAGTGTTCTGTGAATGTTGACTACCATACCAGTTGTTACTCTGATAAGGGTAAACTGTTCTGTCAGATGACTTCCCCTCAAGAAGCTGGAAGTATCCTTTTTGTTTCAGAAAACTCAAAGTCATCACGACCAAAGCTATTATAAGGGAGAGCAAAATAAACCAGGGAGTTTCTGACAAGTTTAATGCTGCAACTGTCCAGCTTTCACTGGGGGAAGTGCTGATTTTGCCGTCAGACCCCAATTTCCAGGTTCACAGAAACGCAGTGTTCCCTGTAGTTTTGGTGCTATTTGAAGACGCTCCTAGGATGCAATACGTCATTCCGTGAGAAAAGAAGCCGGGGGGAGTGTCTGTGAGTGAATGTCGACTGCCAAACCTGTCGTTACTCTGGTTAGGTGTAACTGAACTGTCAGATGACTTCCCAGAAAGAAGGGGCAAGCAGCCTGTTTCTTACATAAAACACAAAAACTTGACCAAAGTTGTTATCATGAAGATAAAAACGAACCAGTCTGTTTCTTGGCAGGATTGTGGCTGCAATTATCCATTTTATAAATGTGGGAAAGACAGCTTTTACTTGTTTTTGTTTGTTTGCAGATTCACAAATGCATGTTTCCTGGCAGTTTCTGAGTTGTGTAAAGACACACTTAGGACACATTGTACCATCATATGGAAAGATGACAGTAGAGTGTTCTGTGAGTGTTGACTGACTTACATGTTGTTACCCTGATTAGGTGAATCTGTACTTCCAGATGACTTCCTACCAAGAAGTGGCAAGCAGCCTGTTTCTTTCAGAAAACTCAAAAACTAGACCAAAGATGTTGGTGTAATGATGAGAGAAAAGAACCAGAGTGTTTTTCTGTCAGGACTGATGCTGCAGTTCTCCAGCTTTCACAGTGGGAATATTCTTGGTTTGCCATCAGGCCTCAGTTCCTAGGCTCATAGAAGCACGAACCTGGAGCTTTCTGAGCTTTGTAAAGACACTCCTAGGAAGCACTGTGCCATTCCATGAGAAAGAAACATCAGGGGAGAGTGTTCTGTGTGTGCTGAAACTGTGCTGTCAGATGACTTCAGCAAGAAGTGGAAACCAGCTCATTATTTTCAGAATACTCAAAAACTAGACCAAATCTGCTTCTGTAATGAAGAGAACAATGAACCAATATGTTTCTATAGCAGGTTTTAGGCTACAACTACTCAGCTTTCACAGTGGGGAAATACTTATTTTGCCATCAGGCCCCAATAACCAGGTTCAAAGAAGCATGTTTCCCTTCATTTTCAGAGCTTTGTAAAAACACACCTAGGAAACACTGTACCAGTCCATGAGAAAAGAGGTCAAGGGAGAGCGTTCTGTGATTGTTGACTGCCATACCTGTTGTTTCCCTGATTAGATGAAAAAGTACTGTCTGGTGACTTCTGAGCAAGAAGTAGCCTGCACCCTGTTTCTTTCAGAAAACTCAATAACTTGATCAAAGATGTTGTTGTAATAAAAAGAAAAATGAATCCATGTGTTTTCCTGGCAGCTCTGAGGCTGCAGTTATCTAGCTTCCACAGGTGGAAAATACAGCTTTTACCATAAAGGCCCAATTCCCAGGTTCACAAAAGCATGTTTCCTGGCTGTTTCAGAGTTGTGTAAAGACACACTTAGGACACACTGTACCATTCCATGAGAAAAATGGCAGGGGAGAGTGTTCTGTGACTGTTGACTGCCATACCTGTTGTTACTATGATTAGGTGAAATCACTAAAAATCACTAGAAATTACTGTCAGATGAGTTCCCAGCCTGAAGTTGGAAGCATCCTTTTTATTTCAGAAAACTCAAAATCATGGTGAAAGCTGTTGTTGAGAATAATGAACCAATGTGTTTTAGTGCAAGTTTAAGGCTACAGCTATCCAGCTTTCATAGTGGGAAAATACTTCTTACGCCATCAGGCCCTATTCCCAGGTTCGCAAAAACATGTTTGGTGCAGTTTCAAAGCTGTGTAAAGACACTCCTGGGATACAATGTACCTTTCCATGAGAAAGGATGTCAGAAGAGAGAGTTCTGTGGGTGTTGACTGCCATACCTTTGCTTCCTAATTAGTGAATCTGTACTATCAAATCACTTCCCAGCAAGAAGTGACACGCAGACTGTTCCCTTCAGAAAACTCAAAACTAAACCAAAGTTGTTGTGGTAATGAAGAAAGAAATGAGTAAGTGTAATTTTCTGGCAGGATTAAGGCTGCAACTATCAAGCATTCACATGGAAAATACTTTTTTAGTCATCAGGGCCCAATTCCCAGGTTCACAAAAACATGTTTTCTGGTGTTTTCAAAGCTTTGTAAAGACACAGCTAGAAAACACTGTACCATTCCATTAGAAAAGAGGTCATGGGAAGGTGTTCTTTGAGTGTTGATTGCCATACCAGTTGTTACCTGAGAGGGTTAGCAGCCTCTGTAGGAAGGCCAGAGGTCCCTAATTAGCAGGAGGAAATAAACTGCAAGTGGCAGACATTTTTTTCCTTCTCTATACAAAGTTACAGGAAACTTCTTCTAATCATGTGTTGCCATGATGACACCCGGTTCCACCTGAACTTAACTTTTCTCAAACCTTCACCTAAACAATGTGTTTTTCTTATGGAAATGTTCTTCTTAAACTATGTTAATAAAACTATGTATTTGCTTTAGAATCTATCTTTAACATTGATGTCAATTGTTTTACAACCAGAGATGACTCCCCTTGTGGCAATGATATCTCAAAACGTATGTTGTGGGAGAGGGACCAGGTGCAACTCTCTTAGTCTTGAGGTGTTTCTTTTATCTGGTTAGCAGCTTGCTAACAGGTATAAAACACCTAAAAAACTAGCAAAGGGGCACTCTTTCTGTCCCCTTCTGTTGTTTATGTCTGAAGCTTTATCTCTTTTATACTTTAATAAAACATTGACACAAAAGCTCTGAGAGATCGAGCCTTGTCTTTGGCTCTGGATCGAATTCCTCTCTTCCAGAGGCCATGAATCCTGGCATCATTCATGGCTCGTAGCCGCAAACTTTCATACCCTGATTAGTTGAAACAGTACTGTCAGGTGATTTCCCAGAAAGAAGTGGCAAGCAGTTTATTTCTTACAGATAATCCAAAAACTTGACCAAAGCTGTTGTTGGAATGAAGAGAAAAATGAACAAGTGTGAACCAGCTTCCACAGGTAGAAAATATTGCTTTTGCCATAAGGGCCCAATTCCAGGTTCACAAAAGCATGTTTCTTGGCTATTTCAAACTCTTGGCTAGTACAAACTCTGCATCCCTATTTTCCAGGCTGAAATATGTAAAATTTCAAATTTTGGGTGAGAAACTCTGCACCACATGTTTCTGGGCTGAAATACAAAAAATCTCGTTTTGGGCATGAAAATTTGCACCCCATGTTTCCAGGTGAAATGAGGAGAATTTCAGACAGAAAACTCTATGGCCCAAGAACCTGGGCTGAAATGCAGAGAATTTCATATTTCAGGCAAGAAATTCTGTGCCCCGAGTTTCCAGGCTGAAAGGCAGAGAATTTCATGTTTTAGGCAGGAAATTCTGCACCCCCAAGTTTATGGGCTGAAATGCAGAGGTTTTCATATTTCAGGCAGGAAACTCAGCACCCCAAGTTTCTGGGCTGAAATGCTAAAGGTGTCATATTTCAGGCAGGAAATTATGTGTCCCAACTTTCCAGGATGAAATTTGGAGAATTTCATAATTCAGTCAGGAACTCTGTGGCCCGAGTTTCCAGGCTGAAATACGGAGTATTTCATTATTCAGGCAGGTAATTCTCTGCCCAAGTTTCCAGAGTGAAATGCAGATATTTTTAATATTTTATGCAGGAAACTCTGCACCCCAAGGTTTGGGGCAGAAATGCATAAATCAGGCAGCAAACTCTATACACCAAGATTCCAGGCTGAAATGCAGAAAGTGTCATATTTCAGGCAGGAAACTGCACCCCAAGGCTGAGGGCTGTAATGTGTAAAATGTCATATATGCCAGGCAGGAAATCTGTGCCCCAAATTTCTGGGCTGAAATGAGGAAAGTTTAATACTGAGAGGGTAACAGGCAGGAAGGCCAGGGGTCTCCAAAAGGAGGAAATAGCCTGCAAGTGTCAGACATTTTTCTCTCTCTTAAGCGGCAGGAGGAAACAAACTAGCGATATTTTTTCCTTCTCTATACAAATTTAAAAAGAGGTTTCTCTTAAAATACTGTGTTGCCATAATGACACCTGGTTTCACCTGAAGTTAACTATTCCCAAACCTAGAGATAACCAATGCCTTTTTCTTATGGAAATGTTTATCTTAAGCTATGCTAACATACTATGCATTTACCCCAAACTCTGTCTTCAAGTCGTTCCGCCTCAGGGCTCAGAACCTACTTGACAAACCAGTATGTTATACTCAGATATTGTTTCCCTAATCTATGTAAAGGAAACTATTTGTATGGTGATCTGCCCTTCTTCAGGATTCAAGTTAATCATTTTATGGTCCAGGATGAACCATTTTGGGCTGGAAAATCTGCTCCCCATGTTTTCCAGTGAAATGAGGATTTCATTTTTCAGACAGGCAACTCTGTGCCCCAAGTTTCCAGACTGAAATGCGGAAAATGTCAGGTTTCAGGCAGGAAATTCTATGCCCTGAGTTACTGGCCTAAAATGAGGAAAATGTATTTCAGGCAGAACACTATGCACCCCAACTTTCTAGAATGAAAGGTGGAGAATTTTGTATTTCAGGCAGGAAACTCTGCACCTTGAGTTACCTGTCTGAAATGCGGAAATTATCATATTTAGGCATGTAACTCTGTGCCCCAAGTATAGAGTAAAGGAGTTAGAGAAGGCAAGGTTTGGAAAAAGAATGAGACTGGCACCGTACAGGAACAGATCACTTTTAATGATGCGAGAAAGGGCAGCAGTCACTAACCCAAGAAAAGAGTAAGTATATATAGGCATACATGTGGAAATCTACTGTCTTAAGGGGGCCTGTTGTTCTCCAAGGTTGTTCCGGTTAGTTATCTCTTAAACGGCTGGGGCAAGGAATTCTGGAGGTCTGCCAGAGGCTGGACTGGCTGGGAGCTGGTCGTAATCAGCCTTAATGTCCATTTTTTTCTTCGGGTTAAAGAGTTCTTTGTTTTGCATAGAATGGTGGGGAGGACCCGGAGGGGAGTTTTAACTCTAGGCTATTTTGAGCTGTGTAACTTTCCTTCACCTAGAGCCCACAACATGCTTCACAACAACAAAAAAGCAGCTGCCGCAAGGAGACGCCCACACACTTAACGGGGAACTAGAGAGTCACACAGAGTCCACACGACTGAAGCAACTCAGCACAAGCAGCAGCAGCAGAGAGTAGTAGCCTCCACCTGCAGCAGGTAGACGAGGCCTGAGTGCAGCAATGAAGACCCAGCATAGCCAAATATAAAATAAAGTAAAAACCAAACAAGCAAACAAGAAGAGGTCCATGCTATAAGTCTTAAATAGCAAAACTATGACAGTTCTGAAAAGTATGAATAATACATTTATTCACTGTAGTGACTTACCTACTCTAAGAAGGGAGTTTAAAAATAATTTAGTTTAATGATCTTTGCTAAGTGTTTATCTGCTTTTAAAAATTAACTTTCTCTTAAGCAAATATTTTCTAATGATAATAAAGTGTGCTATTACTAAATTACATTCTATACAACAGAAAAAATACATTCACATGAAATACATGAAAATGGGAAAGTCTCTTTAGAGTTATGTGGTAACAGAAGGGTTTGTATACTAGAGGAAGTGTGCATCATCTCCTAAGATGGTTTAACATCCATGAGACACAGTCCACACATTCTCCAGCTGCCCCTGGACCCCTGAGCATCGCTAATGTTTTTCTTCATTTGACAGTGTGCTCAGTCGCTCAGTCATGTCCAACTCTTTGCAACCCCATAAACTCTACCTGGCCAGGCTCCTCTGTCCATGGGATTTCCTAGGCAAGAATACTGGAAGTGGGTGCCATTTCTTTCTCCAGGGAATCTTCTTGACCCAGGAATTAAACCTGTGTCTTTTGCATCTCCTGTACTGGCAAATGGATTGTTTACCACTGCATCACCTAAGAAGCCATAATATTATGTTAGAAGCTTAATACAAATCTCCTGTGTGACAGAAGTGGAGGCCAAATGTAAATCTACCAGCTGTTCATAAGTCAATGAAGTCTCTTTGCCACCCCCTCCAAAGCCTTCTTGTCACTTGGAGCAGGAGCCACAGTCGTCACAATAAATAACCTGCAAGCCTGCACCTCCTCTATCCTGCTTCCTCTCACTGGCCCCAGACAGACATGCTTCCTTTCTGTGCCCCTGCCTCTGAGTCTTTGCAGGTTCTGTTCCCTCTCCTGAGAACATGCTTCCACAAGTGTGCCCTTGTCTCTGGCATACACGGAGCTCCTGCCTTCTCAGGCTGTTGTTCAAATGTTACCTTCTTAGAGAGATACCCTTAGCCATCTTTACACTGTATTATCACCAGAAATTCCCCAAATCGCTTCCCTGCCTGTTTTGTTCACAGTACTTAACGACATATATCTCTGCAGTTTCCTTTGTTTATGGATTTATTAATCCCCCATCTTCTCTTTCTCCCCACTGCAACTTGAGCTGCATGAGGACAGGTTTTGATTGCTTATCCAATGCTTGCAACCCTAAAGCCTACACAAGTGCCTTATATGCAGTTTTCTTTTTTTTAATGTGGTATAGCTGTCTTACAATGGTGTGTTCATTTTTACCATACAGCAAAGTGTATCAGTTATACTTATACATAAATCCCCTCATTTATGGATTTCCTTCCCATTTAGGTCTCCACAAAGCACTGAATAGAGTTCCCTGCACTATACTGTAGGTTCTCATTAGCTATCTATTTTATACACAGTAATGAGGGCTGAGGGTTAATTTCATATCAAGGCTATTTTTTTTTTTTTGTACCATTCAATAATATCTGCCTCTGAAGTTGCATCTTAGGATGTGAGTTATCACCAGCACATCTACTTAGAGCGGCCATACTCATCCTCACCCTGATCTGCCCGAGGCCCTGAATGCCTCCCACGATCCCCTGTGGTCCTCGCTGAGATGGGGCAACACAAAGCCTTACAAGTCAAACCCCAGCACCTGGTTCTGGTGACCCAGCCCTGACAGTACACTGGAAGCCAGCCTCAGGGCTGTGGGTGCAACTGCTGAATGCAGTAATCAGAGCCAATATCCAACCAATACATTATTTAAACAAAAAGTGGGTACTTTCATCTCCTCACAAACATCGTGTTTTTATTGATTCTTATCTTTTTTTAACTTATTGTCCTTTTTATTTCAATGCTATTTCAAATGGACATTAAGCTGTTTATTTGAAAGGCTGTTTTCTTTTTGATGTTTTTAAATTGTCTAATGAAACAATATCATGTTTATTCATGCAAAACAAATGCCATAGTCAAAATAGTTTAAACTGGTGTTTACTTTAAAATAGTTTCTGCTCTGTTCTGCAGCTGACTCACCTGACTTTGCTTCTTACCCATCAACGCCATTGACCTTTTGGACAAATTTAGTTGTGGCTCTGGATTTCCAGTGAAATTTTTTATGTAAATACACAAACACAGAATTATTCAAACTATGGGGATGATATCATCAGTGTGTACACATAATGTGACTTTTAGATATCTTCCACTTGTATTTGGCATCAAGATGTCTGTCTAAATAGAAAGAAGCATCTTTAAACAAAGCAATCTGCATTTCACCCTGAAAGTGCACTAACTTGTTGGAGCACCAACATTGGATTATCTAAGTCTTATGTTTGCTTTCTCAAGCTAAAACATGTCTTCTAACTTTACTGCTTGATTCTTCTGTGACCCCCATCCTTATTTTTATTACATTACCATTTTCTTGTTCTAAAACACTTGCTTATTTCTTTGTGCAGAACAGCATTCAGATATTACAGTTTCAGATTTGTCCTAGGTGGTTTCTGTTCTTTTATTCACAGAAGGCCAAACATTTCTGAGAGTTTTCACAGAAGAGATTGGAGTTCATTGAAAAGCAGTATTTTCTGTGATAAAACTCAGCACATTTTTAAAGGTGTGAAGAAAAAGTCACTAAGGGAAAACTAAATTCAGGTCATGGGAAAAATGAGAAATTTCTGCCAATTCACAAGCACACATGGAGAAAACAACATAATTACTTATTTGTTGGGCTTTCTTCTTCTTTAGGCTTTTCTGGTCTCAAAAAATACCAGAAATGTATGTGGATCCAAAGGCAGATGACAGTGAGGTGAAAGGTTGATGTTTGCATGTAACTAAAGTCAAGGATGATGTTGGTGGTTAAGATGAGTGCATCTAAGAAAGGATTTATTTCCCAGGATTCAGTAGTGATTAATGATTGAAACTGTGCACACCTGAAAATCGATTCTGGGACATGCATTTTTGAAAGCCACTGCAACTTCAGGAAGGGAAGATATACCTAGATGCATAGTTACAAGTTTTTCTTTCTTCTGAAACAGTCTTGTGCACACACTCTGTAGTTTTAATACAACTGTAATTAATGTCAGATCACCACTGCAGGGACATCTTGTGTTAAAAGTTAATTTAATGAGGTATTTCTTCTCTGATACACAGTTTCAAAGATGACTTTACCCTTGTTTCATCATATTAACTATTGTTTCATTAATAGAAAAATATAAAAATTTGATTCTGGGTTACTTTCTTCAGCTGAAAAATACACAGTAATTGTAGAATTTAATATTGAAAATGGACTTCCCTGGTGGCTCAGTGGTAAAGAATCCACCTGCCAATTCAGGAGATGCAGTTTCATCTCCTGGAGGAGGGAATGATCCTGAGTTGGGAAGATCCCCTGGAGAAGGGAATGATAACCCACTCTTGCCTGGAGAATCCTATGGACAGAGGAGCCTGGTGGGTATAGTCCATGGGGTTGCAAGAGTCGGACATGACTGAGAGACTAAATGACTCTCAGTCTCATGACTGAGACCCCCAATATTGAAAGTAGACCAGAGCAAAAGAGTTAATGTATTCACTTACTACTGATTCTGAAATTTTAAATGGAAGCTTTAATGAATACACAAACACATGCATATATATTCACTTGTCTTTCTGAATTCTGATCCAATAATTAAAAATAGCCAGGCTCCATGTGAATTGCCAGTGACAGCATCTTGGGTCATTTAGAAAGTGTTAATGAGAGAAAAAGGAAAAATTCATCACGTGATTTAACTATTGAATCTGTGGAAGCCAATAAATATCTGTAAATTTGCTGTGATATTCTTCTCAAATACTTGTCTTTCTTGAATATATTGTTTCAGTTCATGAGATTTCCACCCCCAACTACTGGGAAGAGAAAGGGTTAATGCATAAGCCAGGAAGATAAAGCAAAATTCATGACATTATAGTTTTTTCATTTAAATTTATATATTTTTATTTTTTCAAATAATTGAATTTTGACCCATATACCTTCATTACGTATTTCAGTGATTTTTTTTTGGGGGGGGGTGGGGGTGCCTGATATCACTTTAAAAAAAAATGTTTAAAGGATAATTGCTTCACAATGTTTTGTTGGTTTCTGCCATCCAACAATGTGAATCAGCCATAAGTATACATATGTATCAGCCTAGAGCTGCGGGATGTGGTGGGGTGCCGAAGGGAGGGAATGCTTTTATTTTTACTGTGCTAGATCTTTCTTGCAGCACATGGCTCTTCTCTGGCTGTGGCTTGTGGGCTTGGTTTCCCAGTGGCATGTGGGATCTTAGTTCCCCGACCAGGGATCAAACCTGAGCCCCCGGCGGTGGAATCATGGAGCCCTAACCCCTGGACTACCAGGGAACTCATTTCCTCCTTTTCTTATCTAAAAATAATAGAAAGTATTTTACATGCCACCTGGATGCTGTGATTTTTTTAACAAATCAAGTTAAGTTGTAAGAGACATAAAAATCACAGACAGCTAGGAAAGGAGAAAGTGATGATCAGGAGAAGGCTTTACATAAAAACTAAATAAAATATGATTACAAAATTTTAAAAATTAATTCATGCCAAAGTATCATCCATAATTTAAGTTACAATTATGGAATTCACACATAATATGTTGACATCATGAGATGTAGTTCTTTCAGTTCAGTTCAGTTCAGTCACTCAGTCGTGTCCGACTCTTTGTGACCCCATAAATCACAGCACGCCAGGCCTCCCTATCCATCACCAACTCCCGGAGTTCACCCAAACTCACGTGCATCAAGTCAGTGATGCCATCCAGCCATCTCATCCTCTGTCGTCCCCTTCTCCTCCTGCCCCCAATTCCTCTCAGCATCAGGGTCTTTTCCAATGAGTCAACTCTTCACATGAGGTGGCCAAAGTACTGGAGTTTCAGCCTCAGCATTAGTCCTTCCAATGAACACCCAGGACTGATCTCCTTTAGGATGGACTGGTTGGATCTCCTTGCAATCCAAGGGGCTCGCAAGAGTCTTCTCCAGCACCACAATTCAAAAGCATCAATTCTTCAGCACTCAGCTTTCTTCACAGTCCAACTCTCACATCCATACATGACCACTGGAAAAACCATAGCCTTGACTAGACAGACCTTTGTTGGCAAAGTAATACCTCTGCTTATTAATATGCTGTCTAGGTTGGTCATAACTTTCCTTCCAAGGAGTAAGCATCTTTTAATTTCATGGCTGCAATCACCATCTGCAGTGATTTTGGAGCCCCAAAAAATAAAATCTGACACTGTTTCCCCATCTATTTCCCATGAAGTGATGGGACCAGATGTCATGATAGAAATGGACTAATTTCAGTAAGAAATGTAACACCAATAGGCATAACATGAAAATATTAAATGTGAATGATAACACATTAGAATAAAACCCTTCAACTATAACCTACTGAGATGTGTGCCATACAAGCCTTAGATAACAGGATTAAGCCAGAGAAACTGAGCTTACAGAAACAGAGTAGTAATAGATGGTGGTGAGTGCAATTTACTTGAAATCGGGGCCTTAAACATCAATATCCAACATATTTTTGTTACAATTATGTAACAAATTGGATAATGCATTTAAAGTGTGTACTGATGCCTGGTACACACCAAGCACTCAATAAATACTAGTGATTATTATTAGGGAGATGAATGCAAGTAAGATGACCATTGTCATCCTTGAGGCTCAGTTATTAAAAGACTAACTCCAAGGTTTCCCTGGTGGCTCAGAGGTGAAGAACCCACCTGCCAATGCAGGAGACATGGGTTTGAGCACTGATCCAGGAAGATACCACATGCTGTGAAGCAACTAAGCCTGTGAGCCACAAATACTAAGCACACACACCATAGAGCCTGGGAGCCACAACTACTGAGCCCACCTGTGGCAAGTATGAAAGCCTGAGTGCCCTAGAGCCTGTGCTCTGCAACAAAAGAAGCCACTGCAATGAGAAGTCCACTCACTGCAACTAGAGAGGAGCCCCCATTCTCTGCAACTAGAGAAAAGCCTGTGCAGCAACGAAGACCCAGCTGAGCAAAAAATACATAAATATTTTTTTTTTAAAAAAGGAGACTAACTCCAATGATCCATGTTGTGATTTTGACCCTGTTTGGTTCTGCCTCATCACAGAACTGTCAATATTTAATGGAAGCAACATGAGGAATGAAATCTATTCACTAAAACCTGTTTGTAAATCCTTCCTATAAGCTGCAGAATGTCAGAACTCAAGCATTCTTGACTCACCTGATTCTACCGATTCACACAACTCAAACAGGTCCAACCACATTCTCTAGTAAAAACACATCAGTGGCATGCTTAGGGTTCAGAAAAGGGGGTCTGCCCAGTAGAATGTACAATTCAAGGGATGCGAACCTGTCTGGCCCATCACAAAATATTTCCTCAATATATACGGGAGAGACCACGTCTCTTGTTTCTGAACTTACACTTGTCTCACATTTAAAGCAAAGTGTTACCTACCCTTTTTCCTGTTTTGCTTTATTTACCATAACAAAACTCCTAAGTCTTCTATTGTTAAATTCCTCATCACATCCAGACCTATAATCACATCCAGACCAAATCTTCCTGTATGAAACCTTAGTTGCCATATTCAGAGCTAACAAGGAAATAAAAAAGAGAGAAAAAATATTTTTTCTCTCAATGCAAGGGGCCTGGGTTTGATGACCGGTCAGGAACTAGATCTCACATGCCAAAAACAAGACCAGGTGCATATAAATAAACAAATATTTGTAAAAAATAAGTAAAAGTTTCTATCTCTTATAAGATTGTTTCAAAAACATTTCAGATCCATGATACTGTATTTTCATACATATGTAAAATGAGTTTTACAATAATTGATGTTGTAGCTTTACAGAGTATAATGTTGAGAATAATCCTCACCAAAGACCAGATGGGCCATTAAGTGACATGACGTCACTTAATTTACCACAGTCCAATACTGGTCTTCCATTTTGTCTATATCACACTAACAAAACATACAAATAAAAGCATAAAGATACCAAAGTAAAAATAAAATAAATAAGTACTGATGTGAATCACTGAGTCGACACCATGGTCAAAGTCCCTCCACAGTTTCTCTGGGCCTAGAGCCCCTCCAGGCCCCACGTGTGCCCTACCCTCACTCAAGCCCTTCGGGATGCCTGCCCCACATGTGCCCTACCCTAACTCCAGCCCCTCCAAGACCCGCATGTGCCCTGCCCCACTCCAGCCCCTCGGGATGCCTAACTGCCCTGCCAACTTTTCAGATAAAGCAGGAACCCTCCTGCAGTCCCTCCTAACAGTCCTGAGCAACAGTACAAGACAGGTGAGTGTGTGATGTGCTTACATTTTTAAAGATAAAAATACAAATGCCAATAAACTATCAAATAATATGTGGGTCTTCAAGACAAAACTTTAAAATGTGTGAAATTATGAGTGCTATGTGACTGAAATTTGACAAAAATATCCAAGACTGCTGACTACCACTGCACAGCTTTCCTGTTCTGTTGAAGGGAAGGGATATTTATATAAATAATTGAAAACAGTGATTTTACTAAAATGAAGGTAATAAAAGTTTACAAAATACGACAATTTTTTCCATCTAAACATCCCTTCAGTATATCACTTTGATTTGTTCAATGAAAATTATATTACTTCAGCATTATCTTTAAAAGATAGAATGAAAAATATAAAGAAACAAATCAGAATGACTTAAGCTGAATTTAAATGCTTTTGAATATGTAATTAAGTCATTTATTTTTATAAAGACTGATGCTAATCTAGTTTAATATCATTTTACCTGCCAAAGTAAATTATGGATGTAACACTTCACTCATTTCATCTAAAGCTACCAATTTGAGAATGGTGCTAATTGTTAAACATGGTAAAATGTTTTTGTTTTTTAATTTTTTTTTTAAATGTTTTTAAACTATTGTGATCCTTTAAGACTGTATGGACTCTATGATAATTTGGCAGAAATTGACACTTTTATTCTTCTCCTACTTTTCCATTTTGTTAGCGTTTTCCATTACTTCTTTCAGTATAATTCAATTGCTTTCTTTATACAGGTCTTGTGTCTTTCTTGTGAACATTTTTTCTAAGCATTTTATTATTGCTCTATGTATTGTGGAAAGATTGCTTCCAAATTTTATTTCTTTAGGCATGCCTTGCTATTCTATAGATAAACTATTGATTTTTATGTTTATAGCTTTTGTCAACTTTCAGCTTTAGCAAAACACCATCAGAAACCCCCGATGAGCAGACAAGGCTTACTTTGTTGGATCTGCTGAAACAAGAAAGGAAAATACCTTAGCAGAATCTTAAAAGTCTAGACAGGAAGAGTGGAGTAATGGGCCTTTAGTGTCTGACTAGGTGACAGATTCTCAGACAAGCCTTGTGAGGTTGGGAACTCCTTGGGACCTGGCAGCACATGAGACACAGTAGCTTTACACTCGTGCATACGAGACCAAGTTCTGAGCCGAGTTTGCTCAACAGTCTTCATAGTTTGGGTGTTTTCACTGATTTTTCAGTGAGTTTGCTCAACAGTCTTGATAATTCAGGTGTTTTCAGTTGATCTTCACGGATACGTATCCCGGAGCCAGACTTACCATGTCTTTCATTTTTCTCAGTCTTCACATGGTGACAGGAATGTATCTTGGGGACGTATATTTTCCAATCAGAAGTAAAAACAAAACCACATGTCTTTAAGCTCTCAGCTCTTCCCCCTTGACATTCATGTCAGCCCAGGATGGACATCATAACACTACTGTCTGCAAACAGAAGCGATTTCAATCTTCACTGCTTCTTGGTGAGCTGTGGATACATGATAAGGGTCTGTTGGCAGTTTTCTAGAATCTATTAGTGTCAGATTTGCTATTTCCTTTTGCTCAAGATCACTGTATTGGATCACTTGAAGGGACAAAGTGCATTTATCAGTATTTTGGATTTTGTTGATGACACATCTGATCAAAGCGACATGGAGTAATACTAAGAAAAACATGTCTCAGGGCTTGTTGTCCTGCGTTCAGCAGGAGTTAGGGGTACCCAAGCTCTATTTCTGTGAAAAATGGGTGGCAAAGATGCCAAGTGTTGTTATTGTTCAGACAGACACCTTCATGTCTAGGTTTGATGGAAATTTTCTTTTTCTGGCCATTTGACCCATTGTTTAATTAATCATTTACAAAGCACTTATTGCTTGATTCCAATTACACAGAAAATCGCCTTTCTTAATGCAATGAACTAGCATCAGAGGAAGCTGGTTGTCATTCAAAGGAACACAAGCATAAACAATAAATATATTGAATGTGCATCTTAATCAAAAGACACACAAAGGACTGACTCAAAGCATGAAAAGAAAAATGAGAGATGGGAAACATACACACTGTGGATAAGAGGTTTGAGTATCTGTTAATAATCTAGATCCTTAAGTAAGTGGAGAAGACAGTGAGATGCAAGGAGGGGACTCAGGAGAGCAGACCAAAAGAGGACAACCTGTCTCTGATACTGGGAGCTTGCCTTCTGGGTCTTCTGGAGATGTTGTCTCCTGTGAGAGCTGTCATCTTGGTCGGTATTCTGGAATTAGGTTTACAGCCCCTGAAAAACAGACTGGAAACTTCTTGAGGGGCTGGGCTTGAGATGGCTGGATGCTTTAATGTAAAGATGTATGCTCATTCCTGCTAAGAGTGGGGGATGGCAGGTTTTGAGCAGAGACTCAGAGCAGGTCTGGCCTAAGCTGGAGGTATTCTGAGAAGAGGCCACAGAAACTCAGACCATGAAGATCAAGCTACAGTTCCAACAGATTTTAACAAGGCAGTCTTTTAATTTATGAGAGTAAGAACAAAAGATGCCTAGATGTCTAGATTTTTCTGCTTAAGAAAAGTTGACAGTGAAAGTGTTAGTCACTCAGTTGTGTTCGATTCTTTGCACCCCCATGGACTGTAGCTTGCCAGGCTCCTCTGTCCATGGGTTTCTCCAGGCAAGAACACTGGAGTGGGTTGCCTTTTGTGAAAATGGAGAAGGCAATGGCACCCCACTCCAGTACTCTTACCTGGAAAAATCCCATGGACGGAGGAGCCTGGTAGGCTGCAGTCCATGGGGTCGCTAAGAGTCAGACACGACTGAGCGACTTCACTTTCACTTTTCACTTTCATGCATTGGAGAAGGAAATGGCAACCCACTCCAGTGTTCTTGCCTGGAGAATCTGAGGGACGGGGGAGCCTGGTGGGCTGCCATCTTTGGGGTCGCACAGAGTGGGACACGACTGAAGTGACTTAGCAGCAATGAGCTATAATTAATAATTTATGCACATTTCCACAATGTATGCATGTTATGATTATACATGAATTTAAGTGTGGTTGGCCCTTACTGTCATAGTTTGGAAAGTCCTGCCTACCTCCTGGAAATTTAAAACCTAATTGTATAAAATATTTGAAGCAGTATTAACTTCCCTTACTCAGAGAAAAAGAAACAAATTTAAAAAGTATATCAATCTGATTGCCAGAGTGTGTTAATGGCTGAGGGAAGAGTATTCTAAAAAGATTCTGGGGGCTTCTCTGGTGGCTCAGTGGTAAAGAATCCACTTGCCAATGCAGGAGACATGAGTTCAATCACTGGTCCGGGAAGATCCCACCTGCTGCAGAGCAACTAAACTTGTGCCACAACTATTGAGCCTGTGCTCTAGAGCCCGGGAGATGCAAAAAGAGAAGCCACCACAATGAGAAGCCCGAGCACCACAACCAGAGAAAAACCTGTGCAGCAATGAAGACCCAGCACAGCCATAAACAAATTAAGAAAAAAAAATTAAAAAGGTTCTGTGCTGGACAGTAGGTTCTCATTAGTTATCTATTTTTTCATAGTATCAATAGTGTATATGTATATGTGTTAATCTCAATCTCTCAAATCGTCCCATCCCTCTGTCCCCCTTGGTGACCTAAATGAGAAGGAAACCCAAAAAAGAGGGAATATAGCTATACACAGAGCTGATTCGCTTTGCTGTACAGTAGAAACTAACACAACATTGTAAGGCAACTCTACTCCAATAATTTTTTTTACAAAAGAAAACAAGAGATTCTGGTCTTAGGCACCATTTAAACTGTACCTTCAAAACAGGTCTCTCGAGAAAAATGAGTCAAGTGAAAGCAGAAGTGGCCTTGAGCCTGCTAAAATATTTTAGGTGGCTTGTACAGTCACATAAGACAACACTTCTGAGTTTCTATGTTGCACACAAGCAGTGTGTCAAGGATTCAGGGTGGTTCAGTATCTCAGGCAATGATTCCTTACATAAACAAACATCTAATGAGAAGATGTTCATCTAGTTTCCAGGAACAGACTACTTATTCTTTAGAGTCTGTCACCCTGTTGGGAAGGCCTTGGTCAAGAAAATGTCTGAATTGTCTTCCTATGTGGCCTTGAATATCTCATCTCCAAGACAACCAGTCACTCACACACACTTGTTTGCTATGGAGTTCATCACATCTTGCCAACACAGTCATGTTCTCAAGCTTCCCTGAATTACTTGCACAGATGTCTTCCCAACTTGTGCTTACAATGTGTGGTTTCTTAGTATAGAGAAGATGATGTTGGACTAGCAAAACTGCATTTTTAAAGCCTCAAAAGTTATTATTATATAAATGTCATTGAAAAAGTAATGTCACTGGTGACATCTTACTCCATTACACTGGGTAAGTAAAAGAGTGTCAGTCACTTCAGTCGCATCCAACTCTTTGCAACCTCATGGACTCCTCTGTCCATGGAATTCTCCAGGCAAGAATATGGACTGGGTAGTCATTCTGTTTTCCAAGGGGTCTTCTTGATTCAAGGATTGATGATCAGTAAATCAAGTCAAAACCTAATACACACTTTTTATTGGCACTAAGGAATGTTACTTTTGCTTATACTGTCCATGGACTTCTCTTGACTTTTATGTTTGAGTATCGTTTGTTCCCAATGCTACAGGACTTCACCAGACCTGAACTCAAGAGAAATCACTTTACGGAGACTAACTTACTCAGGTTTCCTCACTGCCTAGCTGCCCTAGGGCCAGGAACTACCAACCTCGGTTCCTCTCCTGCATCTCACATGGGAGAACAAAACATCTGGAGTGGAGACACACAAGTAGAAGGTACCATAGGAGCCAGTCCCTGGGTAGGAAAGCCTTAACTATAATTTAGGAATTGTTGGAAGCTCAGTGGGGACAAACTGTTAAAAACTCCAGAAGGACCTAGTGATGGAGGGACATCTTTAAGATTGTGGAGTTTACCCTGAGGAGCTCAACTAGGCCCTCACATTAAAAATCAGTGAGAAAATCCTTTATGCTCTAACAGGGCACTCTGTTCTTATTAATAAGGCTGCACTTGGGGAAGCCTAGGAATGAGAACACCACCTGGGGATCATCAGAGCCTAACTGAAAGGGGAGAGAAAGAAACAAGTTAAATATATGAAACAGTTTGTTGTTGCTCAGTCAATAAGTTGTGTCCAACTCTTTGCAACCCCATAGACAAGCCAACCTTTTCTGTCTTTCACTATCTCCTGGAGTTTGCTCAAACTCATGTCCATTGAGTCAGTGATGTCATCAAACCATCTCATCCTCTGTTGTCCCTTCTCCTCCTGCCTTCAATCTTTCCCAGCATCAGAGTCTTTTCCAACGAGTTGGCTCTTGACATCAGGTGGCCAAAGTATTGGAGCTTCAGCATCAGTCCTTCCAATGAGCATTCAGGGTTGATTTCCTTTAGAATTGACTGGTTTGATCACTTTGCTGTCCAAGGAACTCTCAAGAGTCTTCTCCAGTACCACAATTTGAAAGTATCAATTCTTCATCACTCAGCCTTCTTTATGATCCAACTCTCACATCCATACATGACTACTGGAAAAAACATAGCTTTGACTATACACACCCCTGTCAGCAAAGTGATGTCTCTGCTTTTTAATAGGTTTCTCATAGCTTTTCTTCCAAGGAGCAAGCATCTTTTAATTTCATGGCTGTAGTCACCATAAGCAGTAATTTTGGAGCCCAAGAAAATACAGTCTATCACTGCTTCCATTTTTTCCTCATCTATTCACCATGAAGTGATGGGACCAGATGCCATGATTTTTGTTGTTTGAATGTTGAGTTTTAAGCCAGCTTTTTCACTCTCCTCTTTCACTCTCATCAAGAGGCTCTTTAGTTTCTCTTCACTTTCTGGTATCATCTGCATACCTGAGGTGGTTGTTATTTCTCCCAGCAGTCTTGATTCCAGCTTGTGACTCATCCAGCCTTGCATTTTGCATGATGTACTCATCATAGAAGTTAAATAAGCAAGGTAACAATATACAGCCTTGATGTACTTCTTTCCCAATTTGGAACCAGTTCTTGGCTTCATCTCTGGTTCTAATCGTTGCTTCTTCAATTGTTGCTGACTGCATACAAGTCTCTTAGGAAGCAGATAAGATGGCCTGGTAGTCCCATCTCTTTAAGAATTTTTCGCATTTTTTTGTAAGCCACACACTCAAAGGCTTTAGCATAGTTAATGAAACAGAAGTAGATGTTTTTCTGGAATTCTCTTGCTTTTTCTATGACCCAATAAGTGTTGAAAATTTGATCTCTGATTCTTCTGCCTTTTCTAAATGCAGTTTGTGCATCTGGCAGTTCTTGTTCACATACTGCTGAAGCCCAGCTTGAAGGATTTTGAAGGTTACCCTGCTAGCATGTGAAATGAGCACAGTTGTGCGGTAGTTTGGACATTCTTTGGCGTTGCCCTCCAGTCCTATGGCCGCTGCTGAGTTTTCCAAATTTTCTGGCATATTGAGTGTAGCACTTTAATGGCATCATCATTTTTAGGGTTATGAAAGGATACTGGCTGGAATTTTATGCTCAATCTACATAAGACCAAAGATAAACAAGAAATCCTGAAAGACATGATGGGGGAAAGCAAAAATAAAATACTTTTTCTGGTGTTGAAGTAACTTTCTAGGTCCAAGATGGAGCTGCTCCTGCCTGGGAAGCCATGACAGCAAGTTGAAACTTACATGACTTTTGTGTCTCTGGACATGTTCCTCTTGACCAGAAACACTGCATATCCAGTCAGTCAGTCCTGAAAGGTCAAGCTAATTCTCTGCTCTAGACTTATTACCTTGCTCCCTCTCATCCTAAACAAGGTTGACTGTGTTGCCCAGACAACCAGAAATTTTCTATTTGTCTCCATCTTGTTCTTCATTCTTTCCTTTTTTTTTTTTTTCTTGCTTCATTTGCTATTATTTTCTCCCATTCTGAAGGCTGTCTTTTCACCTTGCTAATAGTTTCCTTTGATGTGCAGAAGATTTTAAGTTTAATTAGGTCCCATTTGTTTATTTTTACTTTTATTTCCAATATTCTGGGAGGTGGATCATAGAGGATCCTGCTGTGATGTATGTCAGAGAGTGTTTTGCCTATGTTCTCCTCTAGGAGTTTTATAGTTTCTGGTCTTACGTTGAGATCTTTAATCCATTTTGAGTTTATTTTTGTATATGGTGTTAGAAAGTGTTCTAGTTTCATTCTTTTACAAGTGGTTGACCAGATTTCCCAGCACCACTTGTTAAAGAGATTGTCCTTAATCCATTGTATATTCTTGCCTCCTTTGTCAAAGATAAGGTGTCCATATGTGCGTGGATTTATCTCTGGGCTTTCTATTTTATTCCATTGATCTATATTTCTGTCTTTGTGCCAGTACCATACTGTCTTGATAACTGTGGCTTTGTAGTAGAGCCTGAAGTCAGGTAGGTTGATTCCTCCAGTTCCATTTTTCTTTCTCAAGATCGCTTTGGCTATTCGAGGTTTTTTGTATTTCCATACAAATTGTGAAATTATTTGTTCTAGCTCTGTGAAGAATACTGTTGGTAGCTTGATAGGGATTGCGTTGAATCTATAAATTGCTTTGGGTAGTATACTCATTTTCACTATATTGATTCTTCCAATCCATGAACATGGTATATTTCTCCATCTATTAGTGTCCTCTTTGATTTCTTTCACCAGTGTTTTATAGTTTTCTATATATAGGTCTTTAGTTTCTTTAGGTAGATATATTCCTAAGTATTTTATTCTTTTCGTTGCAATGGTGAATGGAATTGTTTCCTTAATTTCTCTTTCTGTTTTCTCATTATTAGTGTATAGGAATGCAAGGGATTTCTGTGTGTTGATTTTATATCCTGCAACTTTACTATAATCATTGATTATTTCTAGTAATTTTCTGGTGGAGTCTTTAGGGTTTTCTATGTAGAGGATCATGTCATCTGCAAATAGTGAGAGTTTTACTTCTTCTTTTCCAATTTGGATTCCTTTTATTTCTTTTTCTGCTCTGATTGCTGTGGCCAAAACTTCCAAAACTATGTTGAATAGTAATGGTGAAAGTGGGCACCCTTGTCTTGTTCCTGACTTTAGAGGAAATGCTTTCAATTTTTCACCATTGAGGATAATGTTTGCTGTGGGTTTATCATATATGGCTTTTATTATGTTGAGGTATGTTCCTTCTATTCCTGCTTTCTGGAGAGTTTTTATCATAAATGGGTGTTGAATTTTGTCAAAGGCTTTCTCTGCATCTATTGAGATAATCATATGGTTTTTGTTTTTCAATTTGTTAATGTGGTGTATTACATTGATTGATTTGTGGATATTAAAGAATCCTTGCATCTCTGGGATAAAGCCCACTTGGTCATGGTGTATGATCTTTTTAATGTGTTGTTGGATTCTGATTGCTAGAATTTTGTTTAGGATTTCTGCATCTATGTTCATCAGTGATATTGGCCTGTAGTTTTCTTTTTTTTGTGGCATCTTTGACAGGTTTTGGTATTAGGGTGATGGTGGCCTCATAGAATGAGTTTGGAAGTTTACCTTCCTCTGCAATTTTCTGGAAGAGTTTGAGCAGGATAGGTGTTAGCTCTTCTCTAAATTTTTGGTAGAATTCAGCTGTGAAGCCGTCTGGACCTGGGCTTCTGTTTGCTGGAAGATTTTTGATTACAGTTTCAATTTCCGTGCTTGTGATGGGTCTGTTAAGGTTTTCTATTTCTTCCTGGTCGAGTTTTGGAAAGTTGTACTTTTCTAAGAATTTGTCCATTTCTTCCTCGTTGTCCATTTTATTGGCATATAATTGTTGATAATAGTCTCTTATGATCCTTTGTATTTCTGTGTTGTCTGTTGTGATCTCTCCATTTTCGTTTCTAATTTTATTGATTTGATCTTTTCTCCCTTTGTTTCTTGATGAGTCTGGCTAATGGTTTGTCAATTTTATTTATCCTTTCAAAGAACCAGCTTTTGGCTTTGTTCATTTTTGCTATGGTCTCTTTTGTTTCTTTTGCATTTATTTCTGCTCTAATTTTTAAGATTTCTTTCCTTCTACTAACCCTGGGGTTCTTCATTTCTTCCTTTTCTAGTTGCTTTAGGTGTAGAGTTAGGTTATTTATTTGACTTTTTTCTTGTTTCTTGAGGTGTGCCTGTTTTGCTATGAACTTTCCCCTTAGGACTGCTTTTACCGTGTCCCACAGGTTTTGGGTTGTTGTGTTTTCATTTTCATTTTCATTCTTTCCTATAAAAGCTTCTTTCCTTCTCCTCCATTTTGTAGTTTTCCAAATGGAGACTGCTTCATGAAGGGTTAAAATTTGTTTATATCACTTAAACTTTCTTTAATCATTCTCTAACACCCTAGAGGAACAAAGCTAAGGTTTACATTTGATATCTCAGAATCCATGAAAACAAGGAGTACAGTATTTAGTGTTAAGAAAAGATGACCGACTTCAAATTCCATACCCTGCAAAATTATCTATCAAAGATAAAGGAGAAATACCGACTTTGTTAGACACACACAGACTGAATTTGTTGCCTTGCAAGAAATGGTAAAAATAAGTAATTTAGAGAAGGAAAATAATAAATTGTTTAGACAGAAGGGGAGAAAAAAAGTTGTTTAGAGAGAAGGTCAGAAACTCAGGCTTACATAAAGTAAGAAAGAGCTCTGAGGAAAGAATAAATGAAGTCAAAATAAACTTCTATTTTTCTTTTCTCACTTATCAGATAACAGTTTGTTAAATAATACTACCAACAATATATTCAATTATGTAAGCACATATTACATACCTAGATATGCTTGTGTATGCTTGCATATGGGCTTCCCAGGTAACTCAGTAGTGAAGAATCTGCCTGCCAATACAGGAGATGCAGGTTCGATCCCTGGGTCAGGAAGATTCCCTGGTGAAGGAAATGGCAACCTGCTCCAGTATTCTTGCCTGGGAAATACCATGGACAGAGGACCCTGGCAGGCTATAGTCCATGGGGTCACAAAGAGTTGGACATGATTTAGTGACTAAAAAATAACATGCTTGTATATAAATTTTAAAACTGACAGCAAAGATTCAAGGCTTGAAGGAATGGACTAGGATTATTTTGTTATTATAAGGTATTTATACTACCATTGAATATGACATTATTTGAAAGTGGCCTTCAATGAGTTGTAAATGTATGATGCAAACTCTAGGACAACCACTAAAAAGAGTTAAAAAAAAATTAAGTGGTATGTTAATCAACGAGAGAAAATAACATCATACAAAATTCTCAGTTAAAATCACAAAAGGCAGAAAAAGTGTAGAAAAATTAGATGAAAATGGCAACAAATAAACTACAGAAACAAATATGGTAGATACTAATCCAACTACATCAACTATCACTTTGAAAGTCAGTGATCTAAATGACCAATCATTGACTGTAAGCTGGGTCAAAACTGCAGACTCAATCATACATTGTCTATAGGAAACCCATGCTGAGTATAAGGACAAACAGATGAAGGAAAATACACATGTAAACAGGAGTCAAGAGAAAGCAGGAGTAGCCTATTAATTTCACAGAGAACAAACTTCAAATCAAGGAAGAATATCAGGGCTAAAGAGGGCATTAAATAATGATAAAGGGATCAGTTATCAGGAAGACATAACAATCCACATGAATGAACCTAGTGATGGACAAACTGCATGAAACAGAAACTAATAGAACTGCAAAAGACATAGGTAAAACCATTATCTGAGCTGGAGATTTCAGCACCTGTTAGAAATGGACAGATCATCAGACAGAAAATCAGGAAGGACACAGTTCAACTCAACAATAACATCTAGGGACTCCTGCGGTGGTACAGTGGTTAAGAATTCACCTTGCAATGCAAGGGATACGTGTTCAAAATCTGGCATGGGAACTAAGATCCCACATGCCACAGAGCAACTAAGCCTGTGTTCTGCAACCACTGAAGCCACAAGCGTTAGAGCCCACACCCCACAACTAATGAGCCTGCATGTCCCAACTAGAGAGTCTGTTCACTGCAACAAACCATTTCAGATGGCACAATGAAGATCCTGCATGCCACAACTAAGAGCCAACACAACCAAATCAACAAATATTAAAAATAACTTCATCACTGACTCAATGGACATGAGTTTGAGCAAACTCCAGGAGATGGTTATGGACCTGGAAGCCTGCCATGCCACAGTCTTTGCAGATGGCAAAGAGTTGGACACAACCGAACAACTGAACAATAACAACAACAACAAAATAACTTTCATCAACTGGATACAATGCACATCTATGAATTATGGCAACAGCAGAACACACATTATCTTCATGCTCACACAGAAGATTTACAAAGATCTGCCACATTCTGGGCCACAGACACACTGTAGCAAATTTAAAAGAACAGAAATCATATAATGAACTTCCAGGTTGGTACAGTGGTAAGAATCCACATGGCAATGCAGGGGACCCAGGTTTGATCCCTGGTCCAGGAAGCTCTCACATGCCACAGAACTAAGCCTGTGTGCCACTACTACTGAACCTGTGCTCTGGAGCCTGTGCTCCACAAGAGAAGCCACCACAATGAGAAGCCCATGCACCACAAACAGAGAGGAGCCCCTTCTTGCATAACTAAAGAAAAGTCCACACAGCAATGAAGGCCCAGCACATTCAAAAATAAATTTTAAAAAAATGAAGGGAGACTACGTATCAATCTCTTACGAATATAAATGCAAAAATCTTCATAAAATATTAGCAAATAGAACTCAACAATGTATAAAAATAACTATATACTATAATCAAGGGTGATTCATCCCAAGTATGTAAAGTTGGTGCAACATTTGTATTAATTTTAAAAAGAAGAATAATCCTGGTTGATCACATCTGGCTTTTAAATTTATCTCATTAAGTAAAAAGATATAAAAAGCAATGTCAAAAGTATGGCCCAGGGATGTTCACTTTGGCTCCTGCTATGTTTGTGTCTCCCCCAGATTCATGTGTTGAGATCTTGATGCCCATGTGATGGCACTAGGAGGTGGGACCCAAGGGAGACACTTCATTGTGAGAGTAGTGCCCTCAAGAATGGGGTCAGTGCTGTTACAGAGGACCACAGAGCCCCTCCCTGTGAGGTCTGCCTCCCTGTGAGGCCCACAGGGACCCAGCCCTGACCCTGACCCCAACCACACTTGTGTTTCAGCCTCCAGAATCACCTTTGTTTATAATTTACCAAGGCTGTGGCATTTTATTACAGCAGTCCCAAAGGAACCAAGGCCCTCCCCTCACTCTACTCCCTTAAAAAATGTTCTGTTTGTGTGTGTGGTGTGTGTGTGTGTGTGTGCTCCATCTGTATGCTGTGTGTATGTTGTTGTGTTCTCTGTGTGTGTTCTTTGTGTGTGTGTGTTGTGCATAATAAGGCCATGGACTCTCACATTTCATGGGGATGAGCCCTAGTAGGTGATCAGACAAGCACGGTTTCCTTCTTCCATGCCCTTTGCTCCAGATCATCTCTCATTGTCAGGAGGGTGATGCTGTCTCATCCGTTCAACAAAATCAATTATTTGTTGTGTGCTGGGAGACATGGTAGGGACTAAAGGTCTGATACTGCCAGTTGGGTGACCTTTGGTTGTGGCTGTGGTCCTCCTGCTGGGGTCCTGGGCTCTGGGCACATTGTGACGTCAGCATGTTCTTCATGTTGTCACATCCACCACTGCAGACCATCACAAAGGAGCTGGTGATGAAGTCTGCTATGTCCACTCATGATCTCTGTTTTACTTGGGGATCTTGAGCAAGTGTTCAGGTGTCCTGGATTTGAGATGCAAATTAAACCACACATTTATGTTAGCAACTTCCAGGTAAAAACCAGTCTGATGGATCCACAGGCCAAGAATAAGTTATCAATCAGGAGTGCTTGCTCTAGTTTTGTCTTTAAAGGTGTAAGAGAGTGCCCTGGATCTGGTGATCTCAGACCCCACTCAGAAAATTCTCCCTCCAATTATCTATCTATATTGAGACAAACTTTGCAAACAGTGCTGAAAATAAAACTAATCAGCAGGAACTGACAGTTCCAAAGAGTTGGAGGGCTTCATCATTCCTTGTTCAACATTTAAAATGCTCTTTTGCTAATAGAATTTTCAGATCAAAGCAAACTGTGTGTTCCCAGCTTCTGTTTTGTTTCAGTTCTTGCATTGTTAAAAATCTGTACAGATAATGAGTTGCTTGTAAGAATGGAATATGAAGGACTGTGCTAATGTTTGGTGACATGATCAGTTTAATAGGCTGAATATCCAGTTCTAGCTTCTGAGAACTCAATCGTGCATCAGCTTTTATTTTATCAAATTAAAAATTAAATAACTACTAAATGATTGTGCTCAGTCATGTCAGACTCTTTGGCAACCTCATGGAATGTAGCCCGCCAGATTCCTCTATCCATGGGATTCTCCAGGAAAAAGTACTGGAGTGAGTTGCCATTTCCTCCTCCAGAGGGACTTCCCAGCCTTCATCTCCTGTGCCTCCTTTACTGGCAGGCAAATTCTTTATCACTGCACAACTTGGGAAGTCCATACATATAAATATGTGAAAGAAAAACGGAAAACATTTGCTGTAGTCACATAGCCTAGAGTGGACACATTTCTCGGTCAAGTATTGTTATCTAGAGCTTTCTCCTGGCAGGGAAAATAGACTCCTTTTTTAGCCAAATTTTCTCCTAATTCTACTGGGTTGTTTGAAGTTTTATTAGAGTTTTGATAAGAGCAATAGCCAAGAAGATACACATTGTGTTTATTAGACAAGACCTCGTGCTTCGGAATGAAGGATTGTTTTCTCTCTCCATGAAATTCTGTGAGCATGCACTCTAGTTCTCTAGATGAAACTTGTCTACCCATGCTCCTTGACGGTACCATGACTACCAGCTTACTCAGAGGTGTGAGACTTAAGCAAAGGAATAGCATTGAACTTGGGTTTACGAGAAGTTCTAAAGTTCCAGCACAAGGGAACAGAGTTACAACATACTGCTTACTGCCCTGAAGACTAAGAGCATTCCACTCTTTTGAATGTAGAATATCCAACATCCATTTCAGGCAATCACGAACTATGGAAGACAAAAGTTATGGTGCTCTTTCTCACATCCTCAAATTATTGAATTACCTGATAAATGAAGACACTAATTTAAAATGCCATACCACACCTGGCTTCAACAGTACGTGAACCATGAACTTCCAGACGTTCACGCTGGTTTTAGAAAAGGCAGAGGAACCAGAGATCAAATTGCCAACATCCGCTGGATCATTGAAAAAGCAAGAGAGTTCCAGAAAAACATCTATTTCTGCTTTATTGACTATGCCAAAGCCTTTGACTGTGTGGATAACCACAAACTGTGGAAAATTCTGAAAGAGATGGGAATACCAGACCACCTGACCTGCCTCTTGAGAAATCTGTATGCAGGTCAGAAAACAACAGTTAGAACTGGACATGGAACAACCAACTGGTTCCAAATAGGGAAAGGAGTACATCAAAGTTGTATATTGTCACCTTGCTTACTTAACTTATATGCATCATGAGAAATGCTGGGCTGGATGAAGCACAAGCTAGAATCAAGACTGTTGTGAGAAATATCACTAACCTCAGATATGCAGATGACACCACCCTTATGGCAGAAAGTGAAGAAGAACTAAAGAGCCTCTTGATGAAAGTGAAAGAGGAGAGTGAAAAAGTTGGCTTAAAGATCAACATTCAAAAAACTAAGATCATGGCATCTGGCCCCATCATTTCATGGCAGATAGATGGGAAAACAGTGGAAACAGTTACAGACTATTTTGGGGGGCTCCAAAATCACTGCATGGTGACTGCAGCCATGAAATTAAAAGATGCTTACTCTTTGGAAGGAAAGTTATGACCAACCTAGACAGCATATTAAAAAACAGAGACATTACTTTGTCAACAAAGGTCTGTCTAGTCAAGGCTATGGTTTTTCCAGTAGTCATGTTTGCATGTCAGAGTTGGACCATAAAGAAAGCTGAGCGGAGAAGAATTGATGCTTTTGGACTGTGGTGTTGGGGAAGACTCTTGAGAATCCCTTGGACTGCAAGGAGATCCAACCAGTCCATCCTAAAGGAAATCAGTCCTGAATGTTCATTGGAAGGACTGATGTTGAAGCTGAAACTCCGATACTTTGGCCACCTGATGCAAAGAACTGACTCATTGGAAAAGACCCTGATGCTGAGAAAGATTGTAGGTGGGAGGAAAAGGGGATGACAGAGGATGAGATGGTTGGATGGCGTCACTAACTCGATGGATGTGAGTTTGAGTAAACTCTGGGAATTGGTGATGGACAGGGAGGACTGGCGTGCTGCAGTCCATGGGGTCGCAAAGAGTTGGACACGACTGAGCGACTGAACTGAACTGAACTCAACTGAATTGAAGTGAACCATACCTGGATCTAATCAGCAGTTTTCCAATTAAAAATTCCATGGCAAGTAGGTAATTCTCCTGTTTAGTTGGTTGCATAAATGTTTTAATCTATTGTTCTATGCCCCGTCTTAGATTTACAGTGATCCATATTAGCAAAGCAAATGTTAGTTATCTGCATGTGTATCTAACTGCTCCTTATCTATTTAAATCCCACCTGCATGACATTTTAAAAATGTTTTAAATAGGGTGCCCACTCTCACCACTACTACTCGACATAGTTTTGGGAGTTTTAGCCACAGCAATCAGAGAAGAAAAAGAAAAGGAATCCAGATTGGAAAAGAAGAAGTAAAACTCTCACTGTTTGCAGATGGCATGATCCTCTACATAGAAATCCCTAAAGACTCCACCAGAAAATTATTAGAGCTAATCAATGAATATAGTACAGTTGCAGGATATAAAATTAACACACAGAAATCCCTTGCATTCCTATACACTGAGAAAACAGAAAGAGAAGTTAAGGAAACAATTCCATTCACCATTGTAACAAAAAGAATAAAATACTTATGAATAAATCTACCTAAAGAAACAAAAGACCTATATAGAGAAAACTATATAACACTGATGAAAGAAATCAAAATGACACAAATAGATGGAGAAATATACCATGTTCATGGATCAAAAGAATCAATATAATATTGATTGAAAATGAGTATACTACCCAAAGCAATATATAGATTCAATGCAATCTCTATCAAGCTACCAATGGTATTTTTCACAGAACTAGAACAAATAATTTCACAATTTGTATGGAAATACAAACAACATCGAGTAGCCAAAGCAATCTTGAGAAAGAAGAATGGACCTGGAGGAATCAACCTGCCTGTCTTCAGACTATACTACAAAGCTACAGTCATCAAGAAAGTATGGTACTGGTACAAAGACAGAAATATAGATCAATGGAACAAAATAGAAAGTCCAGAGATAAATCCACGCACCTATGGACACCTTATCTTTAACAAAGGAGGCAATAATATACAATGGAGAAAAGACAATCTCTTTAACAAGTGGTGCTGGGAAAACTGGTCAACCACTTGTAAAAGAATGAAACTAGAACACTTTCTAACACCATACACAAAAATAAACTCAAAATGGATTAAAGATCTAAACATAAGGCCAGAAACTATAAAACTCCTAGAGGAAAACAGGCAAAACGCTCCCTGACATAAATCACAGCAGGATCCTCTATGATCCACCTTCCAGAGTAATGGAAATAAAAGCAAAAATTTTAAAAATGCTACATAATTAAACTTAAAAGCTTTTGCACAACAAAGAAAACTATAAGCAAGGTGAGAAGACAGCCTTCAGAATGGGAAAAATAATAGCAAATGAAGCAACTGACAAAGAATTAATCTCAAAAATATACAAGCAGATCCTGAAGCTCAATTCCAGAAAAATAAACAACCCAATAAAAAATGAGCCAAAGAACTAAACAGACATTTCTCCAAAGAAGACATACAGATGGCTAACAAACATGAAAAGATACTCAACATCACTCATTATCAGAGAAATGCATATCAAAACCACAGTGAGGTACCATCTCACACCGGTCAGAATGGCTGCTATCTAGAAGTCTACAAACAGTAAATGCTGGAGGGGGTGTGGAGAAAAGGGAACCCTCTTACACTGTTGGTGGGAATGCAAACTAGTACAGCCACTATGGAGAACAGTGTGGAGATTCCTTAAAAAACTGGAAACAGAACTGCCATACGACCCAGCAATCCCACTGCTGGGCATACACACTGAGGAAACCATAATTGAAAGAGACACGTGTACCCCAATGTTCATAGCAGCGCTGTTTATAATAGCCAGGACATGGAAGCAACCTAGATGCCCATCAGCAGATGAATGGATAAGAAAACTGTGGTACATGTACACAATGGAATATTACTCAGCCATTAAAAAGAATACATTTGAATTAGTTTTAATAAAGTGGATGAAACTGGAGCCTATTATACAGAGTGAAGTCAAAAAGAAAACCACCAATGCAGTATACTAACACATATATATGGAATTTAGAAAGATGGTAACAATTACCCTATATGCGAGACAGCAAAAGAGACACAGATGTATAGAACAGTCTTTTGGACTCTGTGGGAGAAGGTGAGGGTGGGATGATTTGGGAGAATGGCACTGAAACATGTATATTACCATATGTGAAACAGATCGCCAGTCGGGGTTCAATGCATGAGACAGGGTGCTCAAGGCTGGTGCACTGGGATGACCCTGAGGGATGGGATGGGGAGGGAGGTGGGAGGGGGGTTCAGGCTGGGGAACACATGTACACCCATGGCTGATTCATGTCAATGTATGGCAAAAACCACTACAATATTGTAAAGTAATTAGCCTCCAATTAAAATAAATAAATTTTTAAAAAGAAAAAAGAAAACAGTCTCTACCAGAAACAGAAAGGAACTAAACACTGTTTGCAGAAACTCTCTGAAGCCCACTCTCTCAAAGCACATCCCCCAAACCTCCAGCTCCCCACTGTGGCCCAGGTGGGGCTCGCTGTGGTCCTGATTCAGGATGCGATATCTACTTATACTCAATATTATTTAATTCTTGACTCTAGGAGTCTTTATCAGGTTAAGAAAGTTTCATTTTGTCTGCAGATGGCTTCCCAGGTGGCACTAGTAGTAAAGAACCCACTGCCAATGAAAGAGATACAAGAGACATGGGTTCAATCCATAGGTCAGGAAGATCCCCTGGAGAAGGGCAAGATCGCCTGGAGAAGGGATAGGCTACCCAGTCCAGTTTTCTTGGGCTTCCCTGGTGGCTTACAAGGTGAACAATCCATCTGCAATGCGGAGACCTGTGTTCAATCCCTGGGTTGGGAAGATCTCCTGGAGGAGGGCATGGCAACCCACTCCAGTAGTCTTCCCTAGAGAATCCCCATGGACAGAGAAGCCTGGTAAGCTACAGTTCATGGGGTTGCAAAGAGTTGGACATGAATGAGCGATTAAACACAGCACAGCACACTAAAATCAAAACCCAATTTGTCTCTGAACATACAAAAGATAGTGAAATTCTCTTGCTCTTTTGATGTAAATGCAAAACATGAATTACAGCCACTACCACAGAATACAGTGAACTTGTAAACAGGATTCCTTTTAGAGGACCTGAGGGAGTGATTACACTTGCCTGCCTCATTGGTTCCACATGGGCAGGAATGATTCCTCCATTGATTACCTGGTGAAACAGGAGGGAAGGGGGCAGGGCACAACCTTTAAAGGATGACACAGCCTGAGGACCTGACATAAACTGGTTACACCTAAATGGGTCCAAGATGGTGGACGAGTCCATTTCCATGCACCTTGAGTACATGCTCACATCAGCCAGCTAAATGACACACCCAGAGACGCCGTGACCAAAACCGTCAAAAAGTGGGCAACCGTCAAAAAGTTCCTGGAAATCCCTAACTCTTCCCCAAAATAGCTGGAACATTGCCTATGAAATTACCAAGCCCCTAAAAGCTAACCTCACCAGATGTTGGGATGTTCTCACCCTCTGAGATGGACCACATTTTGTGGACCATGTATCTCTCCAAATAAATCCACTTCTTACCTATCATTTTGTCTCATACTGAATACTTTCTGAGATGAGACATCAACAACCTGATCTTCATTAAGTGCTGAGACCAGCTGTGTGACCTCGGCCAGAAGACCAGGACTTTTGGCCGAGCTGAGGTCCCAGCCATGTGGGTTCAGGTCCCAGTCTGAGTGCACAGTTTCAAAAGCATGTTCTGTCCTAAAGACACAGCATCAAACTCTACAGCCTGTTTCTAAACTACTGACACTTCTCAACACGCAGCCTGCTCTACACAGGCAGTGCTAATCCTTGCATGAGATACCTACACCCTTTCTCCTCTTGGGACATTGCATATGCCTTCAGGGAATGGATGACAGGGCTTCACTAGTACCAGTGCTTCCTTGAAAACACAGATCTCTATCTGTGGCTTTGCCTCTCTTTCTCCTTTTTAATGAATATCAATCATTCACTTTCTTTCCTATGAACTTTGTTCCTAATTCTCCCTGAGGGAAATCATATGCTTGAGCTTGCATAAGCAGAAATACTCAGAACGTAAACAAACTGTACTTTCCTTAAACTTGAAAAAAGTGTAAGCATGCTGATGTAATCCTTTAATTCAGTCTTCCCAAAATCCTCTTTATCTAACAGAAAATTCCAAAATTCTATAATCTGTAGTAGTTCTGATAGATAACGATGTTTAACCCAAGTGAACCGTATTAGCTAAGAAAATTGCAAATGTTTCAGTGAACTCTGGATAAAAGCTTAGCAGACATTGTCAAACCTTTACATTCTGAAGCGACTCCTACAATTCAGCCAGTAGGACTGACTTCACAAGGGTTACCTGTGGGTGAGTCTCCACTGACCAACGCAGACCACGGTCTCAGAACTTTGAACTACACACACTTCATGGTGACTACATTTCACCCTTAAGCATGGGTCTTTAGTTGGGTCTAAAGCTAAAAACTACCGCACAATTGCACTCATCTCACATGCTAGTAAAGTAATGCTCAAAATTCTCCAAGCCAGACTTCAGCAATATGTGAACCGTGAACTTCCTGATGTTCAAGCTGGTTTTAGAAAAGGCAGAAGAACCAGAGATCAAATTGCCAACATCCGCTGGATCCTGGAAAAAGCAAGAGAGTTCCAGAAAAGCATCTATTTCTGCTTTGTTGACTATGCCAAAGCCTTTGACTGTGTGGATCACAATAAACTGTGGAAAATTCTGAAAGAGATGGGAATACCAGACCACCTGATCTGCCTCTTGAGAAATCTGTATGCAGGTCAGGAAGCAACAGTTAGAACTGGACATGGAACAACAGACTGGTTCCAAATAGGAAAAGGAGTACGTCAAGGCTGTATATTGTCACCCTGTTTATTTAACTTATATGCAGAGTACATCATGAGAAACCCTGGACTGGAAGAAACACAAGCTGGAATCAAGATTGCCAGGAGAAATATCAATAACTTCAGATATGCAGATGACACCACCCTTATGGCAGAAAGTGAAGAGGAACTCAAAAGCCTCTTGATGAAAATGAAAGTGGAGAGTGAGAAAGTTGGCTTAAAGCTCAACATTCAGAAAACGAAGATCATGGCATCTGGTCCCATCACTTCATGGGAAATAGATGGAGAGACAGTGGAAACAGTGTCAGACTTTATTTTTCTGGGCTCCAAAATCACTACAGATGGTGATTGCAGCCATGAAATTAAAAGACGCTTACTCCTTGGAAGGAAAGTTATGACCAACTTAGATAGCATATTCAAAAACAGAGACATTACTTTGCCAACAAAGGTTCATCTAGTCAAGGTTATGGTTTTTCCTATGGTCATGTATGGATGTGAGAGTTGGACTATGAAGAAGGCTGAGCGCCGAAGAATTGATGCTTTTGAACTGTGGTGTTGGAGAAGACTCTTGAGAGTCCCTTGGACTGCAAGGAGATCCAACCAGTCCATTCTGAAGGAGATTAGCCCTGGGATTTCTTTGGAAGGAATGATGCTGAAGCTGAAACTCCAGTACTTTGGCCACTCATGTGAAGAGTTGACTCTTTGGAAAAGACTCTGATGCTGGGAGGGATTGGGGGCAGGAGGAGAAGTGGATGACAGCGGATGAGATGGCTGGATGGCATCACTGACTCGAAGGACGTGAATCTGAGTGAACTCCAGGAGTTGATGATGGACAGGGAGGCCTGGCGTGCTGTGATTCATGGGGTCGCAAAGAGTCAGACACGACTGAGTGACTGATCTGATCTGATCTGATCTGAAAGCTAAAAAACAAAAAACAAAAAAAAAGCACAGGAAATATTAAAGTGAATTTCTGTACAATGAAGGTTTTAATCTCATTAAATAATTTAATAAGGAATTTACAGAGCATTCAGCATTTCCTGTTTATAGATGTTTTGATGACAGCCATTCTGACTGTGGTGAGGTCGTACCTTGTTGTGGTACTGATCTGCATTTCTCTAATAATGAGAATGTTGAGCATCTTTTCATGTGTCTGTTGGCCATCTGTATGTCTTTTTTGGAGAAATGTCTGTTTACTTCTGTCCACTTTTTGATTCAGTTGTTCTTCTGATATTGAACTGCATGAACTGCTTGCATATTTTGGAGATTAATCCTTTGCCAGTTGTTTCATTTGCAATTACTTTCTCACATTCTGAGAGCTGTCTTTTCATCCTGTTTATCGTTTCTTTTGCTGTGCAAAACCTTTTAAGTTTAATTAGGTTCCATTTGCTTGTTTTTGTTTTTATTTCCATTACTTTAGGAGGTGGGTCATAGAAGATCTTGCTGTAATTTATGACAGAGTGTTTTGCTTATATTTTCCTCTAAGAGATGTATAGCTTCTAGTCTTATGTAGCGGAGAAGGCGATGGCACCCCACTCCAGTCCCCTTGCCTGGAAAATCCCATGGACGGAGGAGACTGTTGGCTGCAGTCCATGGGATCGCGAAGAGTCAGACACGACTGAGTGACTTCACTTTCACTTTTCACTTTCACACATTGGAGAAGAAAATGGCAACCCACTCTAGAATTCTTGCCTGGAGAATCCCAGGGACAGGGGAGCCTGGTGGGATGCCATCTATGGGGTCGCACAGAATCCGATATGACTGAAGTGGCTTAGCAGCAGCAGCAGCAATCTTACATAGGTCTTTAATCCATTCTGAGTTTATTTTTGTGTATGGTGTTAGAAAATGTTCTAGTTTCATTCTTTTACATGTAGCTGTTCAATTTTCCCAGCACCACTTACTGAAGAGGCTGTCTTTTCTCCACTGTGTACTCTTACCTCCTTTATCAAAATAGGGTGCCCACAGGTGTATGGGTTCATACATAATCAATTTTAGAAGAGGCTCCTTATATCAGAAAAACTAGCCTCATCCAAGAGTTATCCTCCTCCCAACCTATGATGACTACCAATATCACTCACTAATCTGATTTTTGCCTCTGCAGATTGCACACCATTGGAATTGTATACTATGTAGTCCTTCCTGAGTGGTTTCCTACATTTAGAACAATGTCTTCAAGGTCCATCCATGTTGTAGCTGCATCTTTACTTCATTTTTTATGCTGCTGAATAATATTCCACTGCACAGCTACGCCATATCCATTTATCCATTCAATAGTTGATAGGTATCATGCTGTTCCTGAGTGTTGTTTAGTTTAAATAATATACCCGTTGGTGATCTACATCAGAGATAATCAATGCAGTTTTGTTGATTTATGATTGGGGGTCAGTGTCAGAGAGGGAATGTCGGGAGCCGCGTTAGACATTACTGACAAAATGGAGGCATGGCCCCAACCCCCTCTCTTTGTCCCACAGGCACGGACCTAGGATGAAGGAGTTAGGCCTTGTGATTCTGACTTGTTTTTCCCTTTCCTCGGCTGAGTTGACTGAAAAGGAATATTAAGGTGCTTATTGTTCTTGAGAGGAGCGTGAGAGGCACAAAGCCTTTTGCAGCTGTGCTCAGAGAATAATTCATAAAGTTAATTATTGACATTTGTTCAAGGACTTTTACAAAAGAGCGTTCCAGGATGAGCACATAGACCACAGCTTGAGGCCATAGGAGGGATTGCTATCTGAAGCCTATTTGTGAGGAAAATTTTTATGGCAAAGGAGTTTACTGAATTTAGGGCTTAGAAATAATTAAAATAGTTAGAAGTTAAAGATTTAAGGAATTCCATAATGTTAGCATATTTTACTATAGCTTATAGAGGTCAGGAATTTTAGAGATGCTAATAGCTAGAAGCCTATTTAAAGAGATAGTGAGCTCAGGATGTTAGGGGCAAAAAGGATTTATAAAGATAAATAAACTGAGGAATGTTGCATGAGTTACAATGTAATCACAAGTTAACTATAGGACACATAAGAGGAAGTAGATAATAAATGGTAAAGCTGATTGCTAGAGAATTGCTGAAGCAGGAACTCTGTTTGAAGGGCAATAATGATTTATGGAGATAATAAATCTGGATGAGGGGGAACTGAAAATGTCAAACCTCTGACATAATGCTTTTGTAAAAGTATAAAAGAGAATCTTAAACTTGAAATAAATACGCAGTCCAAGAAAATTGAGAGGCTGCGTCATTACTCGCCGACACCGCTCATCTCTTCAGGCCGATACCCTGGCTGCTGGAGCTGGACTCGGGCAAGGGAGAAATAGGCTGAGTGTCCAGTGTGGGTGCAGGTCAAAGTTGAGAGAAAGAATCCATGAAAGACAGCAAGCTGAAAGTAACATTCCAGTGCATGTAGAAGCTAGAGTAACCAGAAAAATGTGCATTTGGAATATGAAAAATATTTGACAGGGCCCAGGGCTTTTCACTGTACATGAAATGTAGATTTGAGCCAATATTTTATGGACAAATCTAGGATAAACAGGAGTGAACATCTATCTTGAAAATTGAACTTACCTTTCCAAACATGAAGCTGTAGAAATGTTTAGGCAATAACCTACATAAGTGAGTTCATTTTGACAATCAGTTAATGTAACAAAATACAGATATAAACATATATATATATATATATATATATATATATATATATATGTATGTATTATGTGTCTGTAAATGTATACATATTTTCTTCCTTTAAAAATGCAAAGTAGATTTGTGGAAAATGCTTGAGATTTCAAATAACCATGAGGTTTAAAATAAAGAATACAAACACATACAGTCAATAAAATAGCTGCTGCTGCTGCTGCTGCTAAGTTGCTTCAGTTGTGTCAGACTCTGTGCAACCCCACAGACGGCAGCCCACCAGGCTCTGCCGTCCCTGGGATTCTCCAGGCAAGAACACTGGAGTGGGTTGCCATTTCCTTCTCCAATGCGTGAAAGTGAAGTCACTCAGTCGTGTCTGACTCTTCGCGACCCCATGGACTGCAGCCTACCAGGCTCCTCCGTCCATGGGATTTTCCAGGCAAGAGTACTGGAGTGGGTTGCCATTGCCTTAACAGACATAATATATCATGATAAAATGGTTAATATATTAAATAATGAATTTGCAACATAAATCTTCCATTTCTTCCACTCTAGGGAAAATACTTCATGACAAGCAATGATTGGCTCAATTATAATTTCTCTTAATTTCTAAGGAGACCAAAAATTGAAGTCAACAATATTACTTTATTCTCTGTAAAATGTTGAACATTCTTTGCTCAGTATGAAATGCAAATTTCATTCACATCATGCTGTCAGAGTTTAAACTGTCATTAATTAAAAACTGTATTGTTGAACTTTTATACCTTAGAACTATATTATATCTTGTTTATGACAACATAAAAGAAAAATACAGAACAACGTAGTATGCACTGTTTAGAGATATTTCTTGTCCTTAGTTTATTTTGATTTTCATTATCAATATCACTTTAAAAAACTGATTAAAATTAAACAATTCTAACAATTAAACAATGTCATTGCATAATCTGTACATACATGTCATATTTTTTACTACTTATATATTTAATCTAGGACATCATTCTGAAAAAGCAGTGCTCCCACCTTGAAATAGAACATTATAGTACATACAAAACTATAATGGTTCATCTAATCTACTTGCACAGTGAATGCAGACTCGTGGTGGTTATATTCAGTTATCTCATTCAGTCTTCTTTACCTTATAGAGCCCAACTAGTTGATTTTCAAATTGTACCTATTTAATAAAGTAAACCCCAAAATTGCTGTATAGCAAAAAGGAAATCATCAGAACAAACATAGCACATGAAAAAGAGTTTCATGCAAGTCTGACATTAAACTCTACATAAATGGTCAAATAAAAGAGCAGCAGCATTTGTCAGGAGATGGAAAATATAACAGAAAGTGAACATGAAGAATCCGGCACAGATGATTTACAAAGAAAAAAAAGCTGCTCTACATATATGTAATTTTATCCACACAGTCAAAGGCTTTGACATAGCCAATAAAGCAGAGATAAATGTTTTTCTGGATCTCTCTTGCTTTTTCTATGATCCAATGGATGTTGGCAATTTGATCTCTGATTCCTTTGCCCGTTCTAAATCCAGCTTGAACATTTGGAACTTCTAGGTTCATGTACTGTTGAAGCCTGGCTTGGAGAATTTTAAGCATTAATTTGCTAGCATGTGAGACGAGTGCAATTGTAAGGTAATTTGAACAGTCTTTGGCATTGCCTTTCTTTGGGATTGGAATAAGAACTGAGCTTTTCCAGTCCTGTGGACACTGCTGAGTTTTCCAAATTTGCTGGCATATTGAGTGTAGCACTTTAACAGCATCATCTTTCAGGATTTGAAATAGCTCAACTGGAATTCCATCACCTCCACTAGCTTTATTCATAGTGATGGTCCACTTCCTAAGGCCCACCTGATGTGAAGAACTGACTCATTGGAAAAGAACCTGATGCTTGGAAAGATCAAAGGCAGAAGGAGAATGGGACGACAGAGGATGAGATGGTTGGATGGCATCACTGACTCAATGGATATGAACTTGAGCAAGTTCTGGGAGTTGGTGATGGACAGGGAAGCCTGGGTGTGCTGCATTCCATTGGGTCACAAAGAATCAGACACAACTGAGTGACTGAACTGAAGTGATAATGAGAATACAGGTTACAAACACCTCCTTTCCTTGGTGGTGGACCGACTCTAAACAGGGCACAATGTGCACTGGGTGATGGGTCCAATCACTGTGTCACCCTGATCCTGATGGAGTAGGTGGACAGTTACTCCCACTGGGGGGTTGACTGTAAGTAGAGAAAGGTATATGGGAGACCCTGTAAGTGAATGACCACTCCAGAAAAGTATGCTTGCTTAACAACAAAACCAAGCAACAGAAGCACATGAAGTGCTCTAAAACAATAAAACTATGATGGCAGGAGACCACATCCTGCCCAGTGAGCTCAGTTAGTTAATAATTCCTAGGACATGCTCCTCCGGACACACAAAAAACAAAAATACAAGGAAATGGTGACATTAGACTGAATCTGAGCTGATTTACCATATTTTGGCATTTGTTACCACTCTTCTCTAATTTCAGCAGCACCGGAACAGTTGTGGCTGGACCACATAGGGACAAGAGAACTCCCCTAAACCAACATGGCAGAGGAGCTGATGGTGGGAACTTGATGTCTACTCAAGAATGAGGAAGAAGGTGATCTCTCTCCCTCTCCATTTTCCTCTGATGGTAAATATGTAGCCCACTAGTAATTCTCACAAGCATTCTATACTAATAAATCATTTTTTACCTATCTTTTGGGGCCTCCCAAGTGGTGCTAGAATAAAGAATTCACCTGCCAAAGCAGGAGACCTGGCTCTACCACTGGATCAGGAAGATCCCCTGGAGAAGGGCATGGCAACCAACTCTAGTATTCCTGCCTGGAAAATCCCATGGACAGAGGAGCCTGGCAGGTTACAGTCCATGGGGCCTCAAAGAGTCAGACACAACTAAAGCAACCTAGCACACACACATGAATTCTTTCTGCACCTGGATATACAGAACCCCTTGGGAAATCTCCCCCTATGCATACACTCAATCCTTCAGTTTCAATCCCTACCATGTGTTTTCATAAAAACTATGTCTGAGTTAAGATATAGACTGAACAGGTGCATATAGAAAAAGACTTCACCCGGTAAGACAAGTGGAGAAGGAAATGGCAACCCACTCCAGTTTTCTTGCCTGGAGAATCCCATGGATAGAGGAGCCTGGCGGGGTACAGTCTATGCAGTCGCACAGAGTCGGACACAACTGAAGCGACTTAGCACAGCATAGCGTAGTAAGACAAGACTTCAGACCCAGCCAGGCCTACCAGCTCGGTGACCTCTATCTACTTCTCTCAACTTGTTTCCCCTGTGAAGAATGTGCCTACTTTTAAAGGCTGACACAGGCGCAGCTTGTTCCCTGGAAACTATGACTCCATCTTTGTTTGGCGGGGTGGGGGGTGGATTCCCACAGTCCATCCTCAAATCCCTTTGTACCTGCTTCTGGAACCAGATCTGAAATGGTGAAGCAGGCATGTAAAATTCCCTGACAACAAATAAATAAAATTTCCAGACAGAATAATAAAATTCCGTGACACTTTTGGTTGCCTTCAAAGAAACAGCAGATTTTTTTGAAGAAGACCCAAAACTTCCTAGTGCTGCAGAACGGAAAGAGGAATTGAGAGGAACCATTTTAATAAATCATTGCTTGTACCCTGTAACTCTCAACTGTATTTGCATAAAATAAAAAAATTGTAGAGCTTAAAACACGTATGTATCCATCAGGAGGGGTAGTGTCGTTAAAACACACACACACACACAAAATAACAAATGCTGGTAAAGACATGGAGAAGTTGGAACTCTTCTGCACTGCTTCAGGGAATGCAAAATGGTACAGGTACTCTGGAGAATGAATAATGGTTCTAAAAATAATTAATCATGGAACTACCACAAGTTCCAGCAATTCCATGTGTGGGTATATACTCAGAAGAACTGAAAGCAGAAATTTAAACAGATATTTGTGCCTAATGTCCATAGCTCCATTTTCACAATAGCCAAAACAGGGAAGCAGCCCCTGGGGACATGAATGGATGAATGGATCCAGAAACTGTGGCATCTACATACAAGGGCACATTATTCAGCCTTAAAAAGGAAAGGAATTTTGAGCATTACAAGGATGAATCTTGAAGACATCAGGTCAACTGAACTGTCAGTCACAAAAGGACAGATGCTGCATAATTCCACTTACAGAGGAACTAAGAGGAGTCAAATAAGATGGACAGAAAGTAGACTATGGTTGCCGGGGGGTGGGGGGTGGGGTTAGGGGGACGAGGAAGGGGTGTTTAATGGGTGGGGCAGGGCTTTAGTTTGGGAAGATGGATATGACCTAGAGATGACAGTTGTGATGGCTACACAGCAGTGTGATGTACTTAACATCACAGAAAATATGTGAAACAGTAAATTTTATATTATGTATATTTTACCACAATTTTTTCACAAAAACACACAGGAAGTGTACCCAATCTGCCTCACATAAATTAAGTCAAATGTTCAGGGATTAACCCCAGCAGCTACACTTTAACTGGGTGTTTGGTGATTCTCGTGTGAGGCAGGAAGAAAATCTTTCCAAATTAGCAGAGGATTCTTGTTGAGATACCACTTCTTGAACACCTCTACTGGTTTTCACACTTTCCAATACTTATTAGTAGGTTAGATGAACCAGGTTTAGATAAAACTATTATCTTTTATATATGGGAACAACTTCGAAGTATTTTAATCAATCTCTAGCTCTATAAACCTGATTCACAATTTAGTAACACATTAGGTCACTCAAAGAAGGCTGAATGCAGAAGAATTGATGCTTTCAAACTGGTGCTGGAGAAGACTATTGAGAGTCCTTTGGACTGAGCAAGGAGATCCAACCAGTCCGTCCTAAAGAAAATCAATCTTGAGTATTCATTGGAGAGACTGATGCTGAAGCTGAAGCTCCAATACTTTGGCCACCTGATGTGAAGAGCTGACTCACTGGAAAAGACCCTGATGTTGGGAAAGATTGAGGGCAGGAGGAGAAGGGGACGACAGAGTATGAGATGGTTGGATGGCATCACCAACTCAATGGACACGAATTTGAGCAAACTCTGGGAGATGGTAAAGGAAAAGAAAATACAGCATGCTGCAGTCCATGGGGTCACAAAGAGTCAGACATGACTTAGCACCTGAACAACAACAAAAGATGAATGAAAAGAAATGAATATAATCTCCTTCTTGCCACCTACATAGACTACCGTGGTATGACTCAAGTGAGGTAACATTCATCTTGATTGTAGCTTATAAACTAAAAACAGGGCTTCCTCAACGGGCCAGTGGTTAAGAATCTGCCTGCCAATGCTGGAGACACAGGTTCCATACCTGGTCTGGGAAGACTCCACATGCCACGGAGCAATTATGTCCATGCGCCACAGCTATTGAGCCTGTGCTCCAGAGCTCGGGAGCTGCAGCTGCTGAAGCCTGCTCACCCTAAGCCTATGCTCCACAACAAGAGAAGCCACTGCAATGAGAAGCACGTGGTTCTCCACAGAAGCAGTGGGTGAGTATACAACTAAGTCTTCTCAGCCCTCCGCTCCTGAAGAATGGTTCATGTATATCTGCATGCTCAGTTGTTTTTGACTCTTTGCGACCTCATGGACGGTGGTCTGCCAGGTTCCTCTGTCCATGGGATTCTCCAGGGTACAATACTGGGGTGGGTTGCCATTTCCTCCTCCAGGGGATCTTCCTGATCCAGGGATCAAACCTTTGTGTATTTCCTACATTTGCAGGCAGCTTCTTTACCACTAGCTGTCACCTGGAAAGCCCCCAATCTAAAACCCTCATCCCCACAAAAAGAATGGCTCATATAAATCCAGGGATGACTGCCACACTTCTCTTGCAGTTAGATTTTGAGTGGCTGGCATTTTGAATGGTGTCCCAGCACATCACCTGTTCAGGAACTCTTGTTGAATTTAAATACAACTTCACCACCCAGGCAGAATCAGGCTGCCCAGTGCAGAGAGGTCAGGATTCAGAAAGAGAGCACAGCAGAAAACCAAAGTGACACAGAGACGCTGATGGAAAGTGCTCGGCTACATCACCTGTCTGGCTCCACATCCCAGAAGTGGAGACCCACACCAGCAGGTGAAACACATCATAACAGGGAACTTGTCTGCCTGTGGTCCCTGCGTCTACTGAATTCAGCTTCTCAGTGTCATTCACTGCATGGTAAGGACCAACCAGAGGACTCCGAGCTGGTGTGGAGGACAGAACTGGAGAAATACAGACAGTATATTTAGCCTGAAACCCTTTCATCTTGGGGCTCCTCGATATCAAATGCTGGAGAAAATAACTTCTGGATAAAAAGTGATCCTTAAAGACATAGTACTTTAGGACAAGTAGATGTCTTAAACAGCGCTCACTAATGATGGCTAAAAAATCAAAACTACAATGAGATATCACCTCACCCCATGGCCATCATCCAAAAATCCACAAACAACAAGTGCTGGAGATGGTGCGGAGTAAAGGGAATCCTCTTGCATTGCTGTCAGGAATGAAAATTGAAACAGCCACTATGGAGAATAGTATGGAGATTCCTTAAAAACCTAGGAATAAAACCACCATATGACCCAGCGATACTACTTTGAGGCATATACCCTGAGGAAACCAAAACTTAAAAAGACACATGTACCCCATTCATTGCAACACCACTTACAGCAGCTAGAACATGGAAGCAACCTAGTTATCCGTCAACAGATAAATGGACAAAGAAGTTGTGGTAGATAAACACAGTGCAATATTACTCAGCTATAAAAAGGAATGCATTCGAGTCAGTTCTAATGAGGTAGATGAATCTAGAGCCTATTATATGGAGTGAAATAAGTAAGAAAAGCAAATATTGTATATTAATGCATATATATGGAATCTATAAAGATGATATTGACTAACCTATTGGCAGGGCAGCAATGGAGAAGCAGACATAAAGAACAGACTAATGGACAAGGGTTGGGGACAGGAAGGAGAGGGTGAGATGAATGCACAGAGGAGCATGGAAACATATACACTACCATATGTAAAATAGATAGCCAATGGAAATTTGCAGTGACTCAGGGAACTCAAACTGGGACTCTGTAACAAACTAGAGGGTTGGGAAAAGGTGGGAGGTGGGAGGGAAGTTCAAGAGTGAGGAGACATATGTACACCTATGTTTAATTCATATTGATGTATGAGAGAAATCAAACCAGTATTGTAAGCCAATCATTAATCAATTACAAATAATTTCACAAAAGAATGATGGCAAAATTTCAGCAACTGAGCTATTCTCCAAATTAATCTCTAACCAAAAACAAGACAGGAAGAATGTGGTGAAAAGGAAAAAAGTGACTGTATTTTAAATCTACAGCACATTTAGCCAAAGCATTTATCAACTTATTTAAAATCTGTATTCAGCTACCACTTAGGGTTTATCCCTGAACTACTTCATTTTCTCTTGGCAAACACAGAATTTTTATGTCCTGTTCAAGATGCATGTCCACATTAAAACTATTTTTCAGTCAATTTATGTACTGTCGGCTAAAGAACAGAAGTAATTGCACAGAAAATTCTAGGCAGAGAGACCCAAAGCAATTTATTTGGGGCATGCGGTGGCTGCGCAGGTGCAGGAGGGCCAAGAGGAGCTACTCCACGTTCAAGATCAGGAAGGGCGGCGGTGAGGAGATACCCCTCGTCCAAGGTAAGGAGCAGTGGCTGCACTTTGCTGGGGCAGCCATGAAGAGATACCCCACGTCCAAGGTAAGAGAAACCCAAGTAAGATGGTAGGTGTTGCGAGAGGGCATCAGAGGGCAGACACGCTGAAACCATACTCACAGAAAACTAGTCAACCTAATCACACTAGGACCACAGCCTTGTCTAACTCAATGAAACTAAGCCATGCCGTGTGGGGCCACCCAGGATGGGTGGGTAATGGTGGAGAGGTCTGAAAGAATGTGGTCCACTGGAGAAGGGAATGGCAAGCCACTTAGGTATTCTTGCCTTGAGAACCCCATGAACAGTATGAAAAGGCAAAATGATAGGATACTGAAGGAGGAACTCCCAGGTTGGTAGGTGCCCAATATGCTACTGGAAATCAGTGGAGAAATAACTCCAGAAAGAATGAAGGGATGGAGCCAAAGCAAAAACAATACCCAGTTGTGGATATGACTGGTGATAGAAGCAAGATCCGATTCTGTAAAGAGCAATATTGCATAGGAACCTGGAATGTCAGGTCCATGAATCAAGGCAAATTGGAAGTGGTCAAACAAGAGATGGCAAGAGTAAACATCGACATTCTAGGAATAAGCAAACTAAAATGGACTGGAATGGGTGAATTTAACTCAGATGACCATTGTATCTACTACTGAGGGCAGGAATCCCTTAGAAGAAATGGAGTAGCCATCATGGTCAACAAAGACTCTGACATGCAGTACTTGGATGCAATCTCAAAAATGACAGAATGATCTCTGTTTGTTTCCAAGGCAAACCATTCAATATCACAGTAATCCAAGCCTATGCCCCAACCAGTGATGCTGAAGAAGCTGAAATTGAACAGTTCTATGAAGACCTACAAGGCCTTTTAGAACTAACACCCAAAAAAGATGTCCTTTTCATTATAGGGGACTGGAATGCAAAAGTAGGAAGTCAAGAAACACCTGGAGTGACAGGCAAATTTGGCTTTGGAATATGAATGAAGCAGGACAAAGGCTAACAGAGTTCTGCCAAGAGAACACACTGGTCATAGCAAACACCCTCTTCCAACAACACAAGAGAAGACTCTACACATGGACATCACCAGATGTTCAACACCGAAATCAGATTGATTATATTCTTTGCAGCCGAAGATGGAAATACAGTCAGCAAAAACAAGACTGGGAGCTGACTGTGGCTCAGATCATGAACTCCTTATTGCCAAATTCAGACTGAAATGGAAGAAAGTGGGGGAAACCACTAGACCATTCAGGTATGACCTAAATCAAATCCCTTATGATTATACAGTAGAAGTGACAAATAGATTTAAGAGACTATATCTGATAGAGTGCCTGATGAACTATGGACGGAGGTTCATGACATTGTACAGGAGACAGGGATCAAGACCATCCCCAAGAAAAAGAAATGCATAAAAGCAAAATGACTGTCTGAGGAGGCCTTACAAATAGCTGTAAAAAGAAGAGAAGCAAAAAGCAAAGGAGAGAGGAAAGATGTACCCATTTGAATGCAGTATTGCAAAGAATAGCAAAAAGAGATAAGAAAGCCTTCTTCAGTGATCAATGCAAAGAAATAGAGGAAAATAATAGAATGGGAAAGAGATCTCTTCAAGAAAATTAGAGATAACAAGGGAACATTTCATGCAAAGATGGGCTTCATAAAGGACAGAAATGGTATGGACCTAACAGAAGCAGAAGATATTAAGAAGAGATGGCAAGAATACACAGAAGAACTGTACAAAAAAGAGCTTCATGACCCAGATAATCATGATGGTGTGATCACTGACCTAGAGCCAGACATCCTGGAATGTGAAGTCAAGTGGGCCTTAAGAAGCATCACTACGAACAAAGCTACTGGAGGTGATAGAATTCCAGTTGAGCTATTTCAAATCCTGAAAGATGATGCTGTGAAAGTGCTGCACTCAATATGCCAGCAAATTTGGAAAACTCAGCAGTGCCCAGAGGACTGGAAAAAGTTAGTTTTCATTCCAATCCTAAAGCAAGGCAATGCCAAAGAATGCTCAAACTACTGCACAATTGCACTCATCTCACATGCTAGTAAAGTAATGCTCAAAATTCTCCAAGCCAGGCTTCAGCAATACATGAACTGTGAACTTCTAGATGTTCAAGCTGGTTTTAGAAAAGGCAGAGGAACCATAGATCAAATTGCCAACATCTTATGAATCACTGAAAAAGCAAGAGAGTTCCAGAAAAGCATCTATTTCTGCTTTATTGACTATGCCAAAGCCTTTGACTGTGTGGATCACAATAAACTGTGGAAAATTCTGAAAGAGATGGGAATACCAGACCACCTGACCTGCCTCTTGAGAAACCTATATGCAGGTCAGGAAGCAACAGTTAGAATTGGACATGGCACAACAGACCGGTTCCAAATCGAGAAAGGAGTACGTCAAGGCTGTATGTTGTCACCCTGCTTATTTAACTTATATGCAGAGTACATCATGAGAAATGCTGGACTGGAAGAAACACAAGCCGGAATCAAGATTGCTGGGAGAAATATCAATAACCTCAGATATGCAGATGACACCACCCTTATGGCAGAAACTGAAGAAGAACTAAAGAGCCTCTTGATAAAAGTGAAAGAGGAGGAGAGTGAAAAAGTTAGCTTAAAGCTCAACATTCAGCAAACTAAGATCATGGCATCTGGCCCCATCACTTCATGGCTAATAGATGGGGACAGTGGAAATAATGGCTGCATTTATTTTGGGGGGTCCAAAATCATTGCAGATGGTGACTGCAGCCATGAAATTAAAAGACACTTATTCCTTGGAAGGAAAGTTATGACCAACCTAGATAGCATATTCAAAAGCAGAGACATTACTTTGCGAACAATGGCCCATCTAGTCAAGGCTGTGGTTTTTCCAGTAGTCATGTATGGATGTGAGAGTTGGACCATAAAGAAAGCTGAGCGCCAAAGAATTGATGCTTTTGAACTGTGGTGTTGGAGAAGACTCTTGAGAGTCCCTTGGACTGCAGCGAGGTGCAACCAGTCCGTCCTAAAGGAGATCAGTCCTGAGTGTTCATTGGAAGGACTGATGTTGAGGTTGAAACTGCAGTATTTCGGCCATCTGATGCTAAGAGCTGACTCATTTGAAAAGACCCTCATTTGAAGACTCATTTGAAAGATTAAAGGTGGGAGGAGAAGGGGACGACAGAGGATGAGATGGTTGGATGGCATCACCGACTCAGTGGACATGTGTTTGGGTAAAGTCCGGGAGTTGGTGATGGATAGGGAGGCCTGGCATGCTGTGGTCCATGGGTCGCAAAGAGTCGGACACGACTGAGTGACTGAACTGAACTGAACGGAATTATCCCCTCATAGATATGTTTTCACATTGTTTGTATATTTAATGACAGCCCATTCACACATAAATGTCCGACTAAGTACTTTCTTGGGCTTCCCAGGTAGCACAGTGATAAAGAACCCTCCTGCCAATGCAGGAGACACAAGAGATGTAGGTTCAATCCCTGGGAACCCCGCTGAAGGAGGAAATGGCAATGCACTCCAGTATTCTTACCTGGGAAATCCCATGGACAGAGGAGCACAGTCCATAGGATTGCACAAACACTACTGAGCGACTAAGCACCCACACACGAGTACCTTCTTATACATTTAGAGTACGTATTTGAAATAAACATCCAAAACACTCTGTTCTTTGCCCAGAACAGAGAACCTAGCTGGTCAGAACCAGGTTTTCTCCAGGGGAAACAGGTGGGGAGAGCAACTTTATAAGTGGATGAACAGTCTGGATTATTCATTTACTGACATGTATGTGGTGATCGCGATGGCAACCCACTCCAGTACTCTTTCCTGGAAAATCCCATGGATGGAGGAGCCTGGTAGGCTGCAGTCCATGGGGTCGCTAAGAGTCAGACACGACTGGGCGACTTCACTTTCACTTTTCACTTTCATGCATTGGAGAAGGAAATGGCAACCCACTCCAGTGTTCTTGCCTGGAGAATCCCAGGGACGGGGAAGCCTGGTGGGCTGCTGTCTATGGGGTCGCACAGAGTCAGACACGACTGAAGCAACTTAGCAGCAGTAGCAGCATGTGGTGATCAGTTCTCACGTTGCCTGAAGGAATCATACAGGTGAGGAAGCAGGGCAGGGATTACTGAGATCCTCACGAATTCTGAAACTTTGACTGATGGGGAAAAGGAGACTCCAGGCACTCATGAACCCCCCAAGAGCAAGAGCTGAATAGGAGAAGAGCTGCACTCAGGCATCACATAGCGGGTGCTAACCATCTAACCTGCTCCCAAGTCCATAAATGGATGTGTACACAACGGAACCTTTCTGAAAAGTTTATCTGAAAATTACTAACAGGGCATGCAGCTTTTAAATAATAGTCGATAGAGGTACTATTGATGACTACTGGACACCTTGTGTCCTATATTACCATAAGCATGCTGCAATTTATATTAAACAACTGCTTTAAAGTATTTTTAAGCTATAAAAAAAGTATTATACAAGTACAAAATTGAGACACAGAAGATAATACTTTTGGAGACATTACAAAAATAAAATAAGTGATGGTTATCAATGGTGGGGATTTCTGAAACACCGTACTCATATCCCCAGCATACAAGAGTCCTGTTCCAGGTGGGGTATAGGATTTAGGGTCAACCGCATCAAGATCACTTAGGCAAATGTATTCCACAGGACCCATCTTCTCTCCCTGAAGTCTGATACTGGAGCACCCAAGATGTCATGGGAAGCATCTGTATTAGTCATCCATTCAGAACACACACGTACACATACACACAACACACTCAGGAATGTATGCTGAAATACACATACACGTGCTGTGTGCATAGTCACTTCAGTCATGTCTGACTATGCAGTCCCATCAACTGTAGCCCACCAGGCCCCTCTGTCCACAGGATTTTCCAGGCAAGAATACTGGAGTGGGTTGCCATTTCTTCCTCCAGGGATCTTCCCACCCAGGGATCAAACCTGCATCTCTTACGTCTCGTGCACTGGCAGGCAAGTTCTTTACTATTAGCACCACCTGGGAAGTCTACATACATACACAAAAATGTACATTTAAAATAGATGAGTCTATTATAATGGGAAGATTCCCTGGAGAAGGGAATGGCAACCTACTCCAGTATTCTTGCTTGGAGAACTCCATGAACAAAGGGGCCTGGCAACAGTAGTCTATGGGGGTAGCAAAGAGTCAGACACAACAGAGTGATTAACACATTATAGAGGTACATTTTATTAGTGTTTGTATTATATTTAAATGATACATAAATAATATTTTAGTCATATAAGGCCACTAACAAGCAGATATGTTTTACCCAATCAGTTTCTCCCCCCAAAATAAATCCATTTGGTATAAAATTGAGAAGATTTCTTTAAAGATTTGCACAAGTACTATTTATGACTAGGGAACCCAAAAATCTTACCCCAGAGAAAAGTGAAAAAGTATACAGATATCTGTGGTATTAGCCACTGCGTGCACTGACATTTATGATTATATTAACTGTTTTGGGGTAAACTCTCCCCTGGTGTTATGGTGTCAGCCCAAGAAGTAGAAAGCCCCTTACAACAGCTCTCTACTAGTCTTGCTTTTATTATTATTTTTTCTAGTTTATTTTTTTTACCATGCCACATAGCATGCGGGATCTTAGTTCCCTCACCAGGGATTGAACCTGTGCCCGCTGCAATGGAAGCATGGAGTCCTAACCACTGGTCAATCAAGGAATTCCTCTCCCAGTCTTGCTTTTAACTGGCAGAGTCCCACCTAGATTGTATCTTTTACTCCAAGGCATTTGTAACTCTATTTTATTATGTTAAGAATTTACACAATGTATTTCATTAGTGATACACTATTTAAAATATCATTTTGATTTTTTTTCCAAAAAATGGATACCTCCAAAAGCAACAGTTTCATCAGTCATGCTTTTCATATAATAATTATGTTTCAAATATTTGACTGTATTACCATGAAAAAATGAAAGTTTGCAAAATGTCAAAAATAATAATTAGGAAGTTTTAAAGATAAATTTATTTTGCTACAAATTTGCAAATCCACATAGACAACTTAAATTAATGAGTTAGAGTAAAAACTACAAGGAAAGAAAAATAAAGAGAAACATATAATAGGACATTAGGGCCAAGAATGAGGCCCAAGAATGGGAAAAGCAAATATTTAGACCCTGTATCTACCACTAGCTCTGATATTTCAACTCTGACCTTAACATTTATTTTGCTTCTAGTACTGGGTGGGCCAAAATGTTCTTTTGCATTTTTCCATAAGCTCTTATAGAAAAACCCAACCCAAATTTGTGGTCAACACAGCAAATGCTAAGGAAAAATAAAACATAGTGACGCGGGGCCTGTGACTTCAGGGAGCTCAGAACCCGACATGAAGGAGGACACAGCCCACATGGAATCGGAGGTTCAAAGGAAGCAAGCAGGTAACCTGAGATGTGGGTGAGCCGTCTCCCACACCCATGTCCTACAGAGACCTGAGGGGGGCTTCCCCGGGCTCTGACAGCCTGTCCTGCTCCCTGGCTCGGGGGAGAAGGCGATGGACGGAGCCCATCAGAGGCTTTCCCCTCATGTGTCCATCCATCTTGCTGATCCTACAAGGCGTGCAGGGCATCCCCCTCCCCTGAGCCCAGCCTGGCCCCATGACCTGCTGGCCAACAGAACATGGGGGGCAGGTCTCAGGAACACCAAAGGCTGGTCCGTAGGAAACCAGCCTCAGCCACAGGAGGGAATGGGAGCTGTGCAAGTAGGGAGGAGAAGCCACTTGCCCCATCCTGTCCTGAGTTTCCCAACAGCATCTGAAATCAACAGCCATCACTCTTAAGAGACTCAGAGTGATACATATCACACTGAGCAGTCAGAACTCAGAACCATGAGAGAGAATAAAAATCTGTGGTTTTAAGCCACTAAGTCTGGGGGCTGTGTGTATGTGCATGCTAAGTCGCTTCATTCATGTATGACTCTTTTGCAACCCCATTGACTGTAGTCTGCCAGGCTCCTTTGTCCATGGGATTCTCCAGGCCAGAATACTGGAGTGGGTTGCCATGCCCTCCTCCAGGGAATTTTCCTGACCCAGGGATTGAACCCACATCTCTTATGTCTCCTGCATATGCAAGTGGGTTCTTTACCAGTAGCACTACCTGGGAAACCCTAACTCTGGGGCTAGCCTATTAGAAATAATGAAGAGCTGGAGAGCTAGAGGATGAAGAGGTGCACACCAGCTCTCCACCCCCAGCCACACTCCCCATACCCAGTCCATGACTCCAAAGAGCCCCTATTGGCAGGATTCCAGCTGAGATCCATCAGGTAAACCCTTCCCAGATGAGGCCCCCTGGGATTCTGATGCAGGATGATGGCTTTGGCCTTGAATTGGGCCCCTGGACCTGTGGGGGACTCTGGGTCCATCCTGATTGTCCTCAGCACCCCGACTTTGTGTGTGGACGTCAGTCTGTCCTCCATGCATTGTTCTCTGACTCCCCTGCTCACCCTCTGACATCCTTTCCGTTTCTGGAACTTCCCTGAGTCCCCAGGCCCCCATCAGTCACTCAGTGTCCACACACAAGCCCCTGACTTCACGGCCTAGACCCTCTGGCCTCCATCTGATTAAGTCCCAATTCCAGGCAACCATCACAACTGCCAATACTTTTTCACAAGTGGTAGGAGACAGTGATTTCCTGCTCACCCTAATAGACATGGTCACAGATGCAGTCAAAATTAAAGAGAGTAATTTGGGTCCCAGTCCTCTTCCAGGGAAGAGGAAAGCTCTGTTGTTCCCCAGAAGCACATGACTCAGCAAAGCATCTACATCTGGTAAAAACATAAAAGACAGAATGACCAAATTCTGAACCATTCTACAATCATATTTTTTTTATTCAAACCTCCAGAATGAAAGCAAAGAGAAACTATTGCTCCACTTATTAAAAAAAGAAAACAATCTTCATTGTTTTTGTTATTTAGTCTCCCAGTCACGTCCAACTCTTTGTGATCCCATGGACTGCAGCACGCCAGGCCTCTCTGTCCTTCACCATCTCCTGGAGTTTGTTCAAACTCATGTCCATTGAGTTGGTGGTGCCATCCAACCATCTCATCCTCTGACGACCTCTCTTCCTTCTGCCTTCAATCTTTCTGAGCGTCAGGGTCAGCTCTTCACATCAGGTGACCAAAGTACTGGAGCTTCAGCATCAGTACTTCCACTGAATATTCACGGTTGATTTCCTTTAGGATTGACTGGTTTGGTCTCCTTGCAGTCCGAGGGATTTCAGGAGTCTTCTCCAGAACCACAGTTTGAAAGCATCAATTCTTTGTTATTCTGCCTTCTTTACAGCCCATCTCTCACAACCATATGTAACCATTGTGAAGACCATAGTCATGACTATATGGACCATGGCAGAGTAACGTCTCTGCTTTTCAACACACTGTCTAGGTTTGTCATAGTTTTCCTGAAGAGAAGTAATTGTCTTCTGATTTCACTGCTACAGTCACCATCCACGGTGATTTTAGAGCCCAAGAAGAGGAAGTCTGTCACTACTTCCACCTTTTCTCCTTCTATTTGCCATGAAGTAATGGGGCCAGATGCCATGATCTTAGTTTTTTTAATATTTAGTTCTAAGCCGGCTCTTTCACTCTCCTCCTTCACCCGCATCAAGAGGCTCTTTAGTTCCTCTTCACTTTCTGCCTTCAGAGTGGTATCATTTGCAAATCTGAGGTTGTTGATGTTTCTCCCATCTGTCTTGATTCCAGCTTGTAACTCATCCAGCTGGGCATTTCACATGATGTGCTCAGTATATAGATTAAACAAACAGGGTGACAACAGAGAGCCCTGTCATACTCCTTTCTTAATTCTGAACCAATCAGTTTTCCATACAGTGTTCTAATTGTTGCTTCTTGAACCGCAAAAAGGTTTCTCAGGAGACATGTAAGATGGTCTGGTATTCCCATCTCTCTTAGAGCTTTCCACAGTTTGTCATGATCTACACAGTCAAAGGCTTAGCAAAGTCAATGAAACAGAGGTAGACGTTTTTCAAGAATTCCCATGCCTTCTCTATGATCCAGTGAATGCTGGCAATTCTCAGCCTTTTCTAAACTCAGCTTGGGCTTCAGGAAGTTCTTGGTTCACATAAAGATGAAGCCTAGCATGCAAGATTTTAAGCATGACCTTAACTGGGCTAGGAAATAAATGTGACTGTCTGATAGCACATTCTTTAGTACTCCCTTCTTGGGAACTGGGATGAGATTGACCTTTCCCAGTCTGTGGCCACTGCTGGGTCTTCCAGATTTGCTGACATATTGAGTGTCATAATCTTCATAAATGTCCACAAAAGTCAGTGTGACGACACCTGTGTGGGTCTATGCTGAGGGACTGGGGTGCAGGGCGGGAGTTTCCTAGAATTTCTGTGATTTGTGTTTGCATCCTCTAAACCCGCCAAGCTAAACTTCAGGATTTTCCTACTAAAACGACCTCTTGTTTTTGCTGTATTTCAACTGCTCAGTGAACTCACAAGGATTGCTAGTTCTGAGCTGAAGATATGCAAGGAAAGTCTGTTTGCTTTGTGGAATGTGTTCTCAGTTGTGACAGCCTCATGGACACACCTCACCTATCGTGAGAGGAACGTCAAGTCTAAGAGTGAAGCCAGACATTATGAGAAAGAGGAGACCCCCCTGAACTTGAGATCTGACCCTGAGATAGAGGAAGTAAGCTCTGTCTGGGAACAGAGGAATTATCCACGAGACAACCAACGATTCCACATGTATGACTGAAGCCCCACTCAGCCCTCCAGCAGATGTACTAGGACCTGAGAGAATTCAGTCGTACTACTTCTGTGAGCCCTTTATTTTTCAAAGAGCATTTTAGGCTCCCTGACTCACCACAGATTAAACCCATAAACAAAATAAATTGTATCAAAAGGAATGTGCATTGGGGGTGATTTCTCAACTGTCTGAAAATCCCTACACATTGCAGCTAAAGTTCTCCTGACTATGTAGGCAGGCTGCTTACTTTTACACATACACAAAACGTACAATTCACTGATTTCAAGGAAAGACACACAGAACAGCTTGCCATAAAAAAGGACTTTGAAATATGGGGCGTATTGGGCTGCATGTACCTTTAAGGACACTGACACAGACTGAACCTGGCGACAGTGGCCTGGAGCATCGCACCGGCCCCGGAACAGGTTCGCAGCTCCCTCCTCTCAGCACCTGTCATCCCTGCTTCACAGGTGGGGCCAGGGAACAGAGGAAGGCAGCCACCTGCTGCCGTGCGCTCAGCTCACTGACACGGAGCAGGTGAAGCTGGGTCCACACACATACACCCTCCCGGACAGAAAAGGTGAGGCAGCGTGCAGAGGGGACAGCCACTGCCTGTTTGTTTGTTTGTTTTCATTGTTGATATGCATTTATTCTATTCTAAAAAATAACAAGTCTATTCTTTTTTATTTTATTCTTAATGGGAGGATAATTGCTTTATAATATTGTGTTGGTTTCTGCCATACATCAATATGAATCAGCCATCAGATCAGATCAGTTGCTCAGTCGTGTCCGACTCTTTGCAACCCCATGAATTGCAGGACGCCAGGCCTCCCTGTCCATCACCAACTCCTGGAGTTCACTGAGACTCACGGTCCATTGAGTCAGTGATGCCATCCAACCATCTCATCCTCTGTTGTCCCCTTCTCCTCCTGCCCCCAATCCCTCCCAGCATCAGAGTCTTTTCCAATGAGTCAACTCTTGGCACGAGGTGGCCAAAGTACTGGAGTTTCAGCTTTAGAATCATTCCTTCCAAAGAAATCCCAGGGCTGATCTCCTTCAGAATGGACTGCTTGGATCTCCTTGCAGTCCAAGGGACTCTCAAGAGTCTTCTCCAACACCACAGTTCAAAAGCATCAATCCTTCGGCACTCAGCCTTCTTCACAGTCCAACTCTCACATCCATACATGACCACAGGAAAAACCATAGCCTTCACTAGACGAACATTTGTTGGCAAAGTAATGTCTCTGCTTTTGAATATGCTATCGAGGTTGGTCATAACTTTCCTTCCAAGGAGTAAGCGTCTTTTACTTTCACGGCTGCAGTCACCATCTGCAGTGATTTTGGAGCCCAGAAAAATAAAGTCTGACACTGTTTCCACTGTTTCCCCATCTGTTTCCCATGAAGTGATGGGACCAGATGCCATGATCTTCATTTTCTGAATGTTGAGCTTTAAGCCAACTTTCTCACTCTCCACTTTCATTTTCATCAAGAGGCTTTTGAGTTCCTCTTCACTTTCTGCCATAAGGGTGGTGTCATCTGCATATCTGAGGTTATTGATATTTCCCCTGGCAATCTTGATTCCAGCTTGTGTTTCTTCCAGTCCAGCATTTCTCATGATGTACTCTGCATATAAGTTAAATAAACAGGGTGACAATATACAGCCTTGACGTACTCCTTTTCCTGTTTGGAACCAGTCTGTTGTTCCATGTCCAGTTCTAACTGTTGCTTCCTGACCTGCATACAAATTTCTCAAGAGGCAGATCCAGTGGTCTGGTATTCCCATTTCTCTTTCAGAATTTTCTATAGTCTATTGTGATCCACACAGTCAAAGGCTTTGGCATAGTCAATAAAGCAGAAATAGATGCTTTTCTGGAACTCTCTTGCTTTTTCCATGATCCAGCGGATGTTGGCAATTTGATCTCTGGTTCCTCTGCCTTTTCTAAAACCAGCTTGAACATCAGGAAGTTCACGGTTCACGTATTGCTGAAGCCTGGCTTGGAGAATTTTAAGCATTACTTTACTAGCGTGTGAGATGAGTGCAATTGTGCGGTAGTTGGAGCATTCTTTGGCATTGCCTTTCTTTGGGATTGGAATGAAAACTGCCCTTTTCCAGTCCTGTGGCCACTGCTGAGTCTTCCAAATTTGCTGGCATACTGAGTGCAGTACTTTCACAGCATCATCTTTCACGATTTGTAATAGCTCAACTGGAATTCTATCACCTCCACTAGCTTTGTTCGTAGTGATGCTTTCTAAGGCCCACTTGACTTCACATTCCAGGATGTCTGGCTCTAGGTCAGTGATCACACCATCGTGATTATCTTGGTCGTGAAGATGTTTTTTTTACAGTTCTTCTGTGTATTCTTGCCATCTCTTCTTAATATCTTCTGCTTCTGTTAGGTCCATACCATTTCTGTCCTTTATCGAGCCCATTTTTGCATGAAATGTTCCTTTGGTATCTCTGATTTTCTTGAAGAGATCTCTAGTCTTTCCCATTCTGTAGGTATACACATGTCCCCTCCCTCTGGAACCTGTCTTTATAAACAAAATTTTATTGAGATGAGGCCACTCTGACACCCCCCACAGCCCAGGGGAATCGTACTCACTGAGCCCTTGAGGCCTGCAAAGCAGGTCTTAAACTAGAAGAAAACACAGATCCTCCTAACCTGGTCTGTGTTGTTATCAGTCATTTCAGTCATGTCCAACTCTCTGCAGCCCCATGGACTATAGCCCGCCAGGCCCACTGTCCATGGGATTCTCCAGGAAAAAATACTGGAGTGGCTTGCCATTTCCTGCTCCAGGGGATCTTCTGACCCAGGGATCAAACCCATGTCTCCTGAATTGGCAGATGGATTCTTTACCACTGAGCCACCTGGGAAGCCCTATCCTGGTTTGTGAAAGTGAAAGCCACTTAGTCGTGTCTGATTCTGCAACCCCATGGACTATACAGTCCATGGAGTTCTCCAGGCCAGAATACTGGAGTGAGTAGCCTTTTCCTTTTCCAGGGGATCTTCTCAACCCAGGGATCGAACCCAGGTCTCCCTCAATGCAGTCAGATACTTTACCAGCTGAGCCACAAGGGGAGCCCAAGAATACTGGAGTGGTAGCCTATCCCTTCTCCAGTGGATCTTCCCAACCCAGGAGTCGAACCAGAGTTTCCTGCATTGCAGGCAGGTTCTTTACCAACTGAGCTAGCAGGGAAGCACTGGTCTATTCCACCTCATAAAAGAACACATGTGAAAATACAAAGACAAGATTTAACAGAATGCCTCTCTATTTCCATTAATGTAGGACAATAAGTATTTTGGGTGAAGGAAAAAGGTGTTTAATGTATTTAATGTTCTGAATCTGTGAATAAATTTCCAAATGTTAAGACCTATGACTTTCCAAGTATTTCATTCCCACTTTCTGAACATAATTATATTACATATCCCTGGATGTAAACCACAGATCTGTTTACCATATTTCAGCACAAGGAATCAAGATGTCTAATCCAGAATCATGGAAGAGCATGATTCTAAAAAGCTTTACTATTTTTACACAATAGAAGCATTTCA